>NC_034601.1:4576179-4577729 GCF_900095145.1 Mus pahari | reverse complement strand
GAACTCAGAAATCTGCCTGTCTCTGCCTCCCAAGTGCTGGGATTAAAGGCGTGCGCCACCTGGCACCAAACCAAACGTCATCAACCACATCCAAACAAAAGCCAGGCAGGCAGACACTGGCTGAGGCAGTTCTGTTTATGTGACTGGCTACAGGCTTTGGGAAAGTGGGACCCACAGCCCAGATGGGTGCACTCTGGCTCGCTGAATTAAAACAAGAGAAAGAAAGACAGAGGCCTAGGAAAATGTAAGAACATTTGGTATGTAAGCAAGAGAACACAGGTTCAGAGCCCCCCAAACCATGGAACAATCCAGGCATGATTGTGCGTGTGTGCATGCGTGTATGCATGGGTTCCTCTGTGTGTGTGTGTGTGTGTGTGTGTGTGTGTGTGAGTGTGTGTAGAATGGGAAGGAGGAAGGGGAGGAGACAGGAGGGTGTTGCTAAAATTTCTCCCTAGAAAAGGTGTAAACCACATCTTTCCCCCTTCTCGGGTCCCAATGAGGTCTGATTAGACGGACGTTCACCGGGGGAACCTGTGATTTTGTGAGGCTTACTGACAGGGCAGTGGGTGAGGGGTTACTGGCAGGGCATAGATGACCTGAAAGCCGCCACCCCGGAAGGTCTGCACCCACCCAGCATGTGTGATGACTCCCTGTGGCTGTGTAGATGAAGCCCACCCCTTTCCTCCCCTCCTGATCTCCTCCAGCCCTTCCCCAAAGCCCACAAAAAAATTAGGGTAGAAATGCATCTAATGATGGAGGCTAGATTTTCAGGTGAGGGTGCTAAGACCCTCCCTGCCCCCTCCAGGTCGGCAGAACTCCCAGCAGTTTGGCTGGAAGAATAGTCCTGCATAACAGAGGGAGAGGGGAAGAGGAGAGAGGCAGAAGAGGGAGAGGAAGGGAGGGGGATGGAGATGAGGGAGGAGAAAGAGGTGTATATGAAGAAAACCAGCTCTTATGGTAAAAGAATAGAAGTGGTTTTTTTTTTTTGTTTTTTTTTTTTCCCTGGAGCTGAATATTAGTGACCATGATCTGGGAACAGAGATTCAGGTCTTCGGTCTCCACAAATAGAAATTCATGGAATGTTTTATAGCAATGAATAAAGAAAGCCATAAGTGGTCCATCGATGGGTGCATTTGGGTAGGTGAGTTTTAGTAAGATGGGGAGAAGGCTGCTCTAGGCCTGGCTTGCTGACAGCCCGCTAAGCCCTTTGACTGGGACAAGTCTCTACATCATCGAAGTCTTAATCAATCCGCCTTTGCAGACAAAGCTTCTTTCCAGGACTTCTCATTCACAAAGGAGAAAGAAGGAGGCGGGGAGGAGGGAGAAGGAGGTGAGAGGAAGAGGAGTTGGACGTGGTGGCGCACCCTTTAATCCCAGCACTCGGGAGGCAGAGGCAGGCGGATTTCTGAGTTCGAGGCCAACCTGGTCTACAAAGTGAGTTCCAGGACAGCCAGAGCTACACAGAGAAACCCTGTCTCGAAAAACCAAAACCAAAAAGAAGAAGAAGAAGAAGAAGAAGAAGAAGAAGAAGAAGAAGAAGAAGAAGAAGA
>NC_034601.1:4571948-4576158 GCF_900095145.1 Mus pahari | reverse complement strand
AAGAAGAAGAAGAAGAAGAAGAAGAGGAGTGAGGAAGGAAGCTGAGGGGTTGGAGGAGAGAAGAGGGAGGTGCAGGAGGGAACTGGGTGGAGGAGGAGGAGGAGGAGGAGGAGGAGGGGCAGGCCAGAAGGTTCTGAATGACTGTTCCGGTCTTTCCCTGCAGCCATGGTGACCCTCACTGGAATCAGCATCTACATTGCATACTCGGCAGCTGCCTTCCGAGAGGCAGTATGCCTCCTGGAGGAGAGGGCCCTGCTGGATCAGGTGGACATACGCTTTGGCTGGTCCCTGGCCCTCGGCTGGATTAGTTTTGTATCTGAGCTGCTCACTGGGGTGGTCTTCTTGGCAGCGGCGCGTGCGCTCGGCCTGAGCCAGAGGCAGGACCAAGCCATCTGAGTTTGGCCAACCCAGGAGGCGCAGGGCCTTTTGGACCCATCTCAGTGGATGGCAACCTTTTCTTCCTCAAATACCACTGATAGAAGCCAGAGGGCCAGTGGTGGCTCGCTGAGGATGAGCGCCCCCTGGCTGCTGTCTTTGTGCTCTCTGGGCTGCCCATTCTGCTGTGATGTGCGCATGTGTGTGCCTCGGGTGGACCGGAAGAGGAGAGAGAGTGTGGAGCCCTTACCACCTGAAAATAAACGCCAATCCTAGTCACCCGGTAGTTTTGCAGCTCTGTCTCACTCAGCGCCTCCTCTAGCTTCATTTTGTCCCCGGCCCTGCCCTTTGGATCAGCTTCTCTTCTTTGTGAGAAGATGCTGGGTGGATCGGAGAGGTCGGTTAGCTTGTGCAAAGGTGCACAGAGACACTGGCATGCTTGGCTCTTCAAGAGTCACCCTGCCTGCTAGCACAGCGTCCCTGGGTCGTGTGGGGTCCTTCTACCTCAGACGCTGCCTTGAGCGTCACACAACCTGGACAGACAGACAGTGGGTAGCACCAGGGAGAACTCAGAGCTCTGGAGTCCCAGCACGGAGGAGGGAAGGTTCCCTGAGTGAGTCACTCCAGCCGGTGTGTGTGAATAGAGGGGGTCGGTGAGAGTGGAGAGTGGAGGGAGAAGTGGAGGGAGGGGGTAAAGAAGGAAGTGGAGGGGGTTGGGGAGGAAGGGATGGAGGGAGGAACAGAGGGTTGAGGAGGAGGGGAGTAGAGGTGAGGAAGGGCATGTGGGAGGGTTGGGGGGATGGTGGAGGAAGTGGAGAGGGTGAAGGAGGGAAGTAGGGAGTCGCAGAGGGGCTGGGGGAGAGGGAAGTGGGAGAGGGGAGTTGGGGTGGAGGAGGGAAGTGGAGGACTTGGGAAGAGTCCTGCCGAATTCTCTATAATAAAGGTTTTCTGGCACAAGGAGTTTCTGGGCTAGGGGCTCACTTTGGAAATGCTAACAGATGCACCCCAGAGGCTAGAGACCCCCTGGACCACTCAGCTGGGCAGTGTTGGTTCTCTGTACTTCTCCAGGGGTGTCAAGAGACCCCCCAGAGGAAGAGGGGCAGGCGGCAGGCACCAGTAAGAACCTCCCTCGAAACCACAGTCTACTCCTCGGATGGTCACCTCTGTGTGTGTGCCCAGCTTGAAGGCCAGATGTCGGCCCTCGCCCGGCCTAGAGGAGGGCGCTGTCTCTGTGTGTGGAGCTTGGCAGTACTCAGCAGAAGTCACTGGGGACTGCAGCCCAGTGAGAGGAGGTGGGGAATCCTTGGGCTGAAGGAACTGCAGGAGCTGCCAGTGCGTCAGTGGGTTTCACGGCCATTGGTGACAACACTGTCCTCAGCATCATGACATCGTACCTTCACAATGTCACCATCCTCGCAGGACATTGTCATCAAATGACACCACTGTAGTCACCAATGACATCATAGCCTTTCTGTGACACCAACATCCTAAGGACCGTCTTAGTTACTTTTCTATTGCTGTGACCAAACGCTACGACCATTTTAAAGTCGGGACTCACAGGCTCAGAGAGTTAGAGTTTGTGACCACCATGGCAAGGAACACAGCGGCAGGCAGGCGGACATAGCACCGCGGCAGTAGCTGAGTGCTTACATCTTTATCCAGTAGTAGGAGGCAGAGAGCTAACAGGAAGTGGGTGGGTTTCTGAAACCTCAAAGCCCACCCCTAATGACACTCCTCCTCCTAACCCTTCCCAAACAGCCCCACCAGCTGAGGATCAAACAGTCAAACCTGTGAGTCAACCGTGGCCATTCTCATTCAAACAGCCCTGATGACACTGTCAGCTCCCTGACATCACTGCCACTCTCAGAATGACATCCACTTTATCAGTCAGAGCATTATACTCTTCAGCCATGACATCATCATACTCAGCACGACATCTTCATCCTTACATCATGTCCAACATGACACCATGGTTACCAAGCCATCCCTCACTTGATATCATCATCTCCATCATGGCATTATCTTCACAGCTGATGCTCAGTGACCATTTACGACACATTCTATACACCAGTCAGTCAGTCAGTCAGTCGTCAGTCAGTCAGTCAGTCAGTCAACGAACACTGAAAAGAATGAGGGGTAACGACTGTAGGACAAGCCGTGATCGCTGAGCTGACATGCTGAGGAGAGAGCCATGGGAGACATGTAGCAGTATGGGGATAGATCCATCAGTATATAGATGAGGAAGCGGAGGCACAGGCAGCCTATGGTAACTGTCCCAGACGTACAAGAGGTTGCAAGGGGAATCAAAGTCAGAACTGGGAAAACAAGTCAATGCTTTCCTGCCAGCATTTGCACCACCCACTTCTCTGTCCCTGGAGCTAGGACTTGGGACATCTTCTGTTTATTCAGGAATAGTGTAAACACAGCGTTTAAGCAGTCCCCACGGGCTGACAAACCCTGCTAGGGACTGGCAGCAGTCCAGGGCCAGGAAACAGTTTGTGGAGGCAGTTATCAGAAGGACGGTCTTTGCTGCCACCTGCTGGTCACATAATAGAAATGCGCCGGGGTAACAAATAAAGGGGCTATGGAAAGTTCTTACAGCCTCTGAGTTTTCCCAGACAAAGCAGACCTTCTAGAGGCCGTTCGGTCCTTATGTCTGGTGTCCCAACTGGAGGTTGAGGGTAGAGGCTGAAGGTAATATCTTCCTGGACATTTGAGGCAGAGGAGCCTCCTGAGTGAACAGAAAGGAATAATAACCCAGGCAGTGTGCAGCCAAAGAGCCAACAGCATTGAAGAGGAGAAGTTCATTCATTTGTTCATTGGTTATAGTCATCCAATATGGCTGTCAAACCTGGGGACACGGTGGTGGGTTTGTCAACTTGACCCAAGGTGGAATCACCTGGGGAGAGTGTCTCAGTGAGGGGCTGTCTGGATCAGGTTCCTGTGACGCCTTTGTTAATGTGGGAAGGCCCAGCTCCAAATTGGGCTGTATTCGAGTAGAGAAATTGAGCTGAGCTCAAACCTGCACGAATTCATTGCTTTCTGTTCTTGACTGGTAATGATGCAGGTAGCTGCTTCCGGTTCCCACTTTGATCTCCCGGCAGCGATGGAACTGGAGAGGCAATGGAATCAGGTGGTGGGAAGGGCCCGTACCCTGTCACAGGGAAACAGACAATGAACACTGTCCAGGAGTACACAGTAGTCAGGCTGTTCGTAAAGTCAGAATGATGAAAGGCAGCGGTGAGGTGACCTGCCGGGAGAGACATCTCTTCCAGCAGGCAACTGTGTAAGGAGGCAGCGGACCAGGCAGGTGGCTACAAGAGCAAAGGTCCTGTGGTGGGAAAAAGGTGGCTTGTTTGAGGCAATGAAGGAGGAGTGGACGGAGAGACGTGGTGGGTGAGAGAGAAGGGGCACAGGCTATGCTCATGGCCAGGGGAGAAGGCATTCACTGGGGGCAGGATTCTGCTGATACTCCATTCTGCTCTAGTCGGTCCTATTCTAGTTCCGTCTGGATCGGAGAGCCTGTGGATGTTTGTGGCAGACAGGCTCTGGGTCTGTCCTCAGCTTCTCTCCAATTGCTGTCATCTAACATCTTCACCAAACTCTCAATACTGGGGCCTCAATGGTACTGTCTTAGTCAGGGTTTCTATTCCTGCACAAACATTATGCCCAAGAAGCAAGTTGGGGAGGAAAGGGTTTATTCAGCTTACATTTCCATACTGCTGTTGATCACCAAAGGATGTAGGACTGGAACTCAAGCAGGTCAGAAAGCAGGAGCTGATGCAGAAGCCATGGAGGGATGTTCCTTACTGGCTTGCCTCCACTGGCTTGCTCA
>NC_034601.1:4534557-4570733 GCF_900095145.1 Mus pahari | reverse complement strand
TGCTCAGTCCACTCTCTTATAGAACCCAAGACTACCAGCCCAGAGATGGCACCACCCACAAGGGGCCCTCCCACCTTGATCACTAATTGAGAAGATGCCTTACAGCTGGATTTCATGGAGGCATTTCCCCAACTAAAGCTCCTTTCTCTGTGATAACTCCAGCTGTGTCAAGTTGACACAAAGCTATCCAGTACAGGTACCCAGTGGAATAAAAGTTGTAAAACAAAATTTTCAACTTTTTATTGGTTCTTTGTGACTTCAATCATGCACCTCATTCCCACTCATTTCCTGCTCCCCTCACGCCCACCCTCCACCCTTGCAACCTCCCTGCCAACAGAGAAAAACAGATCTCATTGTAGAGCTGTAGTGTGTCACAGTGTGCCCCACAGTAGACTCTTTTGTCCACACTTCTCTGCTTGCCATGTTCATCGCCATGACTCCTTGGTCTGGTGTGAGGGTTCTGGCTTCTGATACTCTATCAGGACCGCATCCCCACTGGACTCCTCTTGGGTATCCTCTTGTTGCCCTGTGTCATGGAGAGCCTGTGGTTTTGGATCTGTGGAACATGCCCCTTCATTCACTCCAGCAGTTCATCAAAAGGGAAGACAGATGTTAGGGTGGGCCAATGGATCTGGGCCCAAGAGGTACATGAGCTTGTCAGCACCTCTGCTCTCCTGCTTTGGGGGCTGATTCATCTGCCACTCCAGCAACCAGGGCCAGCTCTACCCTGCTGCCCAGGTGAGGTGCAGGGCCTCTTCTCCTGAGTACTGAAGCTGCTGAGGGACAGGGACAGCTCTCTCACTCATAACCCCAGGGCCAGATCTTCTGCTTGCAATAGGTGGTGAGGGATGAGGGAGGGGGCATCTCTCCCTCATCGGCACCACCTCCCAGTTGACAAGAAGCAGAGGGCTCTCCTGCACTCACACCCTCAGGGCCAGCTCACCTGCAAACCCCACATCCAGGGCCAGTTCTATTGTGATGTGTAGGCAAGGTTCAGGGCCCACTCTCCTGAGTGCTGCTGGCAGGTGAGGGGCAGGGCCAGCTCTCCCGTGCTCACACCCTCAGGGCTGGTTCATGCTCCCACCATCAGTTTCAGCTAGACTGTGCTGCCCAGTGAGGTGCTGGGCCTGCTGCCTTGAGTGCTATAGCAGGTGAGGGGCAGGGACAAGCTCTCCTGCTCTCATGACCCCATCATGGTCAGGTCTCCCACGTTCATATTCCTGGGGCTGGCTTACCTGTGGCTCCTGCAATGTGCAGCCGCTCACCTTTAGTACTGAGGGTGGCTAAGGGCAGGGTCAGCTCTCCTGCTCCCAGGGCTAGTACTCCCACAATGTCCGGGTGAGGGGTGGGGACAGTTCTGCAAAGCCCTCAGACATTAATAAACCTTCTGGTGGCTGATCAGACCAGTTGTGTCTGCCTGACCTTTGGTGATAACAGACCCCTGCTGCTGTAAGGCCATGGACCCAGATGTGGCCTCCAGTGGCAGCACAGGCCAGGACCCCACCATGGTCTTAGGTGGCATCTCTGGCTACTCACTTCAGACTGTCCCTCACTACCCTCCGGTCTCCTGCTCTGCCTCTCTTCATTGTACATACATCCTTCTGTTTATCTTTCTCTAGCGTGGTCCCTGGTCGAGCTAAGGCTAGAAGCCCCGGAGACCCTGAAGGGACTGTGGGAGTTTTGCCTGCTCTCAGGCACCAGGTCCCTGTCACTAGCTGCAGCTCCCCGTAGATTCGTGGCCATCAGTCATGCAAGGGAAAAGCCCCAAGCCCTTCCACATGTAGAGGACATGACCTGTGGTCACACAGGCTCAAGACAGATCTCCATTTTATTGAGGAACCTAAAGGTCTGGAGGGCTTAGCCAATAAGCTTTCTTTCCCAGACACTCCTCCCTGCAAAAGGTATTTAATCTCAGGCCTGCCCTGAGAAGTGGGGTATGGTTTTACACATCCACTTTCCACCATGACAATAAATGCCTTAAAACCATGGACTGCCTCTTTTTGCCGTGGGGAGCAATGGAGAAGGTCTTCCCCTATAGAGCCGCAGTTCAGCCTCCCTTAGAAGACCTCTCTGTGCTCCCAGCCATGACCACCAAGCCAAGCTCAGGCCAAGTCCACTGTCAAGCCAAGGACTCTCCCCATGGGACCCGCCGGAGCTTTCCCCTTTCCCCACTGGCGCCGGGTCAGATTCAGCCCGCCAGCCCCGATTCCGTTCTCAGGTCTTCTGTAGCTTCCAGCGGTGTCCAAGAGCATGAGAACCAGATGACCCCGGCTCCCTGGGTTTGGGGACCCCCAAGCCAGCTCTGGCTGTCCCTCACCTCTGAGTGTGCTTCTCCAGCCCCAGAACCGTGTCCCTGGGCTTCACTATGGCCCAGCACCTTCCTGGCTAATGTATGGAGTAAGTGAGGTCAACTTCCTGCATCCTGCCTCGCTGAGCTGTCATGCCCTGTGGTGTACCAGACTCAGGACCTATAACCCTACATTTCTCTTCTACTTCTTGCCCACTTACTTGCTCTTCTTGATGGTGTCTGGGATCTGAGTGTCCGAGGTCATCGTAGGAGTGCTATGCCCACTTGTGTATTATGGCACTGGGTGTGGTCATCTCAGGCGTGGTCTGCTTCCTCAGGCCTGCACAGTGCCCGACATGCGGTCATCTCAGGCTAGCTCCCAGTTGGGGCCCCATGGCGCTGGTCTGGAGGTCATTTTAGGCTCACTTCTCACTCAGACCTGCCTGCGTGGCCCCATTATCTGTCTTGGGCGCACTCTTCCCTGGGACCTGCTGTATCTAGGGAGATTCACCTAGTCTCCAGCTCGGTCCCTGCCCTGGGAGCCCACCCTGGCTTGCACAGGGCTGGTCTGGTGGTTATCTCAGGCTTCCTCCCTGTGTGGACCCTCGTGTGCAGACTTCTTGATTCAGGCATGCATTTTTTTCAGGGCGTGTTAGGCTACTAACCATTCAGATGTTCATAGGTCAGAACAGAGAATGAAGACATAGCCTGTCTCTTTTCTGCCACCTACAGATGCACATGTAACACAGCAGGCACACCTGCAATGCCTCTTGGGACAATTTAAAACAAAATTTAGATGAAAACATTATTATTATTATTATTATTATTATTATTATTATTATTATTTTATTCTATGTGTATGAGTATCTTGCCTGCAGGTATGTCTGCTGAGCACATGCATACCTGGTGTCTGCAGAGGCCCGAAAATGGAATCTTGGATCTCTGGGGATGGGGACTATAGTTACAAATGGTTGTGAGCTGGGAATCAAACCCACATTCTCTGGAAGAGCAGCTAGTCCTTAGAACTGCTGAGCCATCTCTCCAGCTCTATGGAATGAATGCTCTAAGAATGAGCCCAGCTGTGGCCGTCTCTTTTTTGTTCTTAGCAGGGGAGCATGGTGGCTTTAAGGTTCCTTAGTCTGCCCTGTAGAGAGTGAATGGCAGGGAGAAGTGGGTGTAGGAGATCCATGGAGAAATCAGAGAGTGGGCCCCTGTGAAGTATGCTGGGATCAGGTGTGCTCTGCAGCCAGGAAGAGGTTCCTATGGATCAAAGGAGAAGGGGAAGAAGGAGGGGCCAGTGGGAGCCCGCCTTGGTGTGGATGCACCACAGAAGAAGCCAGTCACTCGCCTGGCCTGAGCAAAGATGAGGATGCTCAGCGTGACTGCGAGAACTCACTTATTCACTCACTAGTTCATCTATCGAATGCTCGTCCACCGGCTTCCCGTGATGCTTCCCAGAGCGTGGGTGAGGAGCTCTCGACAGGAGCCGGGGTGACCCTAAAACAGTTTCACCGGAAAGTCTTCACCTAGCACAGATAATGGCTTTGCTCTAGACAACTAGGGCAGAATTACCCACTTGGAGGAGTGGTTAGAATCTCTGGTAAAAATCCATGGACCCTTCTCATGCACTTCCTTCTGTAAGAGAACGTCAGCAGTCGGCAAGCAGGATCCAGAGGGACTCTTGCAAGCTGGCACGGTAGATATGCTGAAGAACGATGGCCATTTTGCTAGGAGATCTGTGCTCTACAACACAAGGAGCAGATGGTCCCAGGCTCACTGGGCTCTGCCGCAGGGAAGGGAAGCCCCCAGGGTCAGTGGTCAGAGATGATAAATTCCCTGCCTGCCAGGGTTTAGTGTTACCAATGATTTCCTCATTAGAGGCAAAACTCAGGAACAATGAGGGGCCCTGAGCCTTCTCATGCAGGGGGGACCATTTCCTGGCTGCCGGGAGCAGAGACCGTGGTGGGTGCTGCTTTGGGAAGCTTGTCAGTGGTGACAGAGAAGCTCTTCAGCAGTGAAAGTGTCTAGCACCATCCACACAGATTTCTACTCCCAGGGGCCAACAGCCTGGGTTTAATGTGTAATGGGGGTGGGGGTGATCTACAGTCATGGCTGGTCCTCTGGTGTTTCATTTGTTGTTTCCTGGACATCTGACATCCAACAGCTGGGGCGGGATATTAGGTCTCTGTGGATATCAGAGCAGAGTCACCATCCTTCCCAGCCTTGTTCGAACAACAGCCTGAGCCTCTCCAAATATTTACAAGTGAGGATCCCCTGGGAACTGGGAACCCGTGGAGGGTTTGTGAGGAGAGAGGGAGAATGAGACACGGGGAAACACACAGGAAAACGAGAGAGCCACAAAGACCCAGTGAAGCACAGCCTTGCACTGCCTCGGACAGGGGCACGTTCTGAGGACGGTGTCTCCAGAGGTTAAACATGTAGAGTTTACATGTTTAGACGTTAGAGCGTGTTCATGCTAGCCTGGGTCGAGAGCCCTTTGCAGGTGAGTTCTAGTGGCCTATACAAATTCTCCCAGACCCAGTGAGAGGGGGAGAGTGTGGCTGTGGGCTGCTTCGAGGGAGGCCCAGCACGTGGTTTTCTGGAAGTGTGCACTCTAAAATCCCACTACTAGGATAGACCATCATGATTCTTAATATAGGTTGCCACTTTGACAGGAGCTGGAACAGACTTCTGGGCAAGTTCTATGAGGGGGTTCCTAGATTGATCGATGGGGAGAGCCACCCTGAATAGTGGGTTGTGCCTCCTCCTTTCCCCAAACAAAAGCTCACAATACATGGACAGATTTCTCTTAGACTTTCACAGACAGGGAGCTAGGAAATATCTTGGTAAAATGACTACTATACAATATGAATTCAGATCCTGGAAATCATGAAAAAGTTGGGTCTGGTAGCATGAATGTGACTGTAACCCCAGCCATGGGTGGAGTGTACACAGGCAAATTCTGAAGGTCTTTGACCAGCCAGCAAATCAATGTACTTCACGTTTAATGAGAGAGCCTGTCTCAAACAATAAAGGTGGAATGATTGAGGAGAGCCACATGACTCTAGCCTCCATGTGCACACACACACACACACACACACACACACACACACACACACACACTACATATACACCACATACACATGTTTACACACCACACACATGCATGCACACACACATACACATGCACATAGACACACGCAGCACAAACATACCACACACAAACACACATGCATGCACACACACATACACATGCACATAGACACACATACCACACACAAACACACACACCACATACACACCACACACAAACACACACACATATATACACACTCTCAAACACACAATGCATTGGGGAACAAAAACTAGGAAAAAGTATGTTTTGAAGGTTAATATGAACTCCTGACTGTGTGGAGGATGCCATTTAAGAAAAAAAATGACAAGATCCCTAAGCCTGGGCTACTTCTGGTGGCTCCGGTCCCCACAGAGTCTTTTCCTTGTCCTCAAACATATCCCACTGTCCCAGAGAACCATGCTTGTCTTGTTCGGTCCTCCCTGTGAACTCTGAAGTCACTATGCAATAGCTAGCCACCATCACAGACACTTCATTAGCATGACAGACTTCTATCCCATGGCCAGAAGGCAAGTTCCCAGCTGAGCTCCTGCTCTTAGTTCCCAGAGAGGTTTGATTGAGGAAGGAAAGCCCAATCTAAATGGGAGCCACATAGTTCTGTGAACTGGAATTGCAGGTGGAAGAAAGGGGGGAAAAGGAGGGACTGAGCTGAGATCCAGCATCCATCTCTCTCTGCTTCCTGACTGCAGACCCAGCGTGGCCAGCTGCCTCCTGCTCCTGCCGTCAGGAGGAGGACTATGCCCTCCCAATTCATGGCCCTCACACCAGCCATCCCCTTCCCCAAGCTGCTTTTGGCTGGTGTTTTGTCTCAGTAGGGATAAAATCAACTAATTACAGCTTCTATCATTTGCTGAGTCAAGGCTGCATAGGCGCATGATTTTCTTTCTTTATAAAAAAAAGGTATGGTGCTGCACGTCTACAGTCCCAGTGCCTTGCAGGTAGAGGCAGGAGGACCAGAGTTCAAGGTCATCCTTGGCTACATAGTGAGTTTGAAGTCAGCCTGGACTGTATCACTAAAACCAAAATCTAAAACAAAACAAGGCAAATTCTAAGGAGGGCAAAATCATACCACGAAGGCATTGGCGAAGTGACATAAAACAGGATTGAGCAGGGTAATGCAGGGTGGTCGGTATCAAAATGTGGTCCCCGAGAAGAAATTTCAGCATGACAGGGGAACTCATCATAGATGCAAGTTCTCAGGCCCCACATTAGAAAGATCTGCTGAATGAGACACTTCAAGAGACGGTCTAAGGAGCCAGAGCTTCAGCTGACACGCTGGGTGATCCCATACACAGTGAAACCCGAGCGCCATCAAACTAGATGAACATGCCGAGATGAAACTGGACCACAGCGGGTTATCAGTGGAGGACATGGAGAAAGGAAAAGGTGAAACGAAGAACCAAAGAAGGAATAAATGAACATGGACTTAATAGAGAGAGGGGCTCTTGGAGCCCAGCGGGGATACATGTTGCTAAGGCTACATTTCCATGCTGAGCATCACAGGAGAAGATGCTGGAATGAGAGGGAAAAAACCAAACCAAACCAAACCAAACCAAGCCAAGCCAAACCACCCTAAGATGCTGGGGATCAGAGTAACGGCGCAGGAGAGACACATTCATATTTTATTCACATCTCGGAGGAGAACAGTGGATGTTTCCAGGGGAAGCTATTTTTCAAATGTCTGTAGACTTGATTGGGTTGAAAAAAAGTACAAATTAATTTAAACGCATCGTCGAACATCCCATAACTTTTGCCGTGATGTGTTTTCTCAGTCAGTTGGCACTGAACCAGCTGCCACGGAACTTCTGAGAGTTGGAAAGAGGTCCCCTTATGTAAGAGGAAGCAGACAGTGGCCTGGTGGGGGAAATCCAACCTGGTGCATCTTGGGACTGGTCATTGTCTCAACATGCCAGTCACCCACAGACCTGCTATTCATGTCTGTCCTTTTACTATAGATCACTCAGCACCTTTCAAGTTCAGCATGTTTTTTTAAAAAAAATTTTTTTATGTGAACTCCTACATATCCATGAAGACCCCACTCAAATGTTATCCCACCTTCATTACTTTTCTTATTTCTGTGATTCGGAATAAGCCACTTAATGGAGGAGTTTATTTTGATGGTTTCATGGTGTGAAGCCCAGAGCGCTGCAGTAACAGCAGCTTGAGGCCGCTCCCATCTTGTCTCACTGATACGCCAGGCTCAGAGTTGACACTCAGCAGCTAGATATTTGTTCAGGCCTTGTCTGCTGCTCATACTTGTGATTTATCTGAGTGCTGTGTTCCCTGTGAACTGCAAGGTCAAACATGTCCTTGTATTTAAAGGAGCTTGAACAGTGAGGGCAGATAATGGAAACAGAGAGGATCGGAAAACTGGAACTAGAGAACATTGACAACAAATAAACCGAGGCAAAAAGAAGGTCACTAACAACCATAATCACCCCCAGGCTAGTACTTGTACAAAATTTTGGCAACATGAGATTTTAGCTTGAAACTTCCTGGTAGTCTAGGCAAAAAAGGGTAACTATTGGGTTACATATGTCACTTTAACTGAAGAATTAGGGTGATTCACTAAGAAAGATAAAGGATTTAAAATAAGAGGTTTATACTATAGGCTTTTATACAATTACCATCAAGAAGACATCAAATTCATATCTATGTGGTACATTCTAAGGCACATATTTTATTGTGGACACACTGTAGATGCTGGGCTACAGTTACCAATAAGATGCCTTTGCACCGGAGGGAAAGGAGACCTACAACCGCGTGCCATAGTCCGGTATGTTCTGAGATAGAGGAGAAATGACAAAGCTTGGGGAGCCCAAGGCAGGAACCTTGTGTGTAATGAGTGAGAGAAGGCTTTGGGGAGGAGCTGGCAGCCGGATAATTACATTTAAAGAGTGATGTCTAGGAGGAACATCAATATGAACTAACCAGTAACCCCAGAGTTCCTTGGGACTAAACCACCAATCAAAGAAAACACATAGCTGCATATGCAGAGGATGGCCTAGTCGGTCATCAATGGGAGGAGAGGCCCTGTGGTGGTTCTATGCCCCAGTATTGGGGAATGCCAGGGCCAGGAATGGGAGTATGGGAGTGGGTGGGTTGGGGAGCAGGGGGACAGGAGAGGGGGATGGGGATGGGGATGGGGATTTTCGGAGGGGAAACTGGGAAAGGGGATAAGGGTTACATTTGAAATGTAAATAAAGAAAATATCTAATATATAAATATTATATGTTAATATTTATATATATAAAGAGTGATGCCGTCTGAGTGGGTGGAGGTTGGAGGTGAAGGGTCAGGAAGGGAAGGAAGGACTGGCAGCCTCCCAAATGCATAATTTTAGGGAGGATAGTGCATTGGAGAAATGGCTGGAAATCCATCACATCTGGTGCAGGGCGGAGGAGAGACATCAGGCAAGATGAGTAAGGTGTGGCTTGAATGTGAGATGGCCGTGGGCCCATGTGTAGAACATCTGGTCCCTGATGGTGGTGCTGTTCTGGAAGCTTGTGCAACCACTGGGAGTTGTAACCTCCATGGAGGGAGAGCTTCACTGAGGGCAGGCCTGGAGGTTTTATAGTTTTATAGACTGAAGATCACTGTGCCCAGTCCTCTTAAGCCTTCCCTATGGTAATGGACTTGTATCTAACTGTGAGTCAAAATAAATCCTCCTTTCCCCAGATAATTGTTCACACCAACAAGGCAGTTAACTAATACACGAGGCAAGGCAGCCCTTGCATGGGTCTAATGACACCCAAAGGTCCCAGTCTCTGAGTTCCATAGGGCAGGTGATGGGGAACTCTGGAAGAATTTTTTTTTTTTTTTCGAGACAGGGTTTCTCTGTATAGCCCTGGCTGTCCTGGAACTCACTTTGTAGACCAGGCTGGCCTCAAACTCAGAAATCTGCCTGCCTCTGCCTCCCGAGTGCTGGGATTAAAGGCATGCGCCACCACGCCCGGCTTTGGAAGAATTTTTAATGGATAAGTGACACAGCCTAAGCTATATGTCTAATGATGCAAAAATACCCACTCTATTGCCCCCTTCTCACCACTGACCAGGGCCCATGCTGGTCCGAAATTTCTTTGCAACAGGGTTAAGGGGTCCAGAAACATTAAAGTTTGAGCTGACACCAATTATGCTGCAAGGGTGAAAATTAATTAAAAGTTTTCAAAGGGCTGTGTTCACCATTCTTCTCTCTTTTGTGTTATCAGCAACGCCACTTTTTCTCCTGGCTGGGAGTTACTGCAGTACAACGTTTCCATGTTGCCTGTAGGGTAATTATGTCAACTATATGAGCGATGATAAGCGGCAGTTTGTGTTATTCTGTGATTAATCTCCATACATTCTGGCATTCCAATCTGCCCTCAGAAGTCAAAGCTTGTGATTCTCTGGTGCAGAGGGAGGAGTCAAGGAAGAGCTGCGAGGACCGAGGAGTCGAAACCAATGTGATTCCAGGGTGAGGTTCCCTAGGACCTTAAAGCATTGGCAAACTCCAGGCTCAATTTCTCCACCTCCCTTGCCCCCATCCAAGACTCCGGTACTTCTGAGAGACCATCTTACATGCACAGAGTGTCCTTCAAACCCTGTCCTCTCCTTACTGTCTAAATGCTGTAACCAAACACACACAGCAAGAAGCCGTTGAAAAGAGAGTGAATTTCTACAGCTTCCAGTTGGCGGGATCCTGGCCACCACAGCAGGGATGTGAGGCAGTGGGTAGTTGCACCCACAGTCAGGAAGCAGAGAGCTGTAAACGCTGGTGTTCAGTTCACTAAGGTCCTGTGCCAGGGAGCTATGCTGCCAGTGTTTAGGAGGAGCCGTCTCACTCCAATGAGCTAAAAAGGCAAACCTCCACAGATGTGAAGGTTTGTCTCCAGGGGCATTCCAGATCCTGTTACACTGACAACCAATATTAACCACCACACTCCCCTACCCCACTCAGAACCAGCTTAAGAAGGCTCTGAAGAGGGATCTCCATCTTCAACGCTGCGCCCCTGGGGAATTCTTTCATATTGAACCCTTTTCACCTTGGCTCACGGGAGTGAACCCAGTGCTATGTGAATCCCAGACTGAGGGTAGACATTTTCTTAAGATGGTGTCAGAAGAGCAGACGTGGGATCTACAACGACCTCAGAGGATAATGTTCTACAGCACAGAGGGGCTAGGATAGCTGAGGCTTTGTCATATAGATTATATAAGCAACCAGAAAACAGGAGTCCCAAACTTTCAGTAAATAAAGAGAAATAAAACGCCACTTACGCCAGTTTGATCGTTCGCACTGTGTACATCAACCCGGCACACTCACACTACAACCCATAAATGTGTATAATTATTATGAACTATGTAAAAATAAAACAGAAACATTGCCTGGTGGTTTAAGCACTGCCTCTTCCCGCTCCTCCTCTCCCCATCTCTTCTTATGTATTTGAGACAGTAAATACATAAGAAGCTCCTTGCTCTGTCCAAGGTCCGGGGCTTAGAGCGAATTTGTGACAAGTCTGGGCAACTTAGCAAGACCCTGTCTCAAAAATAAATAGTAAAGAGAAGGGCTAGAAATGTCACTTGAAGATACATCTCTTGCCTCGCTTATGCAGCTAAAACCCCCATCATACTCCCTGTCACCTTGCAGTTGGATCACCAAGGGATACCATAGCTTTCTTAGATTTCTTTTCTTTTCTTTTCTTTTCTTTTCTTTTCTTTTCTTTTCTTTTCTTTTCTTTTCTTTTCTTTTCTTTTCTTTTCTTTTCTTTTCTTTTCTTTTNTTTCTTTTCTTTTCTTTTCTTTTCTTTTCTTTTCTTTTCTTTTCTTTTCTTTTCTTTTCTTTTCTTTTCTTTTCTTTTCTTTTCTTTTCTTTTCTCCTTCCTTCCTTCCTTCCTTCCTTCCTTCCTTCCTTCCTTCCTTCCTTCCTTCTTTTCTTTTCTTCTTCTTCTTCTTTTTTTTGAGAAAGGGTCTTATGGAGCCCAAGCTGGTCTCCAACTCTCCATATAGATGAAGATGACCCTGAACTTCTGAATGTCTGATCCTGCTTCAGCCACTTCTGTAGGACTGGGGTTACAGGTACGGTCTACCATGGCCTGCTTGTGTAATGTGGAAGACTGAATCCTGGGTTTTGTGTGTGCCAGGCAACCTACGAGGTTACGTCTCCAGCCCTTGGATTTTTTCTTTTGAGATGGGGCTTGCTATATGTTCCAGGTTTATGACCACAAAGCTTGTGATTACAGGTGTGTGTCAAAATACCCATCTTCTTGAGTTCTGTACCAAACTGAAGCAGACAAGACTTGATTTGTTTCTACCCAGGGGATGGGTGAAGCACCTCTTGCAAATGCTCAAAAGAAAGCAACAAAGCAGACTCTACAGTGGTGCATTCTACTGCAGACCAAGTCTGCTTTTCCTAAAGTCCTGCAGACTCCCATTCCCTGTGTTAGACCATCTTCCTCCACAGGGAGGAAAAGGATACTGTGACCCACACAGGGCTCTTTCTGGTCCATGATCCAAGGGAAAATTTCATTAAAACAGACTGCTGTTTCTCACTTGTTTGTCACATTTTAAATTTATATTTTAAAACATTACCAGAGCCAACACCATTAATTACTTTCTGAAATGTCAAATACATTTAAGATGTGGGATGAAAGGCTGTGACTTTGTCTTATAACAGAGGGAAGAACTGTTTTGAAAGGTCATTTCCAGGTTATCTCGAAACTCACTGACAGCTAAACCATCTCTCACCTCCTGGTCCTCCATCTCTTTCTTCCTTCTCCTTCTTTTCCTTCTTTTGTTTCCTCTCCTTATTCATTTTTCTGCCTTCTCCTCCCATTTCTCCCCTTTCTTATTTATTTGAGACAGGGTCTCACATAGCACAGGTTGGATTTGAACCTGCTATGGCAGAGTGGTCTTAAATGCTTAATTATCCTCCCGTCCTCCTGGCTTTTGGGGCGATGGATGTGTGCTTGCACATCCAGCCTGTCTGGAGATGTACCTGGCCATTCCCATCTTCTCTTTACTAGATGTTTGTAACTCTATATGGGGTTGTATCTGAAGGCTGTAGTCTTAGCCCTATTTGTAAAGTTCACCATTCATCTTTAGCTCTCCTACTCTTCAACCCCAAATAGGTCTTGGTGCTGCTGGTGAGACAGAGGTGATGGCCACAGACGCCCCACACAACATCTGCTGACTATGTCCTTAGGGCACCTTCTATCTCAACCTAGTCATACTTGGTGGGACATCTGTCCAGGGTCCCTGGCTTCTTACAAGACTTGCATCTGTGTCTCCTCCAATCCTGCCATTCCACAGCTCCTTCCAGAAGGGATGCCTTAGTCCTGAGTCTGGCAGATCTGCCCTGGAATGGGGGTTCAGATGGGTGAAGGGGCTTGAATGGAGTCTTCCAGTGATGGTTAATTCTGATGGAGAACTAGATTGAATCTGATATCAATTAATAGCCAGGCCTCTGGGCATATCTGTGGAGGCATTCCCAGAGAAGATTGAGGGAAGAAGATCCTGTCTCAGGCAGTGCTATACCTTCTTTGACCCAGATATAAAGAGATACCAGTTTGCAAAACCAATGGTGTTTGTCTGCCTACCTTCCCTTTTTATTGTTGAGTCCATGTATTCTGCTGCTGCTGCTATTGTCATCTTTGCTGACGAACTCCAGCTTCTTCAGCCTTCCAATGTGGACCAAAGACCAGCACCTCTCCAGGAATTCTTCAGGCCTTCAGCATCTGATTGGGCTGCTGAGCCATCCAGTCTCATGGACTGAGAAGTTACCAGGCTGTCAGCCTCTCCAGTAAGTAGACAGCCTTTGCTAGGCTGCCCAGCCCCTATTATGTAAGCCAGTGTAAAAGATTCCCCTTGTACTATAAGTCCATTCTGTGTGTTTTGGTCCTCCAGAGATCCCCATCTAATACAGTCTCCAAGGAATCACAAAAGTCTATTTGCCACCATGCACAACAGGGACTATGATGTGCCCTTGTGACATTTAGATTGGAAAAGAAAACCTAGATTGGAAAAAAAAAATGGAAGAGACCATGAAAAATACACCTCATGAATATTGTAGCACAAGAATCTGTTTATTTATCGAATCACCAGGTTATTTGATAAATGTCTACAATGTTCTTCCTCAGACACCAGCTATTAAGTTGGGAATGGGGGACACATGATGAGCTAATATTAAAGAGAGAAACATATATGTTAATAAATTATGGAATTTGTAACCTCAATTCTCACACATCAATAAAACTATATACACATACACTTACAAACACAATGAATCATGCAAAAAGAACCCAATACATAGACACTCATATCTTTTGGGGTAGTCTCTTGTAGCTCAGGGTGGCCTCTTACTTAGTACAGAACCAAAGATGGCCTTGAAATCCTGATCCCCCTGACTCTACCTCCTCAGTGATAATGTTGCACGCATATGCTACCTACCATGTCCTGTTATCAGGTTGTGAATCAAGCCACAGGCTTCACGAATGTTAGGCAAATACTCCAGCAACCTAGCCTGGTATGTGCGTGAGTATCCGTGAATACACACATATTTGCCTATATTAATCCAGTCGTGTGACTCAAATGTCCTCAGGAGCAGTGGCATACACAGTGCAGCTTCTCCAGCTGTCCGTCCCTGCTCACTGGGCTTTCCTGAAGTCACACACCAGTTCTTTGGGTTTCCCTTCTGTGATGACTAATTTTGGTTGTCAACTTGACACACCAGGGAAGAAGAGTAGGGTCAAGAAACCTCAGTGGAAGAGTTGCTTTGATAAGCCTGGCCTGGGGCCATACCTGTGGGTATTTTCTCCATTGCTGATTATGGGGAGGGCTCCGCCCACTATGGGCGGTGCCACCCTTAGGCAGGTGGTCCTGGCTTGTAAGCCAGCTGAGGTTGAGTCAGAGAGAGCAAGCTAGTAAGCAGAATTCCTTCCTTTATGGGTTCTGCCTCAGCTCTTGCCTTCAGGTCCTTGCTTTGAGTCCCCGCCCTGGCTTTTCAGGAGATGCAGTCTACCTGTTATCTAAAACACACCCCCTCCTAAGTTGCTTTTGGCCATAGTATTTATCACAGCAACAAAAAGCAAACTAGAACACTTGCAGAGCAGCCCCGTTCCACATCCTCCAGTCTTGCTGGCACTTTCCTTCCCTCTTTCCTTTCTCTACTCCCCCTCTATCCCTCTCTTTCTTACTCCCAACGTCCATCAGAAATGAGAGTGATATACAGCATCCTAGCCCTTCCTTTTACCCTTTGCCTGTCTTGGCAATTGTGCCATCACAGCAGCACAAGGAAATCTTTCTTTTCCTTTCGGTAGCTACTTTGGGATAGAGCTTTGGCATCTGTGGTGAATGACTAACAGGAAACCAACCCAACAGAACTCTTCTGTAAGGCTCTGCAGTCCTTGAAAGAACTTCTCAATGTCGAGTAAGACAAACCAGAGTACAGTCTGCTGGACATGGTGTCAGCGTTGATGTCAGATAGAGTCTCTCCTGTGTGGGCTGTGTGTCTGTATGGGAAGGTGTTTTTGAAGACATCAGCATCAGTTATATCCAGGCGGTAGTCATTATGATGCTGATTTTATATTTGGAGGAAACATGAGCCTGCACAATTCTTCCAGCCAGAGCGAAGAAGTTCACCACTTCTGCTCTGCCTTTAACTACCAGCTGGAGCAGGTGTTGCAGACCATGGACAAGGATGATGTTCATGCCCTGGCTCCAGCCCCACATCCTTCTTGGCCCTCACTTCCTTAGCTACATCACATGTGCTTAAGATGTGGCATTGAGCAAGAAGGAAAGTGCTTGAAGGTGAAGGAGCACAAGAAGCTTTGCCAGTGGGAACTCAGGGTCCCTGTGGCTGTGACACTCCACACAGTGGGACGGCAGGGTCCCTGTGAATGGGACATACTCCAGACAGTGGGAACTCTGGGTCCCTGTGAATGTGACACAGTTCAGACAGTAGGATCTCAGGCTCCATGTGAATGTGACACACTCCACACAGTGGGACTGCAGGATCCATGTGAATGTGACACATTCCAGACTCCTGTCCTATCACCAATCTTACTACTGTTATCTACCGCTTTCCCTATTGCATGCATGGCCCCCTGATGTTGAGATATGAAAATGAAGCACCTTCATCTTCGTCAATGTTCCTTGAGCAGAGGACAGGATTAGGTAAGTCTCTACACTCCCTCCCATCCTCCATGAACACACACACACACACACACACACACACACACACACACACACACCCGAACACACAGAAGCAGATACATAGATTCCTTGAAGTCCTTTCAGAACATTTTGGTCCCTAATGAAGAAGAATAATATGAATATGAATAGAAGCTTAGGACTCACTTTGATCCCCTCCATTCTTATCATTTTGCACCTCTTTTATTCCATCTATTTATTTTTGAGAAATGGTCCTACTATATAGCTCAGGCTGGCCTTGAACTCGTGATCCTCTTAGGCCTCTCTAGTGGTTTCGTTAGAGGTGTGTGCCATCATGTAACATCTGTCTTTTATTTTACTGTGAGAACAAAGAAGACTTGAAACAGAAAGGTCTTGGGCAAAGAGCCATTTCCAGATCTGGAACTTGGCACTTGGCAAGTCTTCTCCACCTTGCTCTATCTGATTGCGTGAGAATTATTCAAGACTCCAACTTCCAGGTATCTCCCACGCTGAAGGATTCAGGGTGATGCTGTGTTCATCACCGGGCTCATAAATGCGGTGCCTACTGTTTGGAAATCCTTTTTCCTTGACAGATGATGTATTTCATTTATTCCCCATGATCTTCTTGCATTATTTCAATATTATTAATACTTGGCAAATATATTAAAAAAGTAATAAACTGGCAATTATGATTGTGCTATGGACCCTAAACTGCAGTTATTCATTACATTTCAATTATTAACTTCACTTCAAATGTCTTTCAGCAAAGATTGCAAAAAGAAGAGAGAGAGAGAGAGAGAGAGAGAGAGAGAGAGAGAGAGAGAGAGAGAGAGAGAAAGAGAGAGAGCCCAGCAAATCTTTGTACCCTGATATCTGGAGGCTCATATTTCACTCTGAGTTGACATTTTTCTGATTTATAGACTATCTCAGGGCTAGATGAGTCATAGTGATAATAAAATATATTCCTTCCCATTTAATAAACAATAATGATCTATATTTGTGTTTACATAGTACTTTTTAACTCTTCCTGGTGTGTTAGTTTCTATGACTGCATTCAATTTCAGCACCATGCTAATGAAATGCCCTCTGTATATCTCCTAATTTTTTGATAGGGGACACTGGGCACAGCAAGACTCAGGCACTGGGCAGAGCCAACACCCAGATCATGACACGCTACCATCTACATCCCCTCCAACAGTGACTCCTCAGAGCATCGTGGTACCAGTCATACTTTTAGGGGAAACATTGTTCTACACATAAAGTCAATCCCTGAGCATGATGAAGATGCTGACCACAAAAGGAGTAGCTGTCTGATGAAGATGCTGGCCACACAGGGAGTAGCTGTCTGATGCCCTTAACAATGGCTGTAAGTCCTGAGCACATGTTACTTGGTCAGTTCTCCTAAAGAACCGATGGAGAAGACACACAACAGTACAGTGATCCCACTTTATGGAAACCCTCCCCTCCGCACCCCAATCCCAAAGCACGGCAGCCGAGAGTACAGTCACAATGATAGCAACAGTGACAACAATGGTCATAATGATGAATACTGTAGCAACATAAATCCAAGACTGACCTTGACAGATTCATAGATTTCATAATGAGGATTCTGAAGACTGAATGAACTGCCTCGAGTTAGAAATGGTAGCCGTCTTGCCTATTATCACCTCTTCATCCGGCACCCTGCAAAAAGCACTGGTGCATGCCCTCCTGTCTTTCACCCCAAAGGAAGCGAGGCAGATGCAGGTGCCTCAGGGAACCCCTCCTTTGGGAGTTTGGCTCAAGATTCACCCTCTAAGCAAACCCTGTATCCTCCACACTGTGACCTCTCCCATATCCCCTGAAGAAGCGAGATGAATGATTGCTGTGAAGAACATGAGAAATTCTGTTTCCCTAAAATAAGCAAATTGTGTTAAATTTTAATGGTGGTCATTATGGGCTGGTTTGTCTGTGGTCTGAAGCGAGTCCTCTAGTCCCCTTTGAAGGATCCCATTTGCACAGATTAATTGCCTGCAATTTTGTCTGGCACGTCGTCATCTCAGTCATTGGCACTGTGAAACCTTGTCCCCATCTGGGCAGAGCTCGATGATGTAGCACTTTGGCCTTTAAAATATGCACAATAAATATTTTAGATTTGCTGATGAATGACTTGCTCTCATGGTAAGGCTGCCGACTTTGCAGGGACAGAAGGAGGAAGATGTTGAACAAATTTTAAAGTGAGTGTCACCTTCAGGCTTCATCTGGAGGTGCTGGGTGTGAGGCATGTAGGGTGGCTTTTCCGTCCGTACCCCGTGGTGGGGACTACAATGGAGATGTTATCCCTTTCTTGTGGACCGAGCTTCCCAGGTCTGGCTCCTTTACCAGGAACACTTAATAAGTAACTTATAGTTCATTTAAGAATTTGATTCCATGAAGTACCCAGTGAGAATCTTAAAGCTACATACAGACTGGATAGCGTCTCTTATCTATTCAGATAGTTACTGTTAATTATCAACTTGATAGACTCTAGAGTCACCTGAAGACAACACCTGGGGCAAGCATATGGGGGATTATCTTGATTACATTAATTGATTGTGGGTGGGACCATTCCCACTCTTGAAAACTGTATAAAACACACACACACACACACACACACACACACACAGAGAGAGAGAGAGAGAGAGAGAGAGAGAGAGAGAGATCAGCACTGCTATACATTCTTTTCTGTTTCCTGACTGCAGATGCCATGTAGCCAGCAGATGGTGTGTAGCCAGCAGATGGTGTGTAGTCAGTGAATGCCATGCATCCAGCAGATGCCATGTAGCCAGTGGCTTTAAGCTCCTCCCACCTTGATTTTCTCCAGCATGCATGAGACCTTGAACTGTGAGCTAAAATTTGCAGCCCTTTCCCTTAGGTTTCTCTAGTCAGAATATTTTATCACAGCAAGGAGAAATGAAGACATTTGCTTACAATATTTCATTGTTTTCTGACAATGTGGTGTAAGGTCTTCTGCAATGGCTTCCCTATCTCCTCTTACTGCCTCACCCACTCATCTTCCCTCACTCAGAACACGGCCACCCACACAGGCTTTCATGAGTGCACTTGACACATGTCTGCCTCAGAGCGTCTGCATTTGCTTGCTTCTTCCTTCTCTTCCTGTCATGCTTCACCTTGGGATCTTCAGATTGCTGGATTCTTTCAGTCTTTAAGGTCTCCATTCTTGTGTTCCCTCAGATGGCATGGGAGATAAGCTATAGTTTTTTTTTGTTTGTTTGTTTTTTTAGATTTATTTATTTTATGTGTATGGGTGTTTTGCTTGCATGTATATTTGGGCACCACGTATGTGCAGTGCTGCTGAAGGCCAGAAGAGGACAGTCGATGGCCGTGGAATTGGAATTATAGACAGCTGTGAGCCACTATGTGGGTGCTGGGATTTGAACTCTGGTTCTTTGGAAGAGCCTCCAGTGCTCTTAAACAAACACTGAGCTAGTCCTGAGAAGGGATAATCTTAGTTAGCTCAGCAAATATACTTCATCTCAGCGGTTGAGACTGTAGTAATTCTAACCACCATTTTAACTTTTGTTTTATTTATATGTGTGATTTCCCTGTTTGTCATTGATCTTGTTCAGTCTAACGGAGCTCCATTAAAATAGAGATTTTACTTACATTGGTCAGTGCTGGAGCCCTGCTGCCTGGGACAGAGCCCTGCTGCCTGGGATGGAGCCCTGCTGCCTGGAATGGAGATCACCACTTTTAGTGCTCAGAAAACTCCTGCTCAATGAACAAATGGTGATTTGCTGGAAGTTGTGAACTCCGCACCAGACTTGACAGTCTAGCAGGGTATGTGCTTCTTGGCTTTCCAGAAACTTGGATACTAGTCTGGGATCTAGACAGAGCCAGTTGTGATCAGTTTCCAATCTTGGTTGCAATGCTGGAGTCAGATCTTGAGGACTTAGAGCTTTTATTCCTAAAATTTATTTCATTGTTTATTTTTGTTTTTTTAAAAATTGAGTCAGGGTTTCACTATGAAGCTTGGGTTATCCCAGATCTTGATGTATAACTCAGATTGGCTTAAACTTCTTTCATTTTTTTTTATTCTTGAGAATTTCATACACAAAACAGTGAAATGTATCATATCAATTTCTACCTTTTAGCGTCTCCTATGTCCTATCCGACAAGTGTCCCTTTTCATTTCACTTCCTCCTTCTCCTCTTCCTTTTGATAAGGCAATGAGTTTGGTCAGCACTGCCAGTATGCACATGGATGTGGGGTCCTCTTCTGGAGCTTAACCTACCAGCAGCTACATCTTCATAAAAGAAGGATTCTCCCTCCATAGCATCCAATAGCTCCTCAGTCAGAGGTGGGACCCGAGGAACGCCTCCCCCACCTGGAATCTTTATCTTCCCGAGTGCCTGCCTTGCAAGTGTGCACCACCAAGCACAACTTGAGGGTTTCTAGGAATCACAACATTCAAACGCCCATCTTTACAAGTCTCAAAGAGATGTGGCACCTTGAATAATCCACAGAGAAGGTGAAAGATACCCGCTTCAGGTCTTGTGTTCCTTCAGGCTCAGTGTCTCACCTTTAGATTCGAGTCCTTGATCTAGAGGCCCATCCTCATGTTTCAAAACAAAAGATTTGAGCTGAGCATTCTGGTGTACACCTGAAATCCTAGTATTTTAGTCTCTGGGACAAGAGGACCAAGAGTTTGAGGATAATCTAAGCTGTATAACGAGACCTTGTCTCAAAATTAAAATTCCAAAAGGAAAACTAAAGGAAAACAGAAAAAATAATAACAAGAGGTCTATGTTAGCATAGACTAAGATATTCTGTGAATTTAAGATATTTGTGTTGGGGCTGAACCCCAGGTATTACCACAAAGGGTCGCCTCTTAAGAGACATTTGAGGGATGGAAGGAGAGAAGGAGGGAGGGAGGTATGGAAGGAGAAAGGGAGGGAGGAAACCTACCATTTTCTTCAAACATCTTCAGAAAACATTTTCAAAAGAGAAAGATTTGCATAAAAGTCCTCTCCTTCGTTATTTTGTTTAACAAATCCTTTAGTGCCCATTTCTGTATGGAACAAAAACCAGCTCGAGTTTCTGCTTCTTGATCCACACAGACGTGAGTAGGCAGCCCTGGGTCCTTGTCACCCCAGCTGAAAGCTACTTCTGCCACTTTGCCTGTCCCAACCATGATGGCCTGCCCCTTCTAATCTTGAGACAAGATAGCACTGTTTCCCTTCCATCTCTTCTCGTCAGATATTTGGTTACTACAATGAGAAAAGTAACATACAGAAAATCGGTACCGAGAAGTGGGGCTGCTGTAGCGGGAACAGGTTCTGCACTGGTTTCAGGAGGAATGTGGGAGAGACTTTGTGACTGTGCTCAGAGAAGTCCTAGGATGTTAGGAGCACAGCCTAGTGAAATGTTCTGATGGCAGTGGGGGAAGAACAGGATACAAACAGAAACGCTGAGAGGAAAGACTGCTCATGAGATCACACAAGAAAGCAGACTCCACAGAGAGCTTGACTAGAGACCATTTGTGTTACATTCTTACAAAGAACCTGTCTGCTTTCTGCAAATGTCCTGAACATTTCAGTGAGGTTGAGTAGAAAGGAATGGGTTGATGGTTTTGGCAGAGGAAAGTTTAAGCTCAGTGTTCATGCTGTGGCACGGTTACTGCTTGTTGCGTTTCTCCAGATTTACAGCGAGAGAGCATAAATGTGAAAAATGTTCAGCTTGGTAAATAAAGGAACATGGATTTTGTTGGATTTGAGATTAAAGTTGAGTGCAGGGATGTGACTGTCGAAAAGCTTCGCTCCATTACTCAGGAACTGCAACAACAGGAAAGGGTGAGGCTCCACATGCCCAGAACCTTAGACTGTAACAACGCAAGGAGAGCATCCTTGCCTCCTTCTCCATCGGGGATGCCTAGAAGTGTTTTCCCAGACTCATCATTGATGGCACAAAGGGGACCCTGCAGCCATGCAGCTGGCAGCAGGAGTTAATGTCCTCTATATGGCACTGATTTTGCAGGCATGCGAATGCGTGAGGGGAGTTGCTGTGGAAGCTTGCCGCAAGGTTCCAGCAGGCTGCCGGGGTTAGCCGATGTGTACCAGAGGTTGGATTCCCTGAGTTCCTGACCAAGTTGTGTGTGAATGTAAGCTTCAGTGGAGAAGTCAGGAGATTGTTGATGTGGGATATTAATTGAAGAAATGTGCAGATATGGGGCAGGCCTATAGGCAAGGCTATTCAGGCCCATTTAGAGCTCAGATGGTGGTACTGTGTGCCTCAGATACTTGGATACATGGCTTCAGTGTCTAGTGTTTACCCACCTAGGGCTTGGTGTTGCATTGATCTGATCTTTCCTGGCTATCTTTCTGTTTCTTTATTTTGGAATGGGGGCATTTCTTCTGTGCCATTGTGTGTTGGAAGTGTGTGAGTTGTTTCTACCTGTGATGCAGAGGTTCACAGGTAATGCCTTGAGTCCTAGAGGAGACTTTGGAGTTTTGACTGGTTTTGGAAAGGTAAGGCTATGGAGATATTGCAAGTGGGTGTATTTTACATTATAAGAATGTGAAATGTCTTCAACAGGCTCCTGTGTTTGAAGGCTTGGCTCCCAGCTGGTGGTGCTGTTTGAGAGGCTGTGGAACCTTTACAAGTCATCTCATTGGAGAGTGTGGTCCCCTGGAGGCGGGTCTGGAGGCAGATTCTCACCTTCCCCTCTTTTCTTTCTCTTCTGCTTCCTGATTAGCCCATAGTGAGAAGCAGGCTTCCATTCCTGCCACCATGACTGCCAGCCACTGTCCCACAGCCTTATTTGCCACAATGAATTCACTAAGTAATGTGAACCAAAATAAGTTCTTCTTTTGCAAGGAAAAGTAGCTAGAGATGTTCAACTTGGTCTTTTGTATATGCGAGGCAGGTTTTCTGTTTCACACAGGACATCTGCCAAGCACTTTTTTCTTCTCTGTAGTTCATTGAGTATCCTACACCCTTTCGGATAAAACATCTGATTTCTGGGTTATTTCTCTGGTTGCTGTGATAAGCACTCTGACCAGAAGCAGCCTTTTGCTTTTGGGCTTGCTTACCTTACTCATCCAAATCACAATCCTTCATTAGGGCAGTCAGGACAGAAGCTTGGAGCAGAAGCCATGGAGGAAACCAGAAGCGAGCAGAAACAATGCTGTCTGTGGACTCACTCTCTGGCTCCCACTCACTGACTCATGTCCAGCTAGTTCTCTTATGCAGCCAGGATGTATAGAGATGGTGACTGACCCTCCTCCATCAATTATTAATCAAGACAATCCTCTACAGATATACCCACTGGCTTAATATGATCAAGGCAATTCTTTAATCAAAGCTGTCATCCCCTCAGGTGGCTCTAGGCTGTGTCAAATTGACAATTAAAACTAAGATGTGAGTGTCCCACAGTGGACTCAACTAAAACATCCCATGGCCTAGCCAACTGCTTCGTTTATCCCTTCACTGAGTGCCATACAGTCCCTTCAGCTGTGTGTCTCACAGCTGTTACACCAAACGTGACGCTGGCCATTTAACTGACTCTCCCACTATGCTTCTGCTAAATGCACGTTGCTTTCTGTAGGATGTTTTCACGCTGATGGGGCTTCTGAGATCAGGGTTCTGAGCTCAGGAGGGTTCAGCCAGCTTCTGCGTTGGTTTGTGAGTTCTCTGGGCTCTGCCTTGGTATCCTTCAGCAGTGACTCCTGAGAAAACGCAGCGTGACTTCTCCTGGTGATGACTCTCCGTGCAGTTCCAAACACAGCCATAAAAAGTGGTACTCGATTTCCCAGCTGCAACACTTCTTTTTCCAGTGTCCTAAGAAGGGAGTTGGAATGGGATAAGTTATGTGTTGTGGTTTTAGGCATTAATGAATATGAGAAACTAAATTATTTAATTTTGCAATGCAAATTATATTTTGAACACAAATTCTTCATTTCTGAATGCTAAGGACTCATAAAGAATGTCAATGGTTTATGAATTAGGCCATTAGCATGCAATTTGTGATTCAAACAGCACACCAGCGCCGTGTAATAAGTAACTATATAAAGAGTAGTGTTGTCTGGATTTTCAAAAATATTTTGCTTGGTGCATTAGAAAGTTTTAAAAAGCCTCTAAGATCTCCTCTTCCATTTTTTCTGCTTTCCCTCCTGCTAACCAACCTTTCTTCCTCCTCCCTCCCTCTCTTCCTTCCCTCCCTCCCTCCCTTCTTTCTTTCTTTCTTTCTTTCTTTCTTTCTTTCTTTCTTTCTTTCTTTCTTTCTTCCTTCCTTCCTTCCTTCCTTCCTTCCTTCCCTATCTTTCTTTTCTCCCTCTCCTCCCCCTTTCTCCCTCCTTCCCTCTCTTCCTTTCCCTTTTTCTTTCTTGCTCCTCTCTTCCACCCTTCCCTCCCCATCCCTGCTTCCCTCTTTTCTCCCACCCTAGTCTCTCCCTCCTTCCCATTTACTTTTCCTCCTCACTCTTTCCACCTTTATTCTTGTTTCTTCCCTCCCTCCTTTCTTCCCTCCCTTCCATTCTTTCCCCACTCTTTCCTTCCCCTTCTCATTCTCTCCTTCTATTCTCTCATTCTATAGATTAGTACTCTTACATTTTCAATCATTTCCTAGGTTAGGCTGAGAGACCTAGAGAAGTCTTAAGAAGAGGGTTCTCCCAGTAATTTGGGATGCAGACAGTGAGACCAGAGAGTGAAGGCCCTTGTCTGAGGTCCTGCAAAGGTACAGCCAAGAAGAGCTAGGCCTCTGCATCCAGGACCCACCTGTCCAGCTGACTCATTCATGCAATGGTGTGATTGACTAATCTCAGACACCATCCTTATAGCAGGTTTTCATGGTGGTAGAAAGGCTAGGGCACGGCTTCCGAATGGGGTTGAGAGAGTGGGAAAGTGGGGAGGAAGTGGAGGATAAGAAAGGGTGTAACTGAGTCAGACTCTGCAGATTCCATCAGCTCTGACGATCTGATTGATCTGCAGATATCCTGATGACAAACAGATGAGCGTGGACAGAAATCTCAGTGTGGTGGGAGGCATCTGTCTCACAGCCACTGAGTTATTTTCTGAAATGGGGAGCACCTCATGGCCCAGAGAGGAGTGCAAACTCAAGTTCACAGACATCTAAGGACCCAACATCCCTGTCCCTTCTTGTGGTCAGGCACAGATGCACTTGAGAACCATCCAGGGAAGTCTGAAAGAAATTGGCCTTCATAGGTTCATATATTTGCATACTTAGCCCCCAGTTGGTGAGCTGTCAGGGAAGGAATAGGTGTGGCCTTGCCGGAGGAGATTCATTACTAGGGATGGGCTTTAGGGTTTCAAAGCCCACACCAGGCCCAGTGTCTTTCCTTGTCTCTGTGTGCAGTTCAGCTCTCAGCTCCTTCTCCAGCAACATGTCAGCCTGCTTGCTGCCATGCTCCCCATCATGATGACAAATGGTATGCAAACCCCAAATTAATGCTTCCTTTTATAAGACTTGCCTTGGTCATAGTGTCTCTTCACAGCGATAGAGCAATGATTAAGGCAAGAGTTTTAAGACTTTCCACACCCACAAATGCGTTGCTACTCAGTTAAGTCTGAATCTCCAGGACTAGGACCTAGCAGTGTTTTGAAAAATCCTCTTTAAGAATTTCATGGTTGAGAGGCTATGCCAGTGCCTGGCAAACACAGAAGTGGATGCTCACAGTCAGCTATTGGATGGAACACAGGGCCCCCAAGGGAGGAGCTAGAGAAAGTACCCAAGGAGTTGTAGGGGGCTGCAACCCTGTAGGTGCAACAACAATATGAACTAACCAGTACCCCCTGAGCTCATGTCTCTAGCTGCATATGTAGCAGAAGATGGCCTAATGGTCCATCATTGGGAAGAGAGGCCCCTTGGTCTTGTAAACTTTATATGACCCAGCACAGGGGAAGGCCAGGGCCAAGTAGTGGGAGTGTGTGGGTAGGGGAGCAGGGGCGGGGGTTGTGGGGATATAGGGAACTTTCGGGATAGCATTTGAAATGTAAATAAAGAAAATAATAATAAATAAATAAATTAAAAAAAAAAAAAGAATTTCATGGTTGAATCAGGATTTTGAACTTCCATGTCAATCCTGTGTTTCTATTCTCCTGTACTTAGAAACCACCAAAGAAACTGACCACCCCTGATGGTTTCTGGCTTCTTCTTCCTCCATATTCCAGCTCAGTTCATGTGGAGGGGACTGGTGGACCAGTGTTTAACATACTGCTGCTGGAAGGACCACAGCGTAGAAACAGCTGTTCACTCGAGTGGGATACTGCTCTCTCTCTCTTCAGCAAATGACCCCAGGGTCCACAAACCACTTTACCTCTTGTGGTGATGGGAGACAGCTCTACTGACGAATTCAGCGGCAGAGCTGTGAAGTAAGAAAGGCGACATTTGACTTTGTGAGTTCCAACCAGGTCCATTTTGGCACAGCACCACCCACAAGTTAGCTCTTTTAGGGGTGTACATATGAGATCATGTGACCTCTTAGAGAGGACACGAGAAAGTAAAACACAGCTGGACGATGACAGAAGACAAAGTGAGTGATGGGGCTATTCATAAAGCAATGTTCTCTCTGAATTAGGGAAGTATGAAGACTCTTAGTGGGGAATATATGCATATTTATACAGGGAAGCACATGTAGGGGCAGGCACATTTGTGAGCATCCTCAGTGAAAGCCATTTTGGGCTATAAGCCACAGGTTTTTGAAAAAGAAAGATGGCAGATTCTAGCATTTCGGGGCATGCTCGTTTGTGGGCCTGGAATGGCTCAGGATTAATGAGGGAGGGTTGAGGAGAGTTCTGACCCCAGATACCTAGTGTGAGGATAGAAGGCATTGGCTTTCTTCCCCTCTCCCAACTTGCTGTCCCTCCTAACAACCCTAGAAAGGTGTTTCTACCTTGATAGTTACCAGGCCTCACTCTTTGTTTGACCTTATAAGGTTTTTGTCCCCTCAGACCCTCTATTCCCTGAGTATGCAGACGAAGTATCTTTTAACACACTATTCTGACCAGTTGTATATGGACACACAAAACCTGCAGAGACACTGCCTACCACCTCAAGGGCAGAAAGTTCCCTCCCCTCAGCCCCCCCCCCCCCGGAATAATCTGAACCAGTTCTCCAAAGCAGTTCCCAGGTGTGTGCATTCTTTTCATATTCACTGCTGACCAAGGCCCTGCATTGCACCCATTAGCCCTGGCTAAGCTTCAGACCCTCCAGCCCAGCCTGGTGCAGACTACCCAGGTGGGCTGGCTACCCCTTGGGAGAAAAGCAGGCACCAAGTGCCACAGTTCAGTATTATAATGAGCCACATTCACTCTAGGATGTCTAACAGGATGAATGGGATTGGTTTGATAATCTTGGCTGGTTTCTGTTAAGTTTCTCCAGAGAGTTTTAACTGAAACCAAACGAGTAATTTAAAAAATACATTAGCAAGCCAGGCAGTGGTGGAGCATGCCTTTAATCCCAGCACTTGGGAGGCAGAGGCAGGCAGATTTCTGAGTTCGAGGCTAGCCTGGTCTACAGAGTGAGTTCCAGGACAGCCAGGGCTATACAGAAAAACCCTGTCTCGAGAAACCCTGTCTCGAAAAACCAACCAACCAACCAACCAACCCCCCCCCCAAACAAAACAACAAGAACAACAACAACAACAAAAAAACCCCCACAATGTGTCCTTTAAGAAAAAAAAATCTAAAAAAAAATGCATTAGCATCTCTTAAAGCGGTGGGGGTGGGGCAGCTTTCTCCCAAGTAGCTTGTAGGAGCCTGATCCTGAAGGCCCCTTTCAATGGCTGATAATCCTGGCCGCGGAGTAGGAAGCTTTTGCAAAGAATAACCTTCCAGGCTCAGCACTTTCTTTCTTTCCAGATTAAAAACATATTATTTCGTGTGTTTGTGAATGTATGTCATGTGTGCGCATGCCCAGGAGGCTGGAGAAAGGCGGCCGATTCCCCGGAGTTGTAGTTACAAGCACTTGTGAGCTGCCTGGGAACGGAGTTTTGATTCTTTGGAAAAGCAGCCCGTGCTGACTGAAAAAGGTCGTTACCCACTCTTTGCCCAGATGCAATCTTTTTAGGTCGTGATGATGATGGGCGTTTGCTATGCTTTGTAAAGCAAAGGTCCCTGAAAGATCTCTAGGAGAGTACCCTCCTCATCTTGCAAGAGAAACTTCAAAAGTCAAGGGGCTTTGGTTCAGTTCTAAGGAAGAACTAGAATCTTTCTGGGACACGTGCAGAAATCATTGCCCACAAAGATGGTGAACCAGAATCAAGCTTTCGAGAGCCCTTGCACATTTGATGGTGGAGGGTCTCAGCGTCCACCATACCAGGAACCGTGCCACTTGACTGATGGCCACGGGGCAAAGAGCTCACCTTGGGTGATAAAATATTTAGAATTTAACTTCACACCCTTTTGTTTTATAAAGAAGAAGGCTCATGCATTTTTAAATTATTTTGTAAATCACACTGAAGGCTGACATTGCAGATTTACCACTGTGGCTGCAATTTAAATACCAGGCTATCCCCTCATTATGTTAACGGAGAGAGAAGCTGGCGGGCTCTTCCCTCTGATCTGTCAGGAGCCCGTGGAGTTTCTCCTGATGAAAGCACCCTGGCTCTGCTCTAGAGCCCAGAGATGTCCCCCATGGTGCAAAGACTGGGAAGGGCTGTGATTGGACACTCTGGGAAGAGGCAGTGTGTTTAGAGGAGCAAGGCAGAGGGGAGGGAAGGGGGGCTGACGCCTAGTAACTAGAACAGAGCACTACACAAGTGAGGGGCAAAGTGCACACATGTGTTTTCCCCTATCAGAACCTAAGGATTCCTCAAAAGTGTGTGTGTGTGTGTGTGTGTGTGTGTGTGCTCACACATTTGGAGTGAGCATATTCACATCACAAACTGTCATAAAATTAGATTTCTATCCTAGTGATGGCATGGAGGAAATAACAGTTGAAGGAAGCTCCTGGATCACCTTGTGTCTTAGGAGAGCTGATGATTTCCACCTGGAATGGTCTCATAGACTCCTATTGGTTTTGGTTTTCTTTTGAATTATTTGCTTATTTTTATTGTAATTATTTTCATATAATATATTTTGACTATACTTTCCTCCCCCCCAGTTTCCCCCAGATCTTCTCCACTTCCCTACCCAACCCTATCCAAACTAATCCAACAAACAAGAAATCACACACACACACACACACACACACACACACACACACACACACACACATACACACATACGCACACACCCTCACAAAATACAGAAATGGAGATTAAAAATAAGCAAAAGGTCAATAAGCTAAAAAAAGAGACAACAAAGAGCAAAATGAGACAACAATCCACAAAAATACCATTAAATTTGTTTTGTGTTGTTCAACTACTGTTGGGTATAGGCATGCCCTGAAGTGAGACTCCATTGGAGAAAAGTGTTTTTTTTTTTTCTTTGCTAATGGTTATCAATTGTAGATAGCTTCTTGCTTAGGGGAGGAGCCTATCTTCATTTCCTCTTTGCATTGCTGGGACTACATCTGGCTTGAACCTCTGCCGGCCTTGTGCATACTGCCACAGTCTTTCTGAGTTTGTATGTGCATCAGTCCAGTGGTGTCTGGAAGACACATTTCCTTGTCAGCAGCTATCACCTCAGATCTTACAGTTGTTCTGTCTCCTCTTCTCTCTGAGCGCTGAGTGTAGGATTTTGATGAAGATATCCCATTTAGGACTCGGTGCTCAAAACTTTCTCATTCTCTGTACATTACCCGCTTGTAGGTCTCTGAGTTAGTTCTTATTGACTGCAGAAAGGGGCCTTGCTGTTAGCTGTGCAAGGCACTGACCTATGGGAATAGAAGTACGTCTTTAGGAGTCATTTATTGGCATGTTTCTTTAGCAAAATAACAGTGGTATTATGAGAGCCGTGCCCTATCAGGCCTTAGGTTCTTGGCCAATTTAACAGTGTCATCTGTGGGTTCTAGCTCATGAAGTGGGCTTCAAATTCAACAGAAAGTGGCTAGTTACTTTGATACCATTTGTGCCACTATTACATGAGTACGCATCGCTTGCAGGCAGGCCACAGTTGCAGGTTCCAGGGGTTTGCAGCTAGGAGACACTGATGATTGCTTTTCCTCCTCCAACAGGGTGCAGAGCCTGTTCAGTACCATGAACCCTGGTCAGGTGGAGCAAAGCTTCTACTTAGGCACCGACTTGACTTCTCCGTGTCTGATGACATGTGTAAGTGTTGTCTTCACTACCAGAAAATAACCAACAGCCTTGACAATAGCATGTAATGCTTGGGAGTTTCCATGAGGCGTCTTTGGCCAACAACTTGATAAGATGTAACCATGTGTCTTAGTGTGTTAGTGCTATGAAGAGGTGCCATGACCATGGAAACTCTTATAAAGGAAAAATTTTAATTGGCTCTTTCCTACAGTTTCAGAGGTTTAGCCCATCATCATCTTGGTGGGGAGCATGGTTCATGAGGCAGATGTGGTCCTGGAGAAGTAGGAGAGAGCTCTACATCTGGATCTGCAAGCACCAGGAAGAGAGACACGCACTGGAACTGACTTGGAAAGCCCACCCCCAGTGTCACACTCACCTCCAACCAGGTCACACCTACTCCACTGATGCCATACCTCCTGACCTCTCTTAAGTAACACCGCCCCCTAATGACCAAACATTCAAATATATGAGCCCATGGGAGCCATTCTCATTCACACCATCACACCATGCCTGGCGCTGGAAGCTTTGCTTGCTTCTCCGGTCCTAGGCTTCCATGTGGTTTTTCGAATAGCCTTTAGAGTCAGTTGTCCCTCCCCACCTTCCCCGCTTTGTCCTTGTCTTCCATCCTCTTCTCTATTTAATCTTCTTATTCTAGTTTCCTCTTTATCTCTCCATAACAAGATATTCTATTTCCCTTTTCTCGAGAGCTTACCCCAAGTCCCTTACTAGGTATCTAATCTCTGTCATTATTCAGGTTGTAGCACACATATGGAAGGTTCAAGAGCGAACACTGTCATATAAGAAAAAAAAAATACAATACTTGTCTTTTTATGTCTAGGTTACTTTACTCAGGATAATTCTAGATCTACCCATTTATCTGAAAATTTAATAACTTCATCTTTCTTAGCAGCAGAATAGCATTCCATTGTAGATATGTACAACATTTTTATTACCTTTCATTTTATTACCTATAGAATTCTTTTGAATTATCTTTATAAAAGTGCTTTAATTTAATTTTATTTGTATGGATGCTTAGACTGCATCTGTGCACCGTATGCATTCCCAATGCCCATGGAGGCCAGAGAAGGCATCGGATTCCTTGGAGTGGAGTTATAGATGGTTGTGAGCCAACATATGGGTGCTGGGAATTGGACCAGGTCTTCTGGAGGAGCAACAGATGCTCTTAATCACAGAGCTATCTCTCCAGTACCTAATTTTGAATTATATATAGGTGTGTGTGTGTGTGTGTGTGTGTGTGTATTGTGGTGTGTATGTGTGGTATAATTGTGTGGCGTGTATTTGTGTGTGTGTGGTATGTTTGGTGTGTGTTTATGTGGTGTGTATTTTTGTGTGTGTGTGTGTGTGTGTGTGTGTGTGTGGTGTGCAGGGTGGGGTCAGAGGCGTCAAACTTCTTGGAACTGTAGTTGCAGATGATTGTGAAGGCTCACATTTTGGTATTTTGGTATTTTGGGTTATTGCACCACTTTTGGCCTGTGTGTATGCATGGGTGTGGAGTGTATGTGTGTATGTCACTTACATGTGCATTTACACAGTTGGAGGCTAGAGACCAAGCCCAAGTGTCCTTCCTTTGGAACTCTGCTTTTAGAGGCAGGGTCTTTCACTGGCCTGGAACCTTCCACCTGGGCTGACTGTCCAGTGAGCTCCAGGCTTCACCTCCCCCACCTCCCTCCTCTGTGTTACAGTGCATAGCACCAAGCCTAGATTTTGTGTTTTTCTTTTTATATGCATTCCGGGGATCAAACTCAGGCCCTTGTGTTTATGAGGCAAATACTTTATTAATCTCCCCAGCAAAGGAGCCAGCTCCATCTGAGGGACTTTCTACTCAATGGCTCACCCATCTGATAATGCTTTCCCTCACTGTCTGGGCACCTCTCATAGGAGGCAAGGCCAGGACTTGAACACAGTCCATTTAAATGTGGACTCTATGGTCTTAGCCACCTTCCTAAGCATCTCTCGTTAGAGCTCACCCCAAGTCCAAGAACTACCTCCTACTCCATTTCCCTCCACGTTCTCACCATTGCCCAAATCTGCCATTATCTAATCTCTCTCAATACTCCAGGAAGACATCCTATACCCTGAACAGCAATTGCTCACTTCCTTCTAAACCCTAGCTTCTCCTCCTCCTCCTCCTCCTCCTCCTCCTCCATCTACTCCTGTGTTTATAGATTTGCCTTTTGTTGGGGTCTCCCACCTCCACTAACCACTCTCCCTCTAAACATTTTATTGCGCCCCCTACAGGCACACAAAATTGCTACTGAGAAGACCGCCCCAGATCTCCCAGAATGCAGCGCCGTCAGACCACCCTACGTCATCACCGCCCACGATCGCTCAGACCCGCCTACTGGATACACACCTCCGCTCATGATTGGACCGCGTGGCAGAGAGAGTTTTCAAGGGGACTCAAGGGCAGGCTCCGATTATTAAACGAAAATGCTCTGATCAGCGCAAATCGACAGGGCATTCATTTTTCCTTTCGCAGCCTATCCTCTTTCAGGATGTTTAAGCTCTTCAGTACGAACCCAGTCCAAAGCGTTTCTGCCCACGCAGAAACGCACAGCCTTTGTTGGCATTCAGTGAGGATATGGTCAGATAATATGTTGCCTTTTTGTCTGTTTCTTTTTTCCTTCTTCTGCTTACTGTATTCCCATGTCTATTAAACTCCTAGGAGCTGGTGATAAGAGGATGCTTGTGAGTTAGTGTATGTGATGGGAAGTTTTTGTTTGCTCACTTGGGATGAAAGCTTCAATTGAGAAATTGACCAGATCAGGTTAGCCTGATGGCCTGTAGACAGTAAGCTGGACTGTCTTGATTGTTAATTGGTGTCAGAATCGCAGCCTATGGTGGGAATCACCATTCTGTGGACTGGGCCCGCGCCTATATAGCAATGTAGAAATCTAGACAAGTAGCAAGCAAGCAAGCAGAAGGCAAGAGTGTGCCATTCTCTATGGGCTTGGCTGTGGATGTGACGGCAGTGCTGGCTTGAGTTCCTTCCTGCCTGAATTCCTCAAGATGGCTGAGGAACCCCTTCCCTCCTACATGTTTTTGTCACAGTGGTTGTTTTTGCAACAGGTTGAAACAGCTGGGGAAGCACTCAGTACGCATTTGTAACTTTTCCTGTTTTCTAGGCAGGGAGGGCATTGCTTGGCATGGCTGGATGGCAGTGGGAAGTGGACACCGCAGAGACAGGGAGGTCAGCCCATATGGGAAAGCCATTGCTCACATGCTGATAGGCACACATCTTCTCAGCCCTTCCTCTGGTGTCTGACTTTTGCCTCGAGGCACCCTATCTTCTCTTTATGAAGGATGCATTGGGCTGGAGGGGAACACATTCACCTTTTAATACTAACCATGCCATTCTCCTGAAAGTCAGGCTTCCTAGATGGTCAAGGTACAGCCACCATGTTTGTTCCTGCTCCCATTGCTATTGTAGGAGGACAGTCCCAATCCTGTCTTAGGCTGTCAGTTCAGAGAGTATCACTGAGCACCTATCATGTACCTTACCTATGCTGTGCTTTTGTGTGTGTGTGTGTTCTTCTTGTATGTATGTATGCGCACATGGACAGGTATTAGAGGGCAAAACTGGACATCTTTCTTCTATTACTTGAACTTGTTTTTGAGACAGGGTCTCTCACTGAACCTGAAACGTACGTGTTTGTCTTTGCTGGCTGTCCAGAGAGCACTGAGGAACCTTCTGGTTTTGCCTCCTCAGTTCTGGGGTTACAGTGTTTTGCCACCAGTCTCAGCATTCAGGTGGGTGCCGGCAGCTGAATTTGGGTCCCTATGCTTGTGCAACAGGCACTGAGTTAACTCCCTATCTTCATACTGTGATTAGGATTATTGTCTGATACATTTTCCAAAATGTCTCCAAAAGACTTTCAGCTTTATCTCCATCGTACAGGCAAGAAGTCAAGGCCCAGAGGCAGGAGGTAGCTGACTCTAATACATGCTCATGTAGCTGGGTCAAAATCCAGATCTGGGTCTGATTTTAAATCCCAGAATCTTCTTTATCTGCATGTGAAAAGCAGAAGTCTGTGGAGTGGATGGATCCTGTCCCTCAGTGCTGTTTGATTGCTTTGACAGCCGTGGGGTTACTGTATTTATTTGGCTTGTGAGCACAGGAATGGACTGTGGGAAGTTAAGATAAAAAGTGAGACACTTAAGGAAACAAGGATTATTCAGAAGGTATAAGACAATCTAGAATCAATAAAGATGGGGCTGAAGAGATGGCTCAGCAGTTAAGAGTATGTAGTGCTCTTGCAGAGGACTTGCATTTGGATCCCAGCACCCACAATGGGGAGCTCCCAACTGCCCACAAATCCAGTGCCAGGGAGTTTGATACCTGTGTGGCCGATGAAAGCACCCATACTCTGACCCTTCCACCCAAGAAACAGAATTAAAAATGGAAAATCTTTGAGCTGAGAGATGGCTCAGAGTTAAGGTTATTAATATCTTCCAGAGGATCAATTCTCAGAACCCACTTAGGGGGCTCACAACTCCCTGTAACTCCAGCTCCAGGGGATCCATGACCTCTGGCTTCCATAAAACCCTGCCCTCACATCCGCATAGCTGTACGTAGAGAAACAGTCATACACAGAGTTAAAAGTAATAAAAATAAATCTTAAGGAAAAGAACCAATAATGACAAGAGCCAGGTCTGCTCCAGGGACATGACCTAAAGGCTCTGTGATGCTCGGTGGTGACATAGCCCCAGTAACACACAGATTCTAAATCCCCATTTTTCAAATGTCAAAGGCCCAATGGGGGAATCTGACTTTTCCAGCTTCAATAAACTGCTCCTGGTTGGTACCTTCCAGCTGTGGCTGAATGGAAGACGGGGAGCCCTATGGACACTCTACAGGTCTTGGGGTGCTAACTCTGGAATGACTTTGCTGTTGTTTTCCATCCCTCACAAAGACAACTTTGCATAAATGTTCTTGCTTTGAGACAAATCAAGACAGGAACGCAGAGGCCTGAAGAGAGAATTCATTAGGAGTATTGACTGTACTTTTTCTTTTTTATTAGATATTTTCTTTATTTACATTTCAAATGTTATCTCTTTTCCTAGTTTCCTCTCCTAAAATCCCCTGACCCCTACATCCTCTCCTTGCTCCCCAACACACCCACTCCTGCTTCCTGGACCTGACATTCCCCTATACTGGGGCATAGAACCTTCACAAGACCAAGGGCCTCTCCTCCCATTGATGACCATCTAGGCCATCCTCTGTTACATATGCAGTTGGAGCCATGGGTCCCACCATGTGTTTTATTCCATTGGTGGTTTAGTCCCAGTGAGCTCTAGGGGTACTGGTTAGTTCATATTGTTGTTCCTCCTATAGGGCTGCAAACTCCTTCAGCTCCTTGGGTACTTTCTCTATCTCCTTCATTGAGGACCCTGTGCTCCATCCAATGGATGACTGTGAGCATCCAACTTCTGTATTTGCCAGGTACTGGCAGAGCCTCTCAGGAGACAGCTATATCAGGCTCCTGTCAGCAAAATCTTGTTGGCATATGCAATAGTGTCTGGGTTTGGTGGTTGTTTATGGGATGGATCCCCAGATGGGACAGTCTCTGGATGGTCATTAATTCAGCCTCTGCTCCGAATTTTGTCTCTGTAACTCCAAAATGGGTAGTTTGTTCCCCATTCTAAGAAGGATCAAAGTATCCACACTTTGGTCTTCCTTCTTGAGTTTCATGTGTTTTTGCAAATTTTATCTTGGGAATTCCGAGTTTCTGGGCTAATATCCATGTATCAGTGAGTGCATATCATGTGTGTTCTTTTGTGATTGGGTTACCTCACTCAGAATGATATCCTCCAGATCCATCCATTTGTCTAAGAATTTCATAAATTCATTATTTTTATTAGATATTTTCTTCATTTACATTTCAAATGCTATCCCCTTTCCTAGTTTCCTTTCCAAAAATCCCCTATACCATCCCGCCCTGCTCCCCAACCCACCCACTCCTGCTTCCTGGCCATAGCATTCCCCTGTACTGAGGCATAGAATTTTCTCAAGACCAAGGCTATCCCATTGATGGCAGACTAGGCCATCCTCTGCTACATATGCAACTAGAGACACAAACTCTGGGGGTGGGGGTACTGGTTAGTTCATATTGTTGTTCCTCCTTTAGGGTTGCAGACCCCTTCAGCTCCTTGGGTACTTTCTCTAGTTCCTTCATTGGGGGCTGGTGTTCCATCCAATAGATGACTGTAAGCATCCACTTCTGTATTTGCCAGGCACTGGCATAGCCTCACAAGAGATAGCTATATCAGGGTCCTGTCAGCAAAATCTTGCTGGCATATGCAATAATGTCTGGGTTTGGTGGTTGTTTATGGGATGGATCCCCAGGTTGGGCAGTCTCCGGATGGTCCTTCCTTCCGTCTCAGCTCCAAAGTTTGT
>NC_034601.1:4525003-4531345 GCF_900095145.1 Mus pahari | reverse complement strand
TGGTTCCTCTTTACTTAGCTAGTCTGTTAGTCTATGTCTTTTTATTTGGGAATTGAGTCCATTGATATTAAGAGATATTAAGGAAAAGTAATCATTGCTTCCTGNTATTTTTGTTGTTAGAGTTGGTATTCTGTTCTTGTGGATGTCTTCTTTTAGGTTTGTTGGAAGAAGCCTAACTAGCCTCGGCTGGCATTTGTGTTCTCTTAGGATCTGTCTGAGATCTGTCCAGGATCTTCTAGCTTTCATAGTCTTTGGTGAGAAGTCTGGTGTAATTCTAATAGGTTTGCCTTTATATGTTACTTGACCTTTCCCCCTTACTGCTTTTAATATTCTGTCTTTTTTTTTAGTGCATTTGGTGTTTTGATTATGTGATGGGAGGAATTTCTTTTCTGGTCGAGTCTATTTGGAGTTCTATTGTAGGCTTCTTGTATGTTCACGGGCATCTCTTTCTTCAGGTTAGGGAAGTTTTCCTCTATAATTTTGTTGATGATATTTACTGGCCCTTTAAGTTGGGAATCTTCACTCTCTTGTATACCTATGATCCTTATGTTTGGTCTTCTCACTGTGTTCTGGATTTCCTGGATGTTTTTGGTTAGGATCTTTTTGGATTTTGCATTTTCTTTGATTGTTGTGTCCATGTTTTCTATGTAATCTTCTGCACCTGAGATTCTCTCTTCCATTTCTTGTATTCTGTTGGTGATGCTTGCATCTATGGCTCCTGATTTCTTTCCTAGGATTTCTATCTCCAGAGTTGTCTCCCTTTGTGATTTCTTTATTGATTCTACTTCTATTTTTAGATCCTGGATGGTTTTGTTCAGTTCCTTCACCTGTTTGGTTGTGTTTTCCTGTAATTCCTTAAGGGATTTTAGTGTTTCTTCTTTGTGGGTTTTCTACCTATTTACCTGTGTTGTCCTGTAATTCTTTTAGGGATTTTTCTGTTTCCTCTTTAAGAACTTATACCTGTTCAGTTGTGTTCTTCTGTATTTCTTTAAGGGAGTTATTAATGTCCTTCTTAAAATTCTCTACCAGCATCATGAGATATAATTTTAAATCAGAATCTAGCTTTTTCTGTGTGTTGTGGTATCTACGACTCACTGTGGTGGGATTACTGGGTTCTGTTGATGCCAAATAGTCTTGGTTTTTGTTGGTAAGATTCTTATGTTTGCCTTTCGCCATCTGGTAATCTCTGGTGTTAGATGTTCTAGTTGTCTCTGGCTGGAGCTTGTTCCTCCTGTGAGTCTGTAAGCCTTTGTCTGCACTCCTGGGAGACCAGCTCCCTCCTGTCAAGGCCAGTGCACAGAAAGCTATGTAACAGCCTCACCTCCTGGCTGCAGATGCAGGCCCATAGGACCCTGTCCTAGAAGCTCTATTGTCTGTGCTCTCCTGAGAGACACTGGAGAGAAAAAGGAGATCTCCCCTGAGTCCGGTGGTCAGAGCACTCACTGGAGGCATGCTCTCCTCTGGCAGGGAAGGTGCACTGAGCACTGAGGATCAGCTCCACCTCCTGGCTGAGGATGTAGGCCCATAGGACCGTGTCTGTATCCAAGAAGCTCTGTTGCCAAGTACTGACTTTAAAGCTATAGTGGTCCAGCCCTCTCTAATAAGCTTGGTTCAGATAGTGAATATAGGACTGGAGAAATGACTCAGTGAATACAGTACCTGCCCTGCAAGTATGAGGATATGAGTTCAATACCCAGTAGGCACACAAAATATAATTATCGATAATATAGTTATCTATAATGGGACCACTGGGGTGGCAGAGTTTGTTGGCCAGCCAGTCTATTCAAACCAGTGAGCTACAGGTTCAGTGAGAGATTTACTCCATCTCAAAATCAATCTGTATAGTGATTGAGGAAGATGCCTGATGCCTCTAGGCACCTTGTATCTTGTATGCACATACTTTGTATATACACACTAGGTGCAAACATCACATGCATATGTGTACACACACACACACACACACACACACACACAGAGAGAGAGAGAGAGAGAGAGAGAGAGAGAGAGAGAGAGAGAGAGAGAGAGGATCTACAGAAGTGGGAGCAAAGAATAGGATATGAGAAAAGATGAGATCAATCCAAGCCTTTCCCACACCCGGAACTTAAATATCTCCTGTTCTGAATGTGTGATCCACAGTGTCCAGGAGAAGTCATGCGAAGTTCATCTGCAGAGCGAAAGCTCTCATTTTGATTGTGTTACAACACAGACGGATGCCAGGTCTGCAGGAACAATCGGGGTGCCTTGTTCCTGTCCATCACAGCATGGAAACCTCAGCCACGGTGTCAATTTGTTAGAGGGCGACATCAGCGACAAGTGAAGCAGAGTGTCATTAGCGGACAAGATGATTCCATCAAACTGAATCTCACAAACAACACATTGCTGTTTGTCATCCAGACACTCAGTCCACCAGGGGCTGCTCCCCAAACTCCCATAATCAATTTCTGCTAATTTACCAATTCTGAAGCTCGGCAAGAGTGCTGGTAATTTCATATTTTACACACCCACAGAGGTTACGGCAATTGATTCAGTTCTGGAAAGTGTTGTAATGACTTTGAATGAACTTGAAAGATTTTGCATTTGTTTTTGGAGACTGTTAGAGAAAGTGATTCAAAGTCTGCCACACGGGCACAATTTGTAAAGGTTGGACAGGAAGGCGACAGATTAGCTTTCCTCGTAGACAGCCATCTTCTCGTTATAACCGCCCTGCTCTTGAGGCAGGCTGGGCTTACACGCAAACACTGACTTTCTTTTTATCTGTGTCTTCATGATGGTGGAAATCACCTCTGTACATCTGAAGGGGAAAAAAGGCAATTATTGAAAAAGAATCCTTATAGAATGGCTTGGCTTTCTGAATTCAATTAAAAAAAATACTCTAAAACTAAGTTGGCAAATATGAGAAGTAGTAGAAATTTTCTTTTTGATTTTGGTAACTTCTGAACTTCTAAACTGTAATATATATATATATGCACATGCGCATGCACACACACACAGACACACACACAGATAGATACATGCACACAAATACAAAACAGAGTAACATATACACACACATACTCTCTCTCACATACACAAACACACAGAGAGACAGATACACACACACACACACACACACACAGAGAGAGAGAGAGAGAGAGAGAGAGAGAGAGGATATTTTCCTCCAATTTTACTTTGTTCCTATCCTAGGCTGTGTGTCTTACCCCGCCTCTTTCAAGTTGACCAAGTGTGAATTGGACCCAAGCTAATTAGGAAAAGAGCCACTCAGTCCCTTACAATGACATCTGAAGTAGCTATTGTTTTCTGGGACCTGACACTTTGTTGAATATGTTTTTGATGAATAAGCTTCATTAATTACTTTTAGATGATATTTTACCTATTTAAAAATGTCATACATCTGGCAAGGTATTTTGTTCATGTGCACATATTACTACCTCCTCTACCATTCCTATACTCCCATACTCTGTCTCCTCACATCATGTAGTTTTTAAAAAATTATCATTAATAACCCTGAGTCGATTGGTCTCCCTATAGGCACACGGGTGTGGGGGTCATAGACAATCTATCAATAGCCACATCCCCTGGAAGCTGACAATCGGCAATAGCTCCTTGGTAGGGTGGGACTCACCATGGGGTGGGGCCTCAGCAGCGGTGTGGGTGTGGCCTTGGTCCTCCCTAACCTTGATGAAACTTTCAAGGCTTGACCTTATGCAAGGTGACCACGGCTGCTGGCCGTGCTGCATCCCGAAGCTAGCTTTCACAACCATCTTTCCCATTCCTGGGCTCTTATGTTGAACATTTTACCTGGATGAATCACTTGAAGGTTACTCAATACAGATTATGCACCCAAGGCTCTTCGAGGAACCACGGCCTGCCTAAGCTTCCTTGCCCAGGTACTGTGTGTATGAGTGTGTGAGAGAGTGTGTATATCTGTTCCTCTGTATTTGTGTGTGTGTGTGTGTGTTCTACTGCTTAACAGATCTCCAGCGGTGTCCTGACAAATGCTCAATGCCAGATCTCTCTAGTTTTAAATAGTTCATGTGTTTATTTTCTCTATTTCAGATGAGTAAAGATGATGAGCTTCATTATATTTGTACAGCACACAGTTTGTCCTGCACTCTCACTTCCCACCATCCTCCCGTTCCGCTCCCCTTCCCTGAGTCCCATGCCCGTCTCTGCTGCCATTAGTCGTCCGTGTTCTTCCTCTGAACTATCACTCTTGGGCTTTTATCACACATACACACATACATACACACGCACACAAACACATACAAATACACACATACATACAAACACACACAAACAGGCATACACACATAAACACACACACAGTCAGGTTCTTCACACAAGAAAAACCATGCTATTTGTTTTTGGAGTTTGGCTTACTTCATGTAAGATGAAGATCTCCATTTCAGTACATTTTTCTACAAATGGTAGTTTCATTCTTTTTATGGTTTAATAAAATGTTATTTGTATTTAAAGTAGTGGGTTTCATTAGAGAGTTTGCATATATATAATACATATAATATATATACATATATTATATATGCACACACACACACACATATATATATATATATATATATATATATATATATATATATATATATAAACCCCCCAAATCCGTCTGCACTCATGTCATCTTTAATTGTGTATATGAATGTTTTCTCTGCATGTATAGACCCTGTACCATGTGCTTGCCATGCCTGCAGAAATCGGAAGAGGGCATCTTATCTCTTGGAACTAGAGTTACAGGTGATTGTGAGCTACCCGGGAGGGTGCTAAGGATTGAACTTGCACCCTCTGGAAGAACAACTGGTGCTCCTCACTGAGGAGCCATCTCCCCAGCTCCCATCATGCATCTTTTGATGGGCATCTAGGCTAGCCGCCCATTTTCAAGTAAGCACTGCACAAAGCTCTGATTGTAGCGCTTGCCCATGACTATGGTGTAAATAATTCGCTGTAGCTAATTTCACTGACGTGGAGTGATAGAGCAGGGAAGGCGTGTGTGGGTGGGCTCTGATGCTGGTGTAATGCTACCTCTAGGCTTTTTGGTGACCCAATCTCTATCCCCCTTTGCTCCCCATTTTCCAATTTACTCCTCATGTCAGCTCAGACTGCTTCTCTCTGTAAACTCACTTTGCTCTCTCACTCCTGAATATTACTACTACATTGGCTCTGTCTTCTGATTCCCACCATGATTCATACTCAAATCCTTAGTTAACGTCTCACCTCTTCTCCAGCATGGAATGAAACCATCCTCATACTGAAACATGGCTAGATTCCTCCAGAAGCCACTTCAGAAACACCAGCCACAGGGCTGGAGAATGTATACATTTGCTCTCTGCTGTTTAGGGTATTTTCAACATTTGAGGGCTCTGGTTAGCAGCGAGCTGTAAAGCCATTCAGACACGCCTACACCAGCCTACACCTGAGCACACACAGAGGGACTCAGAGGAAACAAAGGGCTCTTCCATGAGAGAGAAGCAGTTTGGAGGAGAGGGTTGTCTCCTGGATGGAGAGGGAGTTGATGAGGAGCTGCTGTTTATCATGGGAAAGCGAGGGAGGGTTGAGACACCCTACACAGTTCCCTGAAGCACAATTAGGCCATATTGAAAACATTCTAATCTTTGTCTTGGCAGGGCCTCTGAGACTGCTCCTGGGAGAGGGTGGCAGGGCTAAATTTATAGAGAGAAAATGAACCAGTGGAAAAGACAAAGACCTGAATCTTCAGGGAGCCATGAGGTAGTTAGAAGGCAGAAGTGGTTAGGTGTGGGTGGAGCCTGCAGATGATGGAGAAGGATGGAGGGGACTATTGGGAGGAGGTAACCCATTAAAGAGGAAACAGTGGAAGTGGGGGTGACGGTTAATCTTCTGTCCTCTCTGTGGAATGCTAGGCAGGATGTTGTGGGTGGAGAGAGACATGCCCAAAGTTGACTGAGTAGCCTGCTGTAGCCTGGCTACTCTACTCATAAAGCATCACGCTTTTGACAGTGGACACTTGTCACTGGGCCTCTGGGGTGATTAGGAGTCAAAGCCAGGTCTTTCTGATCCATTTCACCACTGATGCTCCGTACAGGAGGCTGCATGAGTCTCAGACTTTCTATTCCTTCAATATTGGGCTCTTTTATCTCTATGGGGGCTTCCTGACGTTTAAGGTACCATGTCTTGGGTTCTCACTGATTTGGAACATGGATAAATTCTTTATACTCAGTACTTCCTCCAATATTCATAACAGGGTAGTGTATGCATTTGTGTGTATGTGTGTACTGTGTGTGTATTGTATATCTGTGTGTTTTGTGTTATATGCATTTGTGTTTGTGCATATATATGTGTGTGTGTGTGTGT
>NC_034601.1:4523325-4524913 GCF_900095145.1 Mus pahari | reverse complement strand
TGTGTGTGTGTGTGTTCTATGTTGTACATCTGTGTGTGCTGTGCTGTGTTGTATATGTGTGTGTGTTGTATGTATGTGTTACTTCTACCACTAATTTTTCAAAGGAGGATGAGCTCATCCTCAGATTGTTTAAGGTAACACTGTGAACCCAGATTTCAGTCCCAGTCAATCGCTAGTGGACAGCCAGGCTGTGTTCTTAGTAGCCATGATAGTTTGCCCTTTCCTCTTCTGATGTACTCAGGACCAACACATCTCAAGATCTTGGCTAGGCAAGAGCACTCATGACAGAGATCCAAATGGAGTTTTGACGACAGCTCAGAAAGCTCTTTTGTTCCCTCTTGGGCACTGATCTGGGGAAGTTACCTTCACTTTACCCTTAAGAAAAACCATCTCAAGTGTTCAGAGAAGACAGTTGTTAATTCTTCTAATCTCATCCTAAAGGTGACTGTTTAGTTTCATAATCAGAAACAAATCTGTCAGGGCTATGGAGATGGCTCTGTTGGTAAAGGGCTTGCCTTGGAAGCATGAGGATCTGGGTGTGATCCCTGGGACCCACATGCAAAGCATGGCATGGTGAGGGAGAGGGGGAGATGGAGAGAGAGAGAGAGAGAGAGAGAGAGAGAGAGAGAGAGAGAGAGAGAGAGAGACTGTTACTTCAAGTTCTCATACAGCCGAAGCACTCTCCTCCTCTATGGGTGAGTCCGTGTTGATGGGACGATGCTCTATTGCTGTACCATGTCTTATCATCTTGCACCTTGTGAAAAGCTACGTTTATGTCCTCCTTGTTGTTTATGTCCCTCGGCATTGGGTGAGTTGCTTTTTACTATCAGATCTTGAATTTTTTTTTTTTAAAAAAATGTGAAATGGGCATGTCAGGCAGACAGAAGAAAAATTCTCATTTTCTGGGTTATTACAGACTTTGAAGGAGAAAATAAGACAGGAGGAAGTGCAGAACATATGGTGGGGAGATGGTATTGTACAAACACAACATGGTGGTTAGATTAAGTACACTGTGTTCATAGAGTAGGAGAGGGAAGCTCTGCTCCCCCAGGCCTGCTCTGCCTGCCCTGCCCCAACCCTTCTCCCCCTCCCAGTCCTGCCCCCTCAGCCCCGCCCCGCCATTTGTTCACTGGCATCCTCAGGGGGTGTTTGAGTTCTTCTGAGCCTCGGTTTGTCTATTTCTAAATGAGGACACTAAGAAGACTGGCTTTGTGTGTAGATGTGATGATGGGATGGGAGAGTGGATGGAAAATGTTCCTACAATGTCTGGTGCATGGCAAACATCTAAGAAACATTAGCTACCATATCACTGAAGCAGGATCTTGATAGTCACCCATCAGATGGTTTTGCAGAATCGGGGGTGGGGGACAAGAGGGAGGTCAGGGGTGAGTAGTGAGGATGGAAGATGGAGCAGGTAACTCATGTGTGGCTGCAGGAACCCAGCAGAGGTCTGGGGTATTGAGTAGGTCTGAAAATGTGAGACCTCAGGTATGATCCCAATGAGAGTGAAGCCAGAGGTGAGTAAGGGCTCACTGCAGCAGAGGTTTGTGGAGCAAGCACTGCACAAGCTCACTGCAGCAGAGGTTTG
>NC_034601.1:4485785-4522599 GCF_900095145.1 Mus pahari | reverse complement strand
AAGCACTGCACAAGCTCACTGCAGCTGAGGTTTGTGGAGCAAGCACTGCACAAGCTGCCCACCAGTGCTCTGCCCTAACCCTCCTAGGAGTTCCTTTTGATTTTAAAATAAAAAGCCCAGACTACTGTCATGGGCTCTACCCCGTAGTGCAAATACATCAGAAACAAAACCACCACGAACAACAAAATGAAAAAGAAAGTAAACCAAACAATAGTAGCAGGAAAAACAGAGACAAAGTGAATGTGGAACCAAGAAACCACATTTCCTGGGCTTTTACTGAGCGCCTGTCACATTCCAGGGGACTTATGAGATATTAATTTAAACTATTTTTCAGTTGCTAGTGTATGGTGTGAATGTATGTATCTGTGTTGTTTCACATGTGTATGCTGTTTCACATGTGTATGTTGTTTCACATTTGTGTGTGCAAATGTTGGGAATTGTTCAACGTTGATGTTGGGGATCGTTCTAGATCACTTTTCTACCTAATTAATTGAGGTAGGGTTTTTCAATCAAACCCAGAGCTTGGGAATGTGGCTAATTGTGGTCTCTAGCTTGTTTTGGTGATCCCCCAGTCTCTGCTCTCTGAAGCTAGAATCACATAGACTGCAATGCATGACGGATGTGTACTTGGGTTTCTGGGGATCTGAACTCTGGTCCTTATGCTTGGGTAGCATTAACCACTGTCCTGCAGGACACTTTGTACACAAGGCTTCTCTGAGTTTTGAGCAGAACCCTCAACAAAGCAATGGTAACTCCATCTTAACAGTGAGAAATGGAATGTCAAGGAGGCAAATTGGGTTATTCAAGTGACGCTTAAACTCTTTCAGTGTACTTCTAAGGAGGGCTTTGTCTAAAGCACCCAGACAGGATATCAGTTATAGCTTCCAGACAAGTGTGGAATCTCCTTCTCCCCCATCTCCAGGACACCCATGCAGCCCCACAGCCCCGGCAGAGTCTGTTTCTGATGACCGCCACATCCCCTGCCTGGCTCATTCCATCTCTCTGCATGCTACAGCCTGCAAAATGCCAGCAGACCTAGCTAATGTTCCTGAACAGCCCCTTCTGAGAGACTCGGACAACAGCTTCGTTATCTCCGACCAATAGCAGGCCAGCTCCCCGCTTGGGCTCCTCATCTAGACGCATTTCAGTTTTTCAGGAGTGTCAACCAGGCCTCCGAGAGCTGCTGTGAAGGTAATTAGGAAATTTGGCCAGGGTAGACCCTGCTCTTCCACTCCGTGGTGAAAGAGGGGGTGATGCAGGGTTTATGGGTGCCTCTCTCCACCCCCAGCAGCTGCCTGCACTGTGCAGCTGGGAGAAAAGAGGGGAGTGGACAGGAATGCAAGTGAAGGCACCTGTAGGGAACTTGGGATAGTTATTTCTTATCTGTCTTTAAAAGAAGCCGGAGGCTGGGTGAGATTGTCCGCTCTTCTTCCCTCCACCCACAGCCCCTCCTGCTTACCTCTTCCGGTTCCGAACTCTCCCACAATTGGTGAACGCAGATCTTAAGATGACTTTATGGCTCCTCTATCCATTAAACCCAGAGCCCATCTCTGAGTCCTCACTTTTCTTGATCTTACCTCGAGTCCCGCCCACGGGCAGGTTCTGTCGCTTCAGCTTCCACCACATGCACTGGATCATGATGTCTTTCCATGTCTGAGGGTATAGCCCACAGCTAGACCACTGTGGCGGCTTTGCAGTTCTGGAGCATACACTAAAAGTGCAGACTGAGTTCCCGTTACAGCTGCATCTGTGGACATTGTCATCTGGACATGACACGGCCATCACTACCTTCCATCAGTCTCACAGGGTCCTCTCAAGACTGAACCTGTCAGCGTGGTGACGCACGCCTTTAATCCCAGCACTTGGGAGGCAGAGGCAGGTGGATTTCTGAGTTCGAAGCCAGCCTGGTCTACAGAGTGAGTTCCAGGACAGCCAGGGCTATACAGAGAAACTCTGTCTCGAAAAACCCAAAAAACAAAAACAAAAAACAAAGCAAGACAAAACACCAAAAACAAACCAAACCAAACCAAACCCAAAACCAACCAAACAAAAAACATTGAACTTGTCAATGTTCCCTCATAGGAGAGGGGGATGGGAAGGTCATTAGAGTATCACCTGAGGGGAGTCCCCCACCCCCACCCTGATGCATGTGGTCCTCTTTCAGATGCACATGGTACTAGGGTATAAAGGTGGTGGTGAGGGTACCTCATCTTTGGAGTTTTGGGGAGGTTGTCATTCATGTTAGCTTGGGACTTCCTTGTGATGTAGCTGCCCTGAGGCCACTCATGATCCTGTAACTGGTTGGCTCTTGTTCTTGGAAGTGAGCTGTGCTGTTTAGTTTTTTTGTCAATTTGAATCAATTAGAGTCACCAGGGAGGAATGCACCTCAACTGAGGAACCGCCTCCTTCAGACTAGCATGTGGGGCATTATTTTGATTTGTGATTGGTGTGTGAGGGCTTGGCCCATTACAGACAGTGCCATCCCTGGGTCCGTGGGCATGGGCTATATGAGAAAGGTAGGTGACCAAGCCAGAGCAAACCAGTAAGCAGCATTTGCTCCTGGCTTCTGCTTCAGTTTCTACCTCCAGGTTCCAGTCTTGAATTCCCACCTTAGCTTCTCTCAATGATGAACTATAAACGGTAAGGTGAGGTTACATCATTTCTTCTCCAAGTTTATTTTTGGTCATGGTGTTTATCACAGTTACAGAGAAATCCTATAAAGTCATTCACCCATCAACATAGACATGACCGGACCAGTTCCTTGGGTCTGTCGTTGTTGCCTTTTCTGGGGTGAATAAGACATCTATTCTTGTATCCTCAAGGAAAACTAGGCAGCACCATTTTAACCAACAATGCTTTTCTTACCTTTGCTTTTACAGTAAAAGCGACGGAGCATGCTCAGTAGCCTATCTTCGACATGCCTGCCCCTCTGAGACTTTGTCCTCACTGGTCCTCAGCAGTTACTCCATTGCAACCATCCTGGCCTTCATTTTGCTTTTGAGATGTCATGTGTTGTCCCTATGTATCCTGTTTGCTATTTGTTGTTGGCCCTTTCCTGAGGCCACTGAATGGCAAAGGTTGCCTCCATGTCTGACATCATCTTTCCAGGAAGGTCTTTTCTGAACACCTCTTCTATATCTAAGTGACAACCTCTCACGTCCAGTAGAAGATGCTCCCTCAACCCCTTATTTCTTTCTGGGCATTTATCTTGACATGCATTCCTTTATTGCTTGATACTTTATGGGTGTCTTCTAACACTAGAAGAGGAACCATGCAAGCCTAGAGACTTTTCTTGTCTGCCCATAGTGGGGTTCCTATTACCAGAACAGGGACAAAAAAGCTACTTGTTAAATGTATGAACAGATGCTGGGTGTGAAGTTGAGCAATTTATATGTCATCTCTTGTTACTCCTCTCCACATCTACTGTTAGACTTTGTTTTCACACCCAGTACCAATGGCATGGTCTCTACATGGCAATGGTCAGACCATGTAGGACAGCACCACTCTGCTTCTCACTGCCAGGACTCCTGCTCCTGCTTCTGGCTCAGGACCAACCAGAGAATCTCAATGTGCGTTTACCATGCATCAGGCAGGATGCTCATTGAGAGAGGGAGCCTCTTCCAGCATCTGTTGCTGAACCTCCATCAGGGCACGACTAATGTCCTCTTGGTCTTCTGCTGTAACCCTCTCCCATTCCTCTGCATCTTGAATAGATTCAAACATTATGACTGATCCCATCATGATAGGAAACCTTGAACAAATGGATTTTATTCATTCATATTTGGGTGGTTTTTGTGTATTTACCCTAAGTGGTGGTTTGATTGGGAATGGCCCACACATGTTTGAATGTTTGGTGGAACTGTTTGGGAAAGATTAGGAGGTGTGGCCTTGTTGGAGATGTGTCACTGGGGTTGAGGTTTGAGAGAGCTTTCGATCCCAGTGAGCTTTCTTCCTCATCCTTGTGGATCAGGATGTGAGCTCTCAGGGACTGCTCCAGTGAGTGCTGTGCCTGCCTGCCTGCTGCCATGTTCTCCACCATGAAGGGGATGGATGCTAAGCCTCTGAAATTGTAAACCTCCAATAAACTCTTTTAGAAGTTTTCATGGTTGTGCTGTCTAATGACAGCAATAGACACACCAAATGGAGGCAGCTTTGGGTAATTGATACTATCTCAAGTTCCTACAATTAAGGAAGAAAGGAAACAGGCTTGGGTCTTGGTTGCATATTTGATTTTATGGGAAAGAAGCTACTGTTCTTTTTACCATGCCATGCTTTATTTCAAGAGGTTTCTCCTTTTCTCTGCTCCCAGCCAAGGAACTAATGTTTATGGCCACTGGAAGGAGGGAACGGAGAAGAGGGAAGGATGCACTGCGGAGAAGAATAGGGAAGCAAAGAGCCCAGGCCCATGGCAGGGAGATCAACACAGACAACTCAGTTATGAATGCATGCTAAACTGGGAGCATCACTCATCTGCCTGTATGTTGTTATTTGTCTAAAGATAAGTACGACTATGGAGAGATTTGAATGAGAGGGGTAATTAGTATTCCCATCCATCTCAATGAGAGATAATAATAATATTAATTAATAGCCATGCCAGGGTGCAGTGGAAAAATTTAAAGTCTACAGGCAGGGGACCTTGAGAGACCACATTTCTTCCTGAGGGCTTTTCTGACAGGTGCTCATCTGTTATGGGAACAAGCAGAGGTTCTCTGCCTCTTCTGTGATCTGTAGCCAGCCCTCACTTCCTCATCCTGTCATGGCAGATGTGGTGATATATCAGGGATAGGTTTGGATAGACTGGTGGGTCAGGGCTAGGGCTGGGGATGAGGGGTGATATTATCAATTCATAGTCCCCTAGAGTAGTGGTTTTACCTAGCTGGGGTTGAGATCTCTGGAAAGTACTCTCATGGGGGTTCTTCAGCATTAGCATTCCTTTGCCGATGACATCACAGGTTTTTCTCGGGGCTTTGTTACTTGTCTCGCTGCTGCAACAAATTACCAGACAAAATAAGCTCAAGGAAGGGAGGGTTTATGTTGGCTCACAGTCTGAGGGTGTCATCAATTACAGCTGGAAGGCAAAGCAGCAGGAACTTGAGGCAGCCGCTCACATCACAGCCACAGTCAGGAAGCAGAGAGCAATGAGTGTTGGTGGCTGGTTCACTCTCTGCTCTTTATTCAGCTCAGGACTCCAACAGGTAGAGCAGACATCCAAGGTGGGTCTTATTGAAGTTAACCCAGTCTAAAAGCTTCTTCATAAACATGCAGAGGCTTGTCTCTATGGTGATCTAGACTCTTTCCAGTTTACTGTTAATATCAGCCACCAAAAGCAACTACCTGCAGCTGGCTCTCAGTCTGTGGTTGGCCTAGAACTGGCCCAGCCACCTCTTCTCATCCCCAGGGATAACGCATGGGCTAGACTAGGTAAGTCAGCATACTTTCCTTTCTTAATCACTCTGGCCCAGGAATGGCCAAGAGGAAGGGTTGAGTTGCTCAGCTAAGAATTTGGAGCAGGTAGACAATGAGAAGCCATAAAAGAACGTGGATGATTAGTACACTATAGGAAGTTTCCCTCTCTTGCTTCTCACCAGACAGGTCCTCTATCTACTGCTGGAGCAGCCTCTAAGATGGCTGGTGTTGCTGCCCTAACTGGTAGATCATTCGAGTAGTCCTCAGCCAGACTCTCAGGGTTCATCTGTATGGTGTAGTAATGATATATGAGAACCAAACCAAATGACTTAAATGAGTAGATGGGTGTCTGGGCGGCCCTCTCTGCAGCTTGCCAGTAGATTTGGTAGTTCTCAGTCTGGGGCTGCTGTTCACTGAGAGCTCTGGCGCCTGTTCCAGGTTTATAACCTCAGTGGTTAAAATAGCCCAGGTGTAGACAATTAAGTAGAAAGTGGCAACATCTGCGAAAATTTCATAATTATGCTATTTATAGGAAAACAAGCTACACAATGACAATATTTAACAGTAATTGCTTGGGACTAAGTACACAGTAGATTGGATGTGAAGTAAAAGATTGCGGTGTAATCTAAAGAAACTTTATACCTGGTTGCACACTGTAGTACTCTTTTTAAAGCCAAAGCTTTATTTCCCTCAACCTCAGGCGGAGGTCCTCATAGACTAGTGTTTAAAATTACCTCAACTGGGTAGGTTCTACAATGCCTTTCTGATCTATACTGGACAAGTAGTCTGCATTTCCGAGTGGGTCCAGAGCTCATATTTTATTTTTTTATTTTTTGTATTTTTTTTTGAGACAGGGTTTCTCTGTGGAGCCCTGGCTGTCCTGGAACTCACTCTGTAGACCAGGCTGGCCTCAAACTCAGAAATCCACCTGCCTCTACCTCCCAAGTGCTGGGATTAAAGGCGTGCGCCACCACTGCCCAGCTCAGAACTCACATTTTAAAAGTAAGTTTTTACATTATTTATTTATGTGTCTCTGTATGTACTCAAGCATGTTACTGTGTGTGGAGGCCAGAGGACATCTTGCAGGGGTTCTTCCTCCCAACACATGGGATCCATGGACCAAATCAAACTCAGGTTGTCAGGTGGGCGATAAGTAGCTTTGTCCATGAGCCAGCTCAGTGTCCCAAGAACCTACATTTTAAAACAAATTCTGAGGTGAGCTTATACCCACTGATGTGTGGGGTCAGATATTCTGGGCGCTTTGACACAATGAGGAAATGTTCCTATGGATTGTGTGTGCTGGGCTCAGTATGACTCTGCAATATCAAGATGAAGTTGCAGAAAGACAGACGCACTGTTGACGTAGAGCAGGGTGAATGGAGGTGAGCCGTTGTGTGAAGCCGAGGAAGCTGTGGAAGTGAGAGACAGTTCACTCCAGTGGGGTCCAGTCAGAATTACAGAAGAAAGGTTGTTCGCAGTGAGATCTGCAGGATGTCACAATAAGACCCAGACCCCAAGGATGGAGAAGAACCAAGTGTTTCTAGGACCTGGGGGGAAAAAAGTCATGTAATTATCACAATCTGTATCCAGAGGGGAAAGAGGCTGGGTGAGGGGAGAACATGAAAGCTGGACAGGAACAGCACAGAACCTGAATACCATTGATGGGAGAAAGTCATCTATGCCTTAGACATTGTTTTACACGAGCTATTTTAAAAGTATATTTTATTTTTGAAAATGTCATACACACATGCATAAATGCATACATACATGCATACACACAATTTATACTTTGGCCACATGCACCCCCTTCCTTCCTCCTATTCTCCACAGCCCCCACATGTCTCCCACCAACTTCCTGTCTCCTCTACCATTTGAAATCCTCTCCCTAGTCCCATTAGTGTCGTCCATCTGCACATGATTATGGGGACAACCACTGGGTATTAGACAACCTACCAGTAGTCACACTCCCAAAAACAAGTGACTGTCTTTCCTTCAGTAGCTGTCACAGTGCCTTGGTAGGGGTGGAGCACCTCGGCTAGGGGTGGAGCACCTCAGCCAGGGGTGGGGACTCATGAGCCACTTTTCCACTCATGCTGGACTTTTAGCTAGTTTGATCTTGTGCGGGGCAGTGGGCGCAGGAAAGGGGGTAAAGGGGGTGGGGGGAAACCCACGTCCTGCCAGAGTTATGGTGCTCTGGGCGGATAGATGCAGACAGACTGCCACATACTTTCCACGGGGCCCCGGGTGGGTGTCTGGCTATGTGACGCCAGGGACCCCAGGTTCTCAGTCTTGGGCATTCCAGACACCGCTGATCTGAGAACAGAATGGGGGCCCCTGGGGTGACTTAATCAGTCCTGGGGCTGAAGGGAGGAGAGCGCAGGAGGTTAGATGTGGCTTGTTAGGGGAAAGCCTGTCCCATCATCCAAGCACAGTGGGCCTTGATGAGCAGAGACAGTCTATGGTTTTAGAGCTTTACTGTAGAAAGGCAGGAGGAAGGAGAGAAGGTAGAAAAAGAGAGGCTGGCCATTGCCAAGTGGGGAGGGGGGAAGGGAGAGAGAAGGAGGGCTAGAGAGGAGAGTAAGAAAGGTGGGAGCTTAAAGAGAGCGAGGAAGGGCCAAGCAGTCTCTTTTAGAGTGGGCTGGGTTATCTTGCTATTGCCAGGTAACTGTGGGGAGGAGCATACCTGGCTATAGTCAGGTAACTGTAGGGGTGGAGTCTAGCCAGAATGCTAGAAGCTTGGGACATTGTCTGCGTCACTTATAGTCACACAATTATGGAGTTGGGAGCTCTGTAGTGTCAGGCACCTGACTCTGGGTTTTCAGTCCCTTGTAGAGTTCTCTACTGGGTTGCTGGAGCAAGCCCCATTCAACCAAAATAGGCTGCCTATGACAGCCCCATAATCTTTTTAAGTCTCTCTCTCTCTCTCTCTCTCTCTCTCTCTCTCTCTCTCTCTCTCTCTCTCTCTCTCTCTTTTTGAGATAGGGTTTCTTTGTGTAACCCCTGGCTGTCCTAGAACTTGCTCTGTAGACCAGGCTGACCTTGAGCTCACAGAGCTCCACCTGCCCTTGCTTCCCAACTGCTGGGATTAAAGGTGTGAGCCATCATCACCCACATGGCCGATCTTGTACAAGTTTTCTGCATGTAACCTCAGCTGCTGTCAGATCGTGTGTGTGACTGCTCTGTCATAGGACCCCTCCTGTCCTCAGGCTCTAACATCCCTTAGGCCCGGGCACAATTCAGTGGTTTTTAAAATACACTAATACCATTGAAAAGCCAACCCCAGAACTTTCACTTAGAAATTCTCTATTTTCTCAGCATCTAGACTCTGAAAGCATGTATTTTTCTGTCTGCATTGGGTCCTTATTTAAGTGAATTATACTATTTGTTATTTGTGTGCAGTTTATTTTACTTTGCATTTAAGTTTTCTCCATGCTACAGCAGATGCTAGCATTTCTTCCCTTTAAAGGTTAAACAATAGTATTGTATGTACCAATAAATACTCAGGTTTATTCTTCACATATTGATGGGCGTTTGGTTTCTTGATATATTTCAATGAGAGACTATTATGAAGAGATCTGTATTTAGACTAGAGAGAGGCACTGCAGGCTTTTCTTTGTGTCTTGATGAGAATTCTGGAACCTGGGTAGTCAGGGCAGACAAGGAGGAGTAACACAACCATCGTGGAATGAGCACAAGGATGGCCATTGCATTGAAGAGTGGGGGGGAAAGGGTTCTGTGATCGATTGGCTTTGTCTGCCGTGCTCACGCAGTGCTGTCTGGAACTGGGAGAGTTTCACAGCCTGATGAACAAGGAGCTGGCATCCGTGGCAGGGTCTGAAGGGTCATTTCCAGCTTCAGACGCTGCCTCCGCTTTAAGAGGTTTGTGTTGTTGAGCCTCTGCCCACGGCTGTATCTCGAACAGAAAGATCAATAGTGTTTTATTTGGTTTTCTCTGCTGTCTGCTCGGTCATCAGCGCTGAGGACAGGTTCCGGAGTTCTCGATACAGGAGTCCACACGAATGCTTATTCCAGAAGAGAAGCATCCGTCTGTTAATGGAAAACTTCTATCAACAGTTTCTTAGGGAACTGAGCACTTTTGGCAAGTTGTAGTCTGCGTTTGTGCTTATGACCCTGGACACGAGGCTTATGCTCCTTCACGCAGTCTGGGATTGGGCTCCTGTGTTTTTGCCTGATTTATTCTTTTCCTGTTCCTCAAGCAACTGTCCTTGTTTCTCGTGTTCCCCGGGAACACACTCGTCTCCTGTGCTCTATGATCTTGGCGGGGAGGGATTCCAATCAGGGTACTTTGGCTAGCTTCACCTTCCAGCAGAGGGGGTGCCCACAGGGGGAAGGTAGGCTTATTAGAGTTTCCCAAGCCCCAAAGAGTGGTTTAGGGAGAGCCAAGTCCCTGACCATTGAGACTCTATACCCCTCCCCCATTTTATCTTCATTTCTATGGCTGTGAAAAGGCAACAAGCCAAGGCAGTTATAGAAGAGAAAGCATTTAATAATTGGAAGCTTTCTTACAGCCTCAGAGGGTGCATCCATGGTCCCCAGCACCATGCTGGGGAGTGTGGCAGCAGACAGGCAGGCATGGTGCTGGAGCAATAAGTAGTTGAGAGCTTACAGCCACAAGAGCTGAGATCCACAAACAGGAGTCAGAGTCAGGAGTCGGAGAGGGCTAGCTGGGCCTGGTGTGGGGTTTTGAAACCAACGGAGTCTGCCCGCAGTGACACACCTCCTCCAACAAGGCCACACCTTCTAGTCTTTCCCCAGACAATTCTACCAACTAAGGACTGTGAATTCAAGTATGAGATCCTACATGGGGGCCCATTCTCATTCAAACCACTTCTCTGAGCTGACACAAGCAGAGCCTGTTGTAGATAAGGCCAGCAAGCACCCTTTGGCATGGCCCCAGTGGTGGCTGTCATGAAGAAGTCTTTCTTTCTTTGTTTCTTTTTCCTCCCTTCCTCCCTGCCTCTCTTCTCCTTCCTTCCTTTCTTGTCTATGGCTATTGAAGCTTCCGAATTGCCATTGACTGCACACCAATGAGTAGATGTGGCTGAGTTCCAGTAAAACTTTATTTACAGAGCAGGCAGTGGACCAGAGTCAGCTTGTCAGTCTTTGGTTGAGTTGAAACCGTTGGGATATAGTACTGTAGGACTCAGCTTCTGAAGAAAGCCAACATGTTTATAGCTAACATGATGTTATAGATGAGGAAGCAAATGAGGAAAAGCCAGGGTACCTGTCATCAGGGAGTGTTACAAGCCAACCTGGACCTGTTGGCTATAAACAGACCAATTCAGGAAGCAGATGAAAGTTATGGAAGAAACTGTGATAATGGGTACAGGCTCCTCAGTGTGACTACCACTGCAGGCATGGGCATACCAGCCATGTCAATCAATGACTGGTGTTTAAGGTAACTTAAGATGAGGTTTTGCTGTCAAAGAGTCTTAACTTCTATGGACTTTTTACAGCGCCCTGGTTTTAGAGTCCTAAAATTGCAAAATGTGTGTGACTGGAAAGGCCTTTTGATATCTAGGAGGCAGGGAGAAAGAAGGAATATTTCAAAGTCATAGGTAGTATTTCTCTATGAAGTCTGATCTCAGAAGTAGGAAGGAGGTTCACCCACAACTCATGCAACATTCCTATCCTCTTTTATCCATTTTGTGAGCACCAAATGCTTGGCAGACTTCAACCTCTGAGTTGAATGAAGAGTGAAACAGACACACACCGTCTTACACAGGACATGTCTCTTATATGTATTGGACTCACCTCATTCAATGTTCCAATCCATCCTTACATCAGCCTGAGAGACGGGCTGTTTATCTACCATGGAAGAAACCAGAAGTGGGGCTCAGAGGGTTTAGTGATTTGTCCCAAAGTTAGCCAGAGAACAAATGAAGAGCTAGCTGTGACCCCAGTCAGGGAAAGTTCAAGAGTGGAGTCTTTCCTGCTTCTTCTGGCAATACTCCAATGCCTGCTCAGAAAAGCCATGAGAGGCATGTTCATCAAAGAGCCAGCACTGCTATAAGCCTGCATGCTGCATAGATGAGGAAGCAAATGAGGAAAAGCCAGGGTACCTGTCACCAGGTACACCAGGAGTGTTACAAGCCAATCTGGGCATGTTGGCTGTAAACAGACTCCGGCAATTCTTTCAAGTAAATTGGTTGGTGCTATAGCTGAAGAATTCTCTCTGCAAAATGCTAACAATGCAGTGGTGGTTAAATTTTATATGTGCAGGATTATGACTTGGAACATAAAACGGAAGAAAAAAAATGTGCAACTGCCAAGAGCTGGGCACATAATTATTTCTTTTCTCCCTTTCCCTCTCCAAACCCTCGTCTAAGCACTGGAACGTCAGAGTTTCCTCATGGAGAAAGTTAACAGTGAAAAATGCTGACCAAGAATGGGGACACTGAGCTGTTCTTTCTCCTCTTTGGAGAGAAATCAGACTGTCCTGGGGAGAGCTGCAGCCTGTTTAAAAGCCTTGGCTGTTCCCACCCAATGCTCCTGCGCTTTGGACATTAAGGGGAGGCTGGGCTTCCTGTCTGTGCTGGCTGACTGGGACACTGTAGGGGTGTGGGCAGAGTTTGGCACTTGAGTTCAGAGCCGGGACTGATGGGGGGATGAAGGGAGGGAGAATGGAACATATACCTCCCCCCCCTACCTCTGTCTTTCCTCCTCTCCTCTCCTCTCATCCTGCAGAGAAATGAGAGGAGCATCAAAGAGAACTACAGGCTGAAGTGACAGAGGATGGGAGGAGGTAAGGGAGGAGACAAACCAAGGGAAAAATAAGATCCAAAGTCAGAGCCCTGAAGACAGTGAAGAGGCACAGAGAAGAAACCAAAAAGTAGATGCAAACACACAGAAACAAGTCACACACCATGTGCACACACAACACACACAATGTATATGCGCAAACACAACTCACAAACAACAGACACACAAGTAATACGAGCGCCTAATATATACACAAACTATCCCCCCACCCCCTGCCCCATGATGGTTAGTCTTTGTTAACTTGACACAAACTGGAGTTATCTGAGAAGAAATGCCAGGTGAGGGACTGTCTCCCTTAGATTGCCTGTAGGCATATCCTATACAGTGCATTTTCTTGGTTAATGCTTGATATGAGAGGACCCAGCCCACTGTGGGTAGTGCCACCAGTAGGCAGGTGGTCCTGGGTTGTGTAAGAAAGCAAACTGAGCAAGCCAGGAAGAGCAAGACAGTAAGCAGCATCCCGCCATGGCCTCTGCTTCAATCCCTGTCTCCAGGTTTCTGCTTTCAGTTCATTCCCTGTCTTCCCTCAGCTATGGACTGTATGCTGTAAGTCAAATAGACCCTTTCTTCTCCAAGTTGGTTTTGGTCACCATTTTATCATAGAAAGCAAACTAGAACACATATAAACAACAACAACAACACCACCATACAGATAACACACATAAACATACACAGGCACAGGCACATGGACATGCATACAAATAACACATGCATAAACACACGCACAACACACAGAGAAGAAAGTGTGTCTCACTGAGAGTGAGACAAGAGACAGAGACACAGGGGGACAGATACAGAGACAGAGGGAAACAGAGAGACAGAGGCAGGAGACAGACACACAGAAGACCAGTAGAGAAACAGAGATGGGGAGACAAAGAAAGTCAGAGAGGCAAATAGATAGGCAGAGACAGAGCAGGTGGAAAGCTAGAGACCGACAAGAGACACAGAGACAGAGGGATGGGGAGAAGACCCAGAGAGAGAGAGAAAGAAGAGAGAGAAGAGGGGATGAATGCAGGAGAGGCAGAGAGAGGCATAGAAGGAACCAGAAGGGGGCCTTCCCTAGCGACAGCACTGACCTAGTAAAGAAAGACTAACACTTGCAGATTGGAGCTTTTAAAACTCACATGTCCAGAACTTAGGCTGCACCAGAAGATCCTTGAGCCACCCACAGCCACCAAACTATCTGTCCTGAGATGTCAGGATGTCTGCATTGGAGTCTCTCTCAGCTTTGGATCAAGGATCTAAATCCAATGCTCTGACTGGCAACCCAGCTAGCCTTGGTTAGAAAGCCCAGAATCCCACGAAGGACCTAAAATGAGTCTGTGCTAATCTACCTGTGGTAATGCTACACCGCACTGCACAACAACACTCAGAGCGGTGGCCCCGTTGGGACAGCAAAATCTCCTTGGAAGCAACACCCTGGCGATCTAGGACCTGTGTCAGCACCATGACCACACAGTAGCCCAGGAAGACATCCTGAGTGTAAGCATGAGTGTGTCATTCCCTAGGAGAGATTGTGGTGATTGTATGTGTGCAAGCAGGTCTCCTGGTCTGTTTATGAGGGAGGGACTGGCAGTCTTGGAAACTCCCCTGCTTTTGTTCTCAGACATTGCTGTGCATACCTTTAATTTCACTGAAGGAGGATGAGAGCTTGAGGCCAGCCTGGGCTCCAACACACATGTGAGTATCAACAGTGCTTTAGCAGACATCCACACAAACATCATTTTCTTGTAGGAGCAGTGGTAAGAGTCAAGTTTGTCAAATCTTTTCGCTGACCTTAGAAAAAGGAGGCTGTAGGCACCCTGTGTATTAGTGAAGATTTCATGAGCACGCTTTTTATCCTCTTGGAGGCTGAGGCAAGAGGTTCACAAGTTGGAGGCTAGCCAGGGCTACCTTTTGAGGTGCTATCCCAAATCAACAGTAACAACACACAAACACACAGAATGGAGAATTTTGCCAAAGCTTCTATAATAGGCAGTATAATGATGATCAAAATGAATGCCCACATCCTGATTCCAGGAACCCGTGGCTTTGTTACGTTGTCTCACAGAGGGGAATAAAGGTAGAACTGCTGACCACTGAAGTGAGGAGGTCATCCTGGAGCATTGAGGTGAGTGTATTGTAATCACTGGCTTTCTTCACAGCAGGAAAGGGGGATAGAAGGAAGAGCAGAACACAGAGCTGATAGAATGAGGGTAACTTGACTTGAAGGAAGGCACTGAGCCAAAGACTGCTGGTGACCACCAGAAGCTGAAGAGGACAATGAAGTGAGTTTCTTCCCTGAGCCAACTCCAGAACCCAGGGCTGTAGATGCATATGCATGGTTCTAAGCCTGTAGGTTTATAGTAATCTGTTATAGCCATGGTAAGAAAGGAATATACCCCCTCCCTTCAGCCTCCAGCAGAGAGCAATCTATTTCAGATGATGGTTTTATGGAAGCCAGAGGGTGGGAGGCTGATGGAGGGCACTCTAGCTACCAGGGGTTGTTCACATTTGCCACCAAAAGACTCACACTTGAACCTTACGTGCAAACCATGCTAGCATCCCACGTTCACTGTTACTGAAGTCACTTCTTCCCTCCCCAAAGAAGTTACTAGAAAATAGGCCCAAATAGGTGGCTTATTTGCAATCCCAGCCATAGGCGAGGCTCTCACAGGGACGCAGGGACTCTTCTCAGGCCACATTCACTGCAGGGCCTGAAACAGGAAGAGTTCTGGGTTGCTTTGTGAGTGAGGAATTCTTGCATCCAAGGTCACCCTGGCCAAGTCCCCATTTTCAGGAGCAATCTCAAATGCCTTGTCTTATCAGGAACCCAGCAGGGGAATGAGCAATGATGATATTGGTTTTGCTCTTCACTGCTACTTCACAAACCTCGCTTTATCTCACCTTGCCCTTCTCTCTCCTTGTCTTTCTGCCTTCCCCCTCATTTCTGTGTATCCAGACTTTCTTGCTCTCAAAATTAAAAGGGACTAGCAAATGCCCGGGCAGCCTTGACATGCTCGCTCAGCATCAAACGCTCTGGCCTGTCTGGGACTGCTTCTGCCAGGGGCAATCAGCCCTGGAAGTTGGGAACAGTTGTATAACAGGAAGTTTCCGCCCTTGGCATCTGTGGACTGGAGCACTACCAGTGAGAATAACACCAGACGGTGTGGATCATCTTCAGATACAGTGGAAAAAGAAAACACAATAAAGATGTTTCCATTCGTAGAAATAAAAAGGGATCAGCTCAGGGCTTGTGCAGTGGCTGAGAAGATCCAACAGGCAGATTTTTTGTCTAGTAGTGAGGAGGAGACAGCTAAAGAAGGGTGGCTTCGGAGCTGGGTCCTAAGCTTTGACATTCAAAAATCTCACACGTGGGAATGGGGATGCCCAGTTTCCACACCATTCTCTGCAAAGGAGCACAAAAGTTCACAACATAGAGCTGTTTTCATTCTACAATGCTAAGGCATGTCACCTTTGAGAAATCACTTTACTATTTCTGTGCCTTAGTTTCCTTAACTGTGAAATGGGGGCATATCCGTGGTACCACCTTCATAGTTAGGAACTCACTGAAGTGAGTCATGTAGGCGGCCTGTCTGCAGGGCTTGCTCAGTAAGTGTTAGCTATTGAAATGAGGCCACAAGGCCTCCCTTCAGCCCCTACCTGCTTATGATAGGACTCCATCTTGACTACACTCTTGGGAGGTGAAAGCTGGGGTGGCATATGGGCTTGGGCAATGCAACCGATAGACAGAATTGGGGTCTTGTCAGAGGCAGGAATCTTTGTCCCCTCCCCTGCCTCGGCTTTCCAGGCCTGCCACCCACTACTCACCAAAAGGATCTGGTAGATATTTGGCAGGAAAGGAATATTTTATCAAAGAGGGTAGTCAGGAAGAATAGGCATCGGAAAGCGATTAGAAACAAGGAGTACAGTATATTTCCCAACACACAACAGATCCTCAGCAAATAGATCTTAATCCAATAGTCTTAACTTGAATGAGTGGCTCAGTTTCAGCCATACACTGAGGTCTGGCAGTTGGCTCACATTCTATTCCTACCTTATCCCAACAGGGTTCTCAATGGGGGAAGTAAAGACAGGATAGCATAGGTCAGCATCCAGGGGGCAGGGGCCTGGGAGGTGCCTTAGACAGTCCTTTGTCTTTGTCTTTCAGGGCCAGAGCAGCAGAAGATTACCGCGTCAATATCTCCAGGCTTCCAGAGGTGTCCACTTGAGCCCCGCCTCCCTCCAGGACCCTGTCACTTGACAGGGATGCTCCTGCTACTTAGTAATTAGGCCGTGATTGTTGTTTATTTGTGTGCTGTACTGTAACTCCCTCTGCCCGAGGCTGGAACTGGAGCTCAGAAAACACAATTTCCTCCGAACTAATTTAGTTTTAAGAGGAAAATGAAAGTTTAAAGTAGTTTAATGTTTTGGCGAAGCCATAATGGCTGGGGAAGATTGGGTGATGTGAACCAATAAAACACCCTAATTCTGATAATAATTCAAGCCTTAACTCTTCCCCTGCATCAATCCCATGCCAGTGCTGACATATGGCCCAGGACAGCATCAGCGAGAGTCAACAATTGGGCAAGCATTCTTTTCAATTTATTTTAATCCATTACAAAGTCCCGCCTTTGACTTGAGCAGAGTAGTTGGGACAAGTCTGTTACTCTCACAAACTCCACCCTCTAGTTTTACCCCTGATTCATGTTTCCATTCCCAAGGTTCCCTCAGACCTCAGGATAACAGCCACGCCTCTGGGAGGCTGGGAGTTAGATTCTTAGCTTAGTAGGGGAAAGCTTAGAAGAGCCTCGGCTTCGCAGTCACAAAATGGACGCAATGAGCAGAATGTTACAGAATCACTTGGAAAGCTAGATGGTGCAACTCTGTGGGGTACCCGGAAGATGAGACCAAAGGGTGTGTGTGTGTGTGTGTGTGTGTGTGTGTAGTGACTGATTTCAAGGAATATGGCATCTCTTCATTGGCTGCATTTGACTACCGACTGTGCAGCATGTTGTGGCCGGATCTGAAGAACCACTGGGAGGTGGAAAAGGCTCAGGGTCTTCCTCCTGTTGTCAGGAGAAAATCGAGCAGAGATCTTCATCTTTTCGTTCCCTACCACAGGAATGGCCTCATAGTGTGGTTAGCAAGGAATCCAACATGGAAAGCACCTGGGAGATTCCTCGGCACAGAATAAGCGTGCAGTCAATATTTGCTGGCTTTTAAGACAAACAGGTCTAATGGGAATACTCCACACATACAAGGCTGATCTCCCAAGAGTCTCTGCTTCATGGGCTGCTGGGATTTATCTTCAGAATGCTCTTTTATTCATGTCTGAGTTGATGGTCGCAGATTTGAGGGCCTGAGAATCCATGTGTCTGGATTCTCATGACTCTGAAAATGGCCCTAGCTTCATCTCATGACAGAAGTGTGGAGCTGGCCAATGGCATGTATGCTTTGCTCAGACACCCGAGCGAATCTTGGCTGGTATTTCTTAGTCATGTGACTTTCATCATGTTACATGAACCATGTAGATGCTCAGTTGATTTCATCCGTGCAATGGGCATTATGGCGCTATATCTCTTGAACAGCTACTCTTCCTAGGCTGTCCTTTGTACTTTATGATTAATTGTCTACAGCCTGCAGGGTTCACAGTTACAAAAACAATTTGGACCCAGTTCTTTTCTGCAGTTTGAGAGAGGGCCTTAAAAGTGTTATGTAGTTAAGGACAACCTTAAGCTTCTGATTCTCCTCCCTCCACTCTACAAATCCTAGAATGAAAGGGGTAGTCTTGGCTTATGTGGGCCCAAGGGATCCAACTCAGGGCTTCTTGCATGCTAGGCAAGTATGCTCCCCAATGAGCTACATTTCTACACTGCTGCTTTTGAGTAAAAGCCCTTCATTGTCTGCCTCTTGCTCAACTCTCCAACCAGACCAGATTTCGAGTTTGCAGCTTTCCCCCGCCTTCCTGCCGTGTGCTAGCTCTACAGAGCTTCCATCTGCCACCCAGAGCTTCCAGGCTCATTCCTACTTCACGTTGATGCTTCCGCAAGGAGTCTTTGCCTCTTACATCTTTGCCGGATTGGCTTGCTGTCAGCCATTCTCTCCCCAGTGACACCTTCGCACCTCAAACATCACCTTTTGCCTGTCCCTTTCTACCTGTTCCCTCCATCCCCTCCCTTTTCTGATTACTCAGTTTTATTTTCTTATGGTGGTTGCTGTTAACGGATCCATCTGCCTGTGGGATTTCTGGGTCCCCAGCTATTACTTGTATTGCGTAAGGAGGGAAGTCTTAATTCTTTATCTTTAATGCATAGTGTGTCTGGCAAGTAACTGATGCTTAACCAAAATTTGTGAAATATATAAACCAAGAAGTGGTACTTTCAAGGTGATGGGTAGAAAAAAAGAGAACACTGTGACTCCTGCTTCTGGTTCTGTGAGGTAGCTCTCCGTTCCCTGCTCCTTCTCCCTACTCCCCCCTCCCCCCCTTCCCTCTCTCCTCCACCCCACCTCTCCAGTTCTGTGTGCATGTGTGTCTGCATGGGTGTGGCCATCAGTGGCCATCCCTCAAGTGCCATCCTCCTTGTTTTGTGGGACAGGTACTGTCTTTGGCCTGGAATGCACCATGTAGGCCAGGCTGGCTAACCAGACAGTCTCAGGGATCCGCCTGCCTCTGCCTCTCTAACATGGATTACAACCGTGTCACCCACACCTTGTTTTGTGTTTTTAGGGTGACTTCTGAGATGAAACTTAGGTCCTCCTGCTTGCAGGACAAGCACTTACCCACTGAGCTATCAACCTGGTTCCCCTCTGTGGTTTATTTTTACTTACATTAGGGGATAAAACATTCTTTTTTTTTTTTTTTTTTTAAGCAGTCACCTAGGTATTCTATCTCTTAAAATCCTTGAGTGACTTTTCCATGCTTCTTGGTGGCTTACGCCACTTGACTCCTGAAGTTCCAGGTGTTTTTGTGTTTATCCTTTATCACACGGGGGGGGGGGGGGCAGCCGTGAGCAAATGAGAGCGGCCTTCCATGCTGCCAGGCTTGAAGAGTCTCCCAAGTTGGGACTGATTTTTGAATTGTTTGGGTTCTTCTGCATGGTGGTGCTCCCTTCGTCCAGAGCTAACTGAGCTAGGGCACCTCCACTGGAGAAAGGTGCCCTTAGGCAGTAGAGCAGTTAGTGAGTGACCTCTGTAAACAAAGCCTTCTTAGGAGATAAGTCTAGGGGTCCTGCTCAGGGTCATTTTGTCTGCAAGTTATAGGACTCAAAGGCAGGAACAGTCTCAAGCACAACAGGGGGTAGCAGGGGCAGCGGCGGCAGCGGCGGCCGGCAGCGGCGGTGGTGGGACAGATCTCAAACACTGCAGACAGGCGCAGAGAAAATCAGGCTTCTACTGTGGGCGAGGAAAGACAGACTCCCAGCCACCCTCAGCACCCCTCACAATCCTGAAATAAGGTTGGTCAGTTTGAACAAAGACAGGTTGGCCTTGAACCTCTGTGCAGTTCTCCAGTCCGTCATCAGGAAGGCTTTACTGGTGGGAGAAAAGCCCTCTCAGCTTTTGTTCTAATTGGTCAGGCTCTTGTCTCGGGTCAGGAGGGCAAGGAAGAAGCCAGCCATCTTGGAAATTCACCACTCTATTACCCTGTCATGGCCCCTCTCCCTATTACTCTGTGCACAGGAGTCTGTCCAGTGCTTCACCTCTCAGGAGCACACATGCAAACAAGTGCTCAAGCTTCACCCTTGAGCCATTCTGGGGTGGCCAGGTTGAGTTTCACATTTGCAGTTCTTCGCATGGTATCTCCCCCATAAATCTTGAGCATTTGAACCCTTGGTCCTCAGTTGGTGGCTATTTTGGGGAGGATTAGAAGGTGTGGCCTTCTAGAGGAGGAGTGTCACTAGGGTGGGCTTTGAGGTTTCAGAAGACTCACACCATCCCCAGTGTGCGCTCTCTGCTTCCTGTTTGTGGGTGTAGATGTGAGCTTTCAGCTGCTCCTCCAGCACCTTGTCCACCCACCTACGGCCACGCTCCCTGCCATGATGGTCATGGACTCCTATCCCTCTGGAGCTGTAGGCTCTAAATAAACCCTTCCTTCTATAAGGTTGGTCTTCTCGGTCGTAGCATTTTATCGTCGAAACAGGAAAGCAACTAACGTGATACTTCTCAGGAAAAGAGGGAAACCTCAGGAAACATACTGGCTCTCTTTGGTGTGGGGACGGGGAGGGGTGGAAGAACTCAGTGTGTAGTCTCCAGTTTGCTCCAGATGTGAGATGCATGTATGGCAAGACAGTAATATGGCAGAATGGCCACTGCCTTGACTCGTGTGTGGCCAGGTAAGTGTATAGAGGCTAGGTATTCATACCTGTCTGGCCTGAGTGACTTTGCTTCCTTCTGCTTTACCTGACATACGGTGTACTTCAGCAGGTATGTGCACCCTACCCCCATTCTAAGTTCTGGTAACTCATGAGTTGACATTTAAACTGAGACATTAGAACATAGACTGGACTACAGGGAGGCAAAGATTTCATGTGGGAACATCATAAGTCTTTTGTTTATTTTAAATTTTAATTAAAGATATTTACATCATTTCCTCCTTCCCTTCCCTTGTTCCAACTCCTCCAATGTCCCCACCCTGGAAGTCTTAAAACTTTGAGAAATAGCATGTCTGTGGGGGCTAGGACATAGTAGTGAAGAAGAGTCAGGGAAAGTGCATACATGTGTGCATGTGCACGTGAGTGTGTGCATGCATGTGTGTGTGCGTGCATGCATGCGTACACATTTGTGTGTGTGTGTGTGTGTCTAAGTAACCAAATTCCAAAAGACATACTCCTGTAGTATGCCTGTTTGCAGTGTCTGTACTCAACTCTGTCTGGTATATTTTCTCCTTCTTTCACCTGGAAAATTCCTGTTTATTCTCCAGGACCAGACTCAGCTGTCTTCTGTTCAGATAGGCATATTTCCTTACTCCTGTTTCTGTCCTGTCACAGCACTACGCTTAGTATTCAACCACACTTTTGGCTTTAGGATGCCTCCCCTCACAGGTTTTCCTACAGCATGGGCTGAATCGACAGACTTCCTGGGTCCGTTTGTGCACAGAGATTCTTATATCAGATGTGAATGAAGGAATTCTCATAATCTCTTTGACATACATAAACTAAAGCCAGGATGATGCAGAGGTGATTAACGCAGCTCTGGGGAAGGAGGACTCATGCTGTGTGCTCAGTGAATAATTGCTATGGGAATGAGAAACCCATGCCCTTTGTGCCTCAGCTGGCCATGCTCTGCCCACAGCAGACATCACCAATTGATGGCTTATATTCAGATCTTGTCTCAGCCTAGAGCTCCAACAGACAAGCTCAACTGCTTTGAGTTCATTTGCGACTCAAGAACTATTTGCTACGCCCAAATCTTTAATTGGTGCTGCCCAAGTCTCTTCCTCAAACCCTTGCTTCAAGGACATTGGGAAGCTCTGGGGATAGTATTCAGGAGCCTGACTTTTAAAATAGGAATTTGAGGTGATTTGGGGACATGCTAAATACTGACACAAGCTAATCTAGCTGTCACTGTCTCTAGCTGCTCAAATGAGTAGATGCATAACTTAGCAATGCATGCACTTTGAAGGATATTACAAGCAAGGAGGAGACTATTCTGACAACACCCCTCTTACACAAGCTCCCCGGCTTGAGATGGAATACTCTAGATTCTGAAGAAACTCATCCCACTCTCTAGAACTATGCCCTGAGAATTTCTTCATTATTTAAAAAACATGGAATGCTTCACAGGCGTGAGTGCCCTCCTGTGTAGGGGCCATGCTAATCATCTTGGTACTGTTCCAATTTTAGTTATATGTACTGAAGCAAACACGAGACTGCCTTCATTTTTATCCCCCTGTCTCATATCAAATGTGGCAATGTCTTTCAACGATAATAATGAAAAAAATTGAAATCTCCAAATATCCTTTGATATCCCCAGCTCTAGTCAATAAAGATGTTTATTTTAATAGAGCCAAGAAGAAGTTAGCTTTGGAGGCCAGCCAAACACGGGAAGATTCTGTGGTAAGCATGTACCTATTATCTGGAAGAATGAGCCTAAAGAAAAATCTGTCTGCTTCCTTTTCTGTTCTTCAGTGCTTTGGATTTTCTCCACATAGAGCCTGAGCGTCAAGCCTCCACATTCTCACCCCGGCACATCCTCTGTCCTTTCACCCCAGGCTGTATACCATCTTGCTTACTGTTCAGGTCCTTTTTCATCTATGACCCTTATCCCAACCTCTAGCTGTAATCTCTTGGCCCAATTATCCCCAAAGGCAAAGTGCTCCTGACTGGATTTGGAAGTTTTCAAATGGACGATAGGGGCTATTTCAGGTAGCCTCTGTGCTATGACTGGGTAGGCAAGTGACAGGAAGAAGGGATGGGGTGGGGGACAGAGTCTTGAGGAGGGCAAACAGCTCAGTCAATAGAGTGCTTGCTGCATGGGTGGGCATGAATCTGTTGTTCCGGTATTGGGGATGGGGTAGAGACGGGGAGATCTTGGGGTCTCATTAACCACCACGGGAGTGTGTGATGGAGTCAGAGAGAGACTATGGGTTATTGATGAAAGTTGTAAACTTTATAAACACACCCAAATTCACTAAATGTACACCTAGAAAAGGTAACTTTTTTGGCACGTGACGTATCTCAAAAAAGGATTTTAGCAAATAAGTATAATCTTATTTTGTGGTCCAAATAGCTGAGGTCTGAGTCATTTCAGCAACACATAAAATCCCAATTTAGACTTAAATCCTTTGACCAGCTCATACGCGTATTTTCAGCCCCTCTCTCTTCGTCATCTTTTATCCTCCTTAGACTTCTATGGAGCCCCCTCTTCTCTCCAAGGAGCTCTGCTTGCTCTCGTGCCTTCTGTTGTTTTGGGTGGGAGTTACTGTATCATGGGCAACCTACCAGAGGCTATAGCACTGAAGTCAAGGACGTTTCGTACCACCAGCAACCATTAACTGCCAACAGCTCCTCAACTGGGAGTCATGGTCTTAGGAGCTACTTCCCAGTCTGTGCTGGAATATTGACTGGACTCAATGTTATGCAAGTCTTGTGAGTTTTTGAGTGGGACATGCATGTACACATGTCCAGAAGATACAGCTTCACTGTCCTTATAAAGATTCTGAATCCTTCCTAGAAGAAAGTTCCCCAGCGCTCAGGCTTACTTTGGAACATGGTCCTGCCTCTCTCTACTTTTTCTGTATCCGTGTCCTTCCTCCTGGTCATTGCTGCCTGTCCAAATTGTTCTGGCACATCACAGCAGAAGGCAGACTTTCTACGGTGGATTCTTTAAAATTCCCTCTATTTATCTTCAGAAAAAATAAACTACCTTTGTAGGCATGTTTCCATACTAACAATCATGCTCACATAGTATTCCGTATCAGATACACGTTGTCTTACTGGACTGTGAGCTCCTTAAGGACTGATGATCCACCGAAGACACTTTATGTTGACAATAATAGAATGCCAGTTTCCGTTTTCTTAGAAGACAGATAAAGGGCCTAGGGCCCATCATATGTGTTTTCTCCTGGGTTCAGCTCTCTTTGCCTAATTTGCCTTTGCTTTCTTGCAGGTTCTACTCTAGGGGCAAGTGCAGCTCCCTTCTCCTCTGGTGAACTTAGTTCAGTCCCAAGGGTTACCTTGAAATGTTGATTCCCTGGAATCATTTTAGTGGATAAGAAAAGAGATGCATTGAACACCTCCAACCCTGGCACTGAAGGTGATCTGAGCAGGCTCCAGGGACTTGCACAGCTCAGAAGCAAGAAAGTAGGTGGAAGTTGGAGAGAGATTACTTAATACCACAGGAGTTCATTCTGGCTCACGTCCTCAACACACAGCACATAGGTACTTAGTAGACATCTATTGAGTAAACCTGTGATACAAACACTAGTTCTATAAATAATAGTTCTATTGCCTATTCAGATGAAGGAGTGTAATACTCTGAATGGTGGACAGGACAGGGCAGATGTGTGACATTAAGCCCACACAGTGTTTGGATTGGATATATGAAAGGTGGGCTGTAGATGAAGTCCTGACAGTGTTTCCTAGTACATGCAGGGCTCAGGATGAATCCCCTGTACTCCAAAAGCCAAATAAGAGGTGCACGATCATTTTGGTAATCTCTTTTACATCAGGGAAAATGTTCCAGATATTTGGAAAGTTACAAAAAAAAAAGATCTCAACCCTTTTGTTCACGGATGTTGCTGTGGTCCCTTGTGAGAGTCTGAAAGGGACAGACAGACTCTCAGGAACTGTGGCACCGTGCCAATACTTCTTGTGGCACTTTGCTCAGGATCCCCAGATTGTATAGCTTTGTCATAAAGGCACAGTGGGCTTTGTGAGTTTCACAGCCCTTCATTGTTTTCCGAAATTTCCTCCTGGAACTACCCTGACTCAAGGCTAGAGGGCATTGTGTGACCACAGAGAAGCTGCATCCTCTTGGACTCCTCGGCTTTTCACACAAAAAGGCTTGCTCAAGGCTTAGCTAACTAGTGAGCTCTTCCCACTCCCAGGAGGGACCGAAGCCAGCCCCCTGTGAAGCAAAGGATGGGGGACAGGGGAAGAAGAGCCACCAAAGTGTTTCCCTCATTTGTATGTTGATGAAATGTCTGCATTTTCCCTAGAGCTTGAGAGCCTGGTTTGGATTGATTTCGCAGCAAGGATCTTGGTGTGTTGGGATATGCTGCAGATGAGGCTCAGAGTCCTTGCCCTGCCTGCCTATGGCTTCCCGTGGGATTTATGGGAGGCCCCTTCTCTTGACTGAATCTGAGTCTCAATGCTCTTATCTGTAAATCTAGGCACTGGGTTAGGGGAGTCCCAGGGTAGATGTGATATGAGGCTTCTCTGGAGTGAATATTTCAGGAGTGGAGGAGAAGCGAGGAGGAAGAAGATTGCAACCAAGGAGACTGTGGCTAGACTTCAGATGCATCAGGAAATCCCACAAGGGTGTGGGCAAGACAAATGCAGCCAATGCATGTAAGACCCGGAGAAGGCCCTTTCGGAAGACTAAACCATGTGCATATTAATGCAGTCTGCTTAATCCAAAGGGAAAGCAGCTGTGGGTAAACAGCCTTTAACACAGTCTCCGGGATCAGCACCTCTTGGTGTAACCCTCAGTCCTTAAGTGTAGACTCTTAATCTAGCGACTCATTTCTGACTAGCAGCAAGAAACGGAGACCCTTAGCCCAACAGGCCACTAAGAAATAAATCCTGCCAAGAGATTTCCCACCCTGAGTGAGGTGAGGAATGGACCCTTGTCCAGTTAAACCTTTGAATTAGACTTCAGACCTCTTTGACAGCTTGATTATAGACCCCGAGGGAACCTGAGGCACCTACTAAGCCACGCCTGGATTCCTGACCCATTAAGTACTCACATATCAGGTCATTGTGTTATATAGCGGTCGGCAGCTAGCATGCTAAAACAGTGGCTTTCAAATCATTTGTTCTGTCCATGTGTGTATGAACACACACATGTGCACATGTGTTTCCATGTGTGTGTGCGCGTGTGCATGCGTGTGCATGTCTGGAGCAGAGGACAGCCTCTATTATCATTCCTCAGTATACCATCCACCTTCTGATTTTTGAGACAGGGTTTTCACAGACTCAAGACTTTCCAAGAAAGCTAGGCTAGCCAGTTAGCCCTGGGGATGCCCTTGTCTCCATCTCTTAGTGTTGGTATTACACTGTCATGTCCAACTTTTTCACGTGGGCTCTGAGAATTGAATCAGGTTTTTATGCTTGTGCAGTGAATACTTTTCTGACTGAGCAATTTCATGGCCCTTCAGACTGTTCTCTCTCTTAGTAGTGTGAATTAGGGGGATCTTATTTTAGACTATCTATCTATCTATCTATCTATCTATCTATCTATCTATCTATCTATCTATCTATCCTGTGTGTGTGTGTGTGTGTGTGTGTGTGTGTGTGTGTGTGTGTGTAACAGAGGATAGCCTCTATGTGCATGCATGGAGGGAGGTCAGAGGACAACTTACAGGAGTCAGTTCTCTCCTTCCACCACGGGATGGAACTAAGTGGTTAGGCTTGGTGGCAATTGCTTTCACCTGCTTAGTCATCTTACTGACACAGGTACGTTTTAAAAAATTTCTCCAGGCCGTGGTTTTGTTATTTGCAAGGGATGACACAGTGTCCTCTAAGTGATGTCATGTGTGAAAACTGTGTGATGAAATGTCTGGAGGAGGAACACGGAATGACCACAGCTGTCGCCATCACTGCTGCTGCTGCTTCTCTTGGGACCCTCTTCTGCTCTGTGTGACTGTTTGGCCTCTCTGTACCTATCTTCCTCCTCCTTCTCCTTCTTCCTGTGTCTCTTTTCCCATTCCTCTTCCTCTACATTCAGCTCCTCTCCCTCCTTCCTGTACTCCCCCTATACTTCTTCCTTCTCCTCTTCTTCTACTTTTTCTTCTTCTCCTTTTTTTCCTCCTTCTGCTTCCTACTCCCCTTCCACCTCCTCTTCCTCTTCTTTTTTCTTTTTTTTTCTCTCCTCCTCTTCTTCCTTCACCACCACCACCACCACCACCACCACCACCACCACCACCTCCACCATCACCACCTCCACCATCACCACAACCACCACCACCACCCTTGGAATCCAATAGCACAGATAGAAACTAGCATCATTTTCTGTCCTGAGATCTTTCCCACATTCTTATAGTCATGACAATGATGAGCAGATGACTGGCCAGCCAGCAAGCCCTATCCACTGGCACCACCTGGTTCCGGGGGCAGGAGGTCTTAGGGGAAGAGAACCGAGTTGAGCCCTCTCCTGAGCTTTGTGGAGTTGCTCCCAGAGAGAGACTGTGGAAGCTTCCACAGTGGCTCAGACTTTCCAGTTTCCTTATCTGGAGAGAGAGATCTTTCAATCTTTTCTCTAGACTGGAGACCAGCATTCATTTCCTGCAAAGCTTTTGATATTTATTTTATTTCCAGCCGAGTTAAATTGTAGTAATTAATCCAGCCTAAAAATGTCCCTTAAGAAACGAACACCACAGAAAAGAAACTTAGAGCCCCATTTAAAGTATTTGTAAGTAATTTCTCATGGTTAATTGGTCCTCCCAGGCAACAATCGCACTGTTTCAACAGACACTGGTCATTCCAATGTGAGTGAATGGTCAAAGAATATTATCTGTAAGCACTGGAACCTAAAGTTGCTCACATATCAAGCTCTTTTCCTACCTCTTTTCTGGAAACTGAATTCCAATCAGGTGTGAGCAGGTGGGAAGACATGTTCTAGTGAAGACTTCTACATACCTTGTGGCATTCCTGATTTAAGGCAACAATATCTCTTCTTAGGTGGTCAGGGCAGGTGATTTCTAGAAACAATGACGTAAGACAAGTGTGGTGGTGCAGGTCTGTAATCTCAGTACCTGGGAGTAGAGACAAGAAGATTGATGCAAGTTCAAGGCCAGTCTGGGATACATAGAAAGTTCCAGATCATGTGGGGCTATACAGTGAGAGTCTGCCAACCAACCAAACCAAACCAAACCCAAACTAGAAGCTTACTGGTTTGTAGGATAACCTTCATTTACATTTATTTCACAGGAAAAAAAAAGGATATTTTGATTCCTGAATTATTTAAATTGGAAAACTAGTTGTTTAACTTTGGAATGCTAAACTTAAATGATATACAGTTCCTCTGGATGGAGGTGCCCAGTAGCAGCTGGTTAAATGAGTTTATAGTCCAACCGGGGTGAACAGATTAGGGGGTTACATATAAGTGGAAGTCATACAAAACTCTTTGCTGGGTAGGGTGACAAAGACAGGCAAACCAAGCTCCACTTGGTAATGGTGTCGATGTCTCTTGCCTTTATCATCAGATGAGCTGAGTCTCAGGGTTCACCATGTGTATTCTTCACTCGGGTTACTTGGACAGTCACTTCAGTGCCCCAGTTCCTTTGTGCTTTTGGATCTTTGAGCTTTCCACAGGAGAGGCTGGGTACAGAGAGGAGATAGGTGCCTCATGGATGCACACAGGCCTGCAGAGTGTTCCTTGAGAACGCCTCACTCACAGTTTTCCCCTACTCTTGTCTCTGGGCCATGGCTTCCACATGTTCATGAGTCTGGTGATTTGTTCTCCTTTCATTCTTTTAGGGAAAGAAACATATGAAGGCTTTTGTCTGATTGGAGCCATTGGAAATTGTGTACATTACAGCTGCCTATGCCCAGAACCTCTCTTTTCTGGAGTTACATATAACCTCAGATCCCTTATGGGACCATTTGGGTTTCATGTCCAACTTGTGAGCCAATCAACTTTTTCCTTGGATGAATGCCAACCAAATGGCTGTCTCTCTATTTATCCTGTCATTTTCTGTACAATCTTCTCTCTGTGTGATGGCTGCTCTCTATTTGTTTCTGTGTCGTCTTATGATGAGTGTTCTTTGTGGGTCTTAGTTCCTCCCTGTACCCTGTTCTGTTCTGTGTGACTATTATGCCTCTGTTTCTCCTCTCCTCTTCCTCATTCTTCTTCTTTTGGCATCTTCTCCCTGTCCTACTTCTTCTATCTCCAGCTCCTCTCCTCCTTCTTACACTCCTCCTGTATTTCTTTCTATCTATTTCTCTTTCTCCTCTTCCTTCCTCCTCCTCCTCTTCTTTTTATTCTTCCTCCTCTTCCTCCCTCTCCTTTTCCAGATCCTCCTTTCTTTCTCCTGTCTCTGAAGGTGCCATGTATTTCCCAGTAAGGACAGAAGCTGCCTGTTTTTCTCACTCCTGTATCTCCTAGTATCTGGTATTCAGTAGACATTCAATATTATGTATCTGAGTGTATGGGAAGATAAACTTCGACCTAAAGATGTACAGGCAAAGGAAATCAGTTGCTTCTGTAAGAAAACAGGTAAACACCCCTCACTATCATATTATTTTAGACATGCTCTAAATCATATTATTTTAGGAAAGGAAAGAACCCCTTGTTATCATGGTCTTTGTGAAGCTCATCTTGATATGGCGGGAAAGGACATCTCTCTCAGCTGAAGGAAGAGAGTATTACTGCATATATGAATTCCTTCCTCACTGAAGTCTCTTAGGAAGCCTTACCTAGTCTTTAGCTGCAATTTGAGTCTCAACAGAGGATGTCAAGTTATTACCAAGCTGTGAAATGGTAACTTCACCATGATTTCACTTCATTTTTTTCTTTTCTTTTTCTTTTTTTCGAGACAGGGTTTCTCTGTGTAGCCCTGGCTGTCCTGGAACTCACTCTGTAGACCAGGCTGGCCTCTGCCTCCCGAGTGCTGGGACTAAAGGTGTGCGCCACCACGCCTGGCAACTTCATTTTTTTCTTAAAGAATTTAGTGTGTCAGAGTAGTTTTTCTGGAAAAGTTCACTGTAGAGGGTAAAATTTCTGGTTACAGTCCTGAGATGGTCTTGCTTTGGGGACTGGGTTAAGCTAGTTTCTCTTCCTGGACCTTGGTCTTCCACTTTCACAATAAGTCAGGCTAAGCCATTCACAAGGACTTATCATGGGGAAACTCTTTAGCTATCAATCTAGTAGGATAAAAACTAACATACTGCAGTGTGGGATTTCATATCCAAGGATGAGATCTAAACAGTTATGGAAAATGCCATGTGACCCCAATCTTTAGAAATCTTGTAGATTAGCATCCTCATGTAAACCTGCTGCACCCAGCAGGCAGTGCTAACTTTGAATGCTGTTATCCTCTCACCTGTCCTTTATGTTGGGTTAGTAGAATGCATTTGCCATGAGTGATGGATAAAGAGAAGGAACAGTGTTTAGACATGCGGATACATCAAGTTCATCAGAAAGTCTTATGTCTTACTACAAAATATAATGCCTCGGCTTCTGGGAAGGGGTTGTTGATAAAAGATGGAACATCTTGGAGAAGGGATGCCACCCTCTGTTGAGCTTTCTTGTGTCACAGAAAGAAGAAAGGCTTGCTCATCATCTCTCCATGAAACAGTATTTAACAACTACTGTGTCTTGAGAAACATCTTCATGATACACAATTTCTCAGACAAGAACATCATTCTTGGAAGGCAGGTTAAGTCCCCAGATCCAGCTTTGATACTTGGTTACTGGATGAATTTGGGGAACCTTCTTAAATTTTCTGAGCCTGCATATAGAACCGGTCATTGCTAGTACTACCACATTCTTGGCTATTGACACATGCCCCGACGACTGTCATCTTGAAACCACAGAAGCCATGTGTCCTGCATGAGATCCTCACAAGACTGGCTCAGTAATATCCCCTGGTGCAAGTGGGGGAAAGCTCATGAGTGCTTGAGGTCCCTCAGTGCCTTGGAGATATCTAAGTGGTTAACGAGATTGCTAGGTGGTGGGAAGACTTTTCTTGAATGGCACAGCTGCCCTGTAAACTATGTTTCAATAAGTAATAGACTCCCCAGGAGAAGTCACATAACTCAAACAAGATATTTGGGGAGTTGTTTATGTTGCAAGCTACGATGGTTTGTATATTCTTGGGCCAGGAAGTGGCATCATTTGGAGGTGTGGCCTTGTTGGAATAGGTGTGACCTGGTTGGAGTAGGTATGTCACTGTGGGTGTGGGCTTAAGATCCTCACCCTAGTTGCCTGAAAGTCAGTCTTCCACTAGCAGCTGTTGGATGAAGATGTAGAACTCTCAGCTCTGCCTGTGCCATGCCTGCCTGGATACTGCTATACTCCCACCTTGATGATAATGGACTGAACCTCTGAATCTGTAAGCCAGCACCAATTAAATGTTGTTTTTATAAGACTTGCCTTGGTCATGGTGTCTGTTCACAGCAGTAAAACCCTAAGTAAGACACTAGCCTATGCCATATATCCTGTGGCCACCTGACAGTGCACTGCTGTTTGGGAGCTAAGAAAGTTTTGTTTTCTAAAGTCATAACAACTGATACTTGGTCACAACAATTATGGGTTCAAATGGATGTGTAGCATCACCTCTAAGTTCATTTCTATCCATTTTATTCATTTATATTCATTTATATATTTATAATTCATTATTTATTTATAATTAAATGGCAGCTGTCATGATTACATCCACAGTGGAGATGAGGGAAAGAAGATGTTCAAGTATTCTGTGGTCTCATCTTCCTCGCTGTCATCTCTATCACACCTTGTCTTTGAGACACCTCTGCCAAGGTCACATTTTCCTTTGTAACCCGGGAAGCTGAAGCCAGGAGATACTAAACACATTTCCTCAAGTTTCTGAGACAACTTGGAAGTATATGTCTACACAAAGTCTTTTCCAAAGTCTTTTCCCTACATGATGTTCCAGACAGAATCTACCTGGATTCAGGCATCCTATGCTCTACTCGATTAAAAATACCAACTGCTAAGATGGCCTAATCAGCCATCACTGGGAACAGAGGCCCCTTGGTCTTGCAAACTTTATATGACCCAGCACAAGGGAAGGCCTGGGCCAAGTAGTGGGAGTGGGTGGGTAGGGGAGCAGGGGCGGGGGGGGGGTATAGGGAACTTTCGGGATAGCATTTGAAATGTAAATAAAGAAAATAAAAAAAAAATACCAACTGCTTTAAACTGTAGGACTCCCCTCCCTTCTCAATGGATTGTCATTGACTAATTTTCTAATTCTTGATAGTCACCTTTTTTTTTCTTCTTCAGGTTTTACATGCATTTATGTTTTTTAAAAATCTCTATCTCTTCAACAAAAATGGAAACTCTTTGAATACAGAGGTCCTGCCTTCCATTTTATTCTATTGTTCTATTCCCTCCTGGGAGATGTGTGTCTAGGTGTGTCTAGGGTTTTTCAGTCTACCAATAACCTCAGCTCTACCACTCTGTCATTCCCTCTGATGATTTACTTTAGGGAATTCCCTACTGTCTTTGCACCTCAGTTTTCTCAGTAGCAAAATGAGAAGATGGTAACACCCACCTTGTGGGGTAGATGCAAGGTTAAAGATATTAATGTAACTAAGGGGGCCTCAAACAAGGTCAAGTAAGCATTAGGAACTCAAACAACCTAAACTATGATTACAGAAGCCATTGTACCTTCTTTAAGGATTTCAACCATCTCTTTATGACTTTGCCAATATTTTTTTTTACTTATATTAATTAACTCCTTTAAGCATCCATTATCTTCATCTTCACTTTATAGATGAGGAAGTGTAGGTTTTAAAAGACAATTTATTTTTTTTTTTTATGATTTTAATCAGTGTCTGGGAGAGGAATTTATCTCTTGGCTCCCAACAAAGTAATCCTCCCCTCTTCTATTGTCTTCTGTGGAAGCTAGTCCAGTCCCACAGTTCCAGTCCCATATTTCCATTCATTAAATTCAGAAGCTTTGCACCATCAGTGTTGGTCTGCAAATTGTGTCACTGACACACTCCTTTAATTAATGCCAGTCTTCATGTAAAGCTGCATTAATAGGACTATTGTGTATCATGACCCAAGGCAATACAAAATCCTGGACCATCTATTTATATCTAAAGCATTTAAAACAATTCCCCTTCTTCCATTCTACCACACACACAAAAATCAATTTATAGTAAATGTTGTTACAAAACCATATTTATCACCCAAGGGATTAAGAAAAGCAAAGAGCCAATTTAATGACAGGATGTAGTTCATTATTTATTTCTAGCATGTAAATTATAGATTGTCATAAATTTTTTATTCTTTGGGTGGCCACTACTTTATTTCAGGCAAAAAAAATGGAGAAGTTTGCATCACAAAGAGCAAATGTCTCATCTCTGGGCATAAGAGCCAGCTCTTTTGCCTTCTGACAGACAATAATCTGTCAGAATGAAAAATTAATGGCCCTCCCTTAATTCATCATTGCATGCCTCTGTTCTAGTAATGCCTTCTTTTTTGGTCTCTCCCCAACCCCCACTTCTTTTTCTCTGTCCTCTTCCTCTGCTCGCCCACTCTGTGGCTCTGTGCATCATCAGGGAATTGAAGGCAGAGAAGTGTAGTGGTGGTGAGGAGGAGGAGAGGAAGAGACTGATTGAATTTTGTTCTCACACAGTGTCTGGGAAGTGTGTGTGTGTGGCTCTACTTATTAAATGCATCAGAATTGGTGGTATAGATGCCAACAGTGTGTGTACTATCAATGGTGTTGAATGTCCTTTCAAGACTCAAGATCAGCAGAGGGGATCTTAAACAGCATCGTGTTTCAACTTGAGATTTGTCATGGCCCTTATAAACCATCAGACCATAAGAAAGAGCCTTTGAGAGGAAATCATGAAATGGGTGAAGTTGATACCACTACTGGCTGTTGAGCATCGGTGGGTCACCAAGACCACTTGCCAATCCCTTTATTTATCCCAAATCATTTCCCCTGCTATGTCTCTTGAAGATCCTTCTGAATTCATGGCACACTTCTCTGGCTCATTGGGAAGTGGACCTACAATTTCATTGTAGTAAATGCCTGTACTTCTTACCAAGTATTCCTACATATTGTTCTTCGAGACAAACATCAGTCTTTAAGCATTGGCCCTGGGGCTTGTTTTGACCACAGTCAGGTGAGAGCACAGATGGAGTCTTTTGTAGCTCAAGCTGGCCTCGAGCTCACTAAGTGGCTGAGGGTGACCTTGAGCTTCTGAGCCTCCTACCTCCATCTCCTAAGTGCTGAGAGTGCAGATGTAGGTCATCACATTTTATTTTATTTTTTATTTTTATTTTTGTGATGCTGAGCATCAAACCAGGGATTCACGAGTGCTAGGTAAGACCTCTACCAAATAAGCTCATTCCCAGCTCCATGGGAGCAGCTTTCAGCACAGTTGTGTGATATGCCACATGTCTTCCTGCCGTGGTACCACCACGAAAGTGTGATGGAATGATGTTACCATCATCTGGGTTCTTCGGTGACTACAGCAAGATGTACAGCTCTGAAGACCCATTAGTCCTCTGAGACACAGGGTGCACTTGCATCAGACATACCACTCTCTTACTTCCTCAAGGTTGAGTAGAGATGTCCTTCCTCTTCTGTAAGACACACTACTATCTTAGAGCATCAATCCTTCCATCATCTCCCCAAAGATTTTGTTTGTCCTCTTCCCTCCCATTTCTTACTTTATGTTTTTGAAAGGGTTGTAGGCTCTTATTTTCTTCCATTTCTCCCTTTTATTTCCTTTTTACTGATCAGATTTTTCTCCAATGCCCCAGTGATTTTCTTTGAGCTATTCAATGCCTTTGGCTTTGTTGGGTCTAGTTCATCTATTATACTAGATTTCATTAATGTGTCTGATACTGTTCATTGGGTTCTTCTACTTGAAATGCCATGGCACTTGAATTTTATTTTATTTGAACCCCCTGAATTTTGGCGTGGCTTTTGTCTCATTTTTGGAACAGTGTCCTACTTCAGTTTCTGTATCTGTTATTGTTGTTTCTCAGAATTCTAGAAGATTTGTGAGATTTTTTTTTCCTATTACACAGTCCCCCTCCCTCCACTAGCTTCAACTCTTTTAACTCCAAAGCCACATCCCTAGTCTCATGTGTTCCTAAGACTTAGGCACAGCACAGCCAATGTTGAGTGTCATCCTCAGAGGCTACATGGAGATTTAACATAAAAAACATGTCCATAGTACCCACCCATCATCTTTCTCTATAACTCATTTCTTTCTTAGTTAATAACTTCTTGTGTTGTTGTTCTTATTATTACTAGGGGTTATAAAATTCTCATTGGAGGAAGGGTTTGTGGTCCATCGATCTTGGCATGGCAGTGGGAAAGGCTTGATGCACAGAGTGAGGGTGTGAGGCATTGGCCTTCCAAAATGGTGAGCACTAGGAGGTGGAGCCAGTAGGCTGAAACAAGAAGCTCACACAAGGTTCTCAGGTCTACCACTAGGAACTTACTTTCTTTAACCAGGCCCTACCTCTTAAAAATTCCACAGCTTTTAAAATTCCACAGCTGGGAATGGAGGGTTTAGAGTAGAAGTCTGTGGGAGTGTTTGAGAGCCATGTCACACAGGTCTTGATTTTCAGTAAGTTCTCTCAAGCTTGACCTCTGTTTCTGTGTTTTCACCCTTCAGGTATGCATGCAGTATACTGCCATCCCAGTAGCATCCAGGATTAGGGATGTCCTCCGCCCCCCCTCCCCATTCCAAGTTGCTTGTCTACTACTCTGGACTTCAGATAGATTGGCCTGTTCACCTTAAGACAGCAGAAGCAATCTGCAATCCCACTTTGGCCCAGCCATGAACTGCAGAGGCTAGGGCATGGACACTCAGAGGTTAATTTGTTTACTACTTCCTGTCTCTTTTGTGACCTTGAAGACAGTAGGACAGTGCTCAGAACACACACACACACACACACACACACACACACACACACACACACACACACACACATCAGGTCGAGTTCATTTGGCATCTTCCTCCAGATCGTTGTATTTTGTCAGTGAGCTTCCTTTCCCACTTTAATAAAACAACATCCAAAATAGATTGGCTTGACTTCCCAACAAATTGCCGTTGTGTAAGTGCTGGCTGTTTTGCATTGCTCGAATATTCAGAGGGAATTGGTGATATCGTTGAGCGGCTACTGTGAAGATTTATGTGCAGAGCTGAGAAGGGTTGCTTCCTTTTTCTATTTTTTCTCCCCTTAAAGTAATAATAAAGATTACAAAAGAGAAATAAGCAAGGGAAGTTAATTTGAAATGAATCTTTAATCAGGTTTCATCTGTTCGAAGCAAACGTCTCCTTTGTTTGAGCACGGCCACGGGGGTGGAGCCTGGAGACACCATTCTGTGGATGTATCCTCAAAGTCAAAGCCATTCTGACAGAAATCAAACGAGAAATAATTTCTCCCTGAAGGAATTCTGTTTCAGCTTAATGACGGCTCAAGTGTTCCTGTTCAAATGGCATAATGGGGCTTTTTAATTACGGTTCACACTGTCCAGTGTAATGGCAAGACTTTTACTTATTTATTTTTTTCCCTGAGCTCATTTGTTGAGTGTGTATTGCCAAATGCAGAGTTTACCCCCAGGTGAAAAAGTGAATTAACTCCTAAAGGTAGATGTGTGTTCAAGCTTCCCTTTTATGGGAGAGGAGAATAGGGCCTATTTCCACGACAGTTGGAAATTTATTTCCTAAGAACCACTGGAGGGGCATGGCCAGAGGCACAAGCTGGACCATACAGTAGAACGCCTGTGTTTGTTTCTTTTTCTTTTGTTGTATGATAGATAAAACAACCAGACAAAGGCCAGCAACTCCAGGGACAAAGAGTTTATTTCGGCTCACAGTTCCTGAGAGGATACAGATGGAGTCTATTATGGTAGGAAGATATGGAAGCAATGGAGGCAGGTGTGGAAGGCATGGCAGTGGGAGCATGAGGGAAGGGGAGGGAGGGAGAGGGAGAGGGAGAGGGAGAGGGAGAGGGAGAGGGAGAGAGAAGAAGAGAAGAGAAGAGAAGGAAAGAGAGGGGGGGATGGAGAGAAAGAAGGACAGAGGGAGAGGAAGGGAGGGAGGGAAAGAGAGAGGTAGGGAGGGAGAGGGTGAGGAAGGGGGCCAGAGAGAGGGAGTAAGGAAGGAGAGAGGAGAGTGAAGGAAGAAGGAAGAGAAAGAGTGAGGCAAGGAGGGGTGAAGAAGAAGGAAGGGAATGATGGAGGGAGGAAAACACACACACAGACACACACACAGACACACACACACACACACACACACACACACACACAGAGAGAGAGAGAGAG
>NC_034601.1:4480341-4485325 GCF_900095145.1 Mus pahari | reverse complement strand
AGAAATCCTCCTGCCTCTGCCTCCCAAGTGCTAGGACTAAAGGCATGCACCACCACTGCCTGGCTCCCATCTCTGCTTCTTATCAGTTCTAGAATTTGCTCAAATTCTCTGAGTATGCACGGTGACAGGAAGAGACATGAATATAGAGAACTGGAGTCATACAGTGTTCTTGTACTATAGTAGAAGGCACATCAAGCACACACAGGTCTGCATGAAGCTGTTCAAACCCAGCTCTGTTTTCCACTCTTTGTCTAGTTAGACATCTTGCTCTAGGGATCCCGTCTCTGCCTCTCATATGCTGTGTCATCATTCCCACCCAGCCATTTTTTTTTTTTTTTTTTGAGTGCTAGAACTCTGAACTCTTGTCCTCATTCTTACATGGCAAATCCTTGATCTGCTGAGCTATCTGTCCAGCCCAGAGCATTTTGGTACTAAATGACTGGATATCTTTATAATGACCTTTCTTTGTTTCTTTGCTGTCTAATTAGCAGAATTATAGTACTCTTGTGAACTAAGAGGCCCTCAAACCAGAAGCCTGGGAGTAATAATTTTCTAGCAAGGCTTTAGGTCAAAAGATGGGGATACCTAGCTTAGAAATCGAAATCTTGCTTTAGAGATTGTAGGATTGAGAACATTTCTAGCTCACACGAGTGTTTAAGAAACAAGAGCTTGAAGGAAAATAGGGGGAGGGACCAGATGTCTATTTTCTCTGCTGCGGAGCTGAGGCTGCTTCTATTTCCCTACTGTGCAATTCTAGATGGATGTAGGTCATTACTGGGAAGGGTGGGAAAGGATGCTGAATTAGTATAGGAAATGACTGTAATTTTGGAGTTTGCAAACGCTTCATGAAAACCTCCCTTTCTGTACCCAGCTTGTATTAGAATATTATCTGACTTAGGATACTCATGAGCTGGCCAAGAGTGTCAGGGTGTCACTGCCCATCTCCATCCTGGTTTTGCCTGACCCCCACACCCCCCAACAGCCACATCAAGGTATTTCCTAATACACAGACTGTTTGCAGAGGTGCAATACATCTACATACACAAATGTGGACAGACACATGCGTTGTATTGACACTGTGTATTCTAAATGCATTCATCCCTTCCTTGGCCACTTGAAGGTCTAGTTTGATTTTTGATCTGTGAAATTGATGCTTAATTAAATAAATGTTGAGCGAAGGGAAAAAAATCTATCACAAGAAAACACAAGTAGTGAGTAGCAAATAGGCATTCGATAGGTAGTTATTGAACAATGACTTTCTATCACTTTGGATGACTTGATTCTCACCCATGAACTCTGTTTATACGATCCCATTCTTCTCACATCCTATGAATTAATAATAAGCTCATTAGAGTTCATAATTTTCTGTTTTATGACTCAGTCACTGTGATGGGTCAGCTCATTGTCAACTTGATGCGATCCAGAATCACCTGAGGGAGGAGCCTCTGGGCATGCCTGTGGGGGATTATCTTGATTATGCTAATTGAGGTGGGAAGACTGCTCCTCTCTGTGTGGTCCAGTCCCTGAGTTTGGACCCTGGGCTCTATAAAAACAGGACAGAGAGCTGAGCACAAACACTCAGTACCTCTTGACTTTGAATGCAGAGTGAGCAGCTGTCTCAGGTTCTTAACCCAGTGGCTTCTCTGTCTCTAAAGACTATCAGCTGATCTGACTTTCCTCCCACAACGGGCTATATAAAACCTGGCACTCTGGACTGAAATAAGCCCCTTTCTCCCTTAAGTTGCTTTTGCCCTGGTATTTTATCACAGCAACAGGAAAAATAGCTAAGACGGACACATTGCCCTGTAGATATTTTCTGGAACAGGGCTGACTAGGTTAAGGAGGGAGGAAATGATGGTAGTTATTTTGCTACTGTGGTGGTGATCTCCAAGAAAAAGGGATTTGCTATGACCATGCTGATCGCTCATCGCATGGAGTGTCAATAAGATGACTGCAGTCTTGGAGCCCTGAAACCCCCTGGTCTTGAGTCCATCACACACTTGGGGTCTCAGCCTTTTGATGTTCTTATCTTTCATCTCAGAAGCAGCTACTCATCTCACTTGTGCAGGAGCCTGACACTAGCAGTGAGTTTAGACAGCCGAGTGTCAGGCATTTATATCTGTGATCTGGGTTGAAACAGCTTCTCCAAAACTCTTCAAAGCCACACAGAGACTCAAATAACTTCTCCCATTTGAATTTAGTAGTGCATTCTAGAATCATTAAACTTCGACCTCTGATTTACATAGTACCAATTATATTGCCCATGACCACCACAAATATCGCCACATTCCTGCCTTTTCCTATCTGTGTAAAACAAAATACACACGTAATTTATTCTCTTATCTATGTGACAGACACAACACACTGGTATACAGTTAATATCCCCCTGATACTGGCCTGAGTATTTGGTTCCCTGGGACACCTCAACTCATCTATTTAATAGTTCTTCTTAGTTCACTTCTCCCAAAGCCATTTCCTCGTGTGTCTAGGGCATCTCTGAAATGGAGACCTGTGATCCCACACTAGTACAGGAGTCCCAGTTGTGTGCCTGACTACTGCTTTTATCCTTTTCTTGTGATGTGGCTGATTGTCACTCAGTTCCTATTGCTAAGATCTAAGTCCATCATGTGTAAAATGGAGATCAGGATCCTTGTCTTTTCCACATCACTGGGTTTCTGGGAGAATTATATAAGCTAGTGGAAGCCAATTAAAAATTTTACAGTTCTATAACTATATGAGAAATTATTGGGTATAGTTAAATACAATTGGTGCTATCCACTTAATGAAGCTATCTTCTCAAAGCACCACAGCCTTCCTCTTCACACTACTTAAAATGACGGAGTTATATCTGCTTGATGATTTAATCCTCGTCTTCTCCCTCAGCCATGCTAAACTTCTTTGAGGACTTTCCCAAACACCCTCACTGTTACTCAACCTTTCTTCCTCCTCTATTTATATTCTTCCCTCCTTACCACTAATTAGAACATCCCGTCTTCTTCAATTCCCTATCAGATCATGTGTACCCCGAGATTCCTCTTTCTATTGCCAACCTTCATCCCTAAACCCGGCAATGGTTTAACTTTCCTGATTTCTGCAGCTGTTCCAGAATATCCAAGATATGAAGATTGGGAGCTCAGAGCCTCCAATGGGAGAGAATAGGGGATGTTTGCCTGCCTGGATCTGGGTTCTCTCACTTAATATGATCTTTTCCAGTTCCATCCGTTTGCCTGTAAAGTTCATTATTTCATTCCTTTTTATACAGTGGGATTTTATCCAGCTGTAAAGAAGAAATGAAATTATGAATTTTGTGGGAAAACAGAAGCAACTGTAAAAATAAGTATATTAAGTTAGATAAGCCAGATTCAAAGAGAAAATTGCCACATGTCTTTTCTTATATGTGGATCCTAGCTTCTAATTTTCATGTGTGTGTATGCAGGAAAGAAGGTGTGTGTGTGTGTGGGGGGGGTCAGGAATCTAGAAAGCAGCCCATGAGAAAGGTGAATGGGGAGGGCAATGGAACATGGAAATGAGAACACTAGGAGAGGAAATCAAGGAGGAAGGCAGGGAGATGAGGAAGACAACTCAAACCGAGTGGGAAAAATGCCTCAAGGAGAGTTACCTTGTATGTTAATTAAAATCTAAAATTAGAGCCAGGCATGGTGGTGCATGGCTTTAATCCTAGCACTCGGGAGGCAGAGGCAGATGGATTGCTGAGTTCCAAGTCAACATGATCTACAGAGTGAGTTACAGGATAGCCAGGGCTACACAGAGAAGCCCTGTCTCGAAAAGCAAAGCAAAGCAAAGCAAAACCAAGCCAAACAAAAAAACAAATCAATGAAAATATCAACCAACCAACCAACCAACCAACCAACCAACCAACCAACCAACCAAAAAAGTCAACTAAAATTCAAAACAATGCTGAAGTTCTGAAAGGGAGAGTTACATCAGGAATGAGAGGAGGATAATGTGGTATGAAAATACCCCAAACTCAGTCTAGATGTGTGCGAAGTTGGCAAAGATTAAAACAAAGAATGGGAGTAAACAGAAACTGACCCTCACTCAATAAATGGCCAAGCAGCCCATGTCTAAATGTCACCAGTAAGGAGAAGCCCAGGGCATAGGAAAGTCCTTTTGTTGTTAGCTCTAAATGGTGTGACATTGACCTCTGTCACCATGTAACCCTCCCTTTGTAAGAGCTTGCCTCGCTCTGCCAGGCATCCATCAGCACATTTGAAGCCAGTCACAGTCTACTACTGGGATTTCTCCAGGAAAGCACTCCGGGCATCTTCCGTCATCTCGTACACAGTCTGAGTATCAGTCATTCATATTTGAGTGTGAAATTATCCCTCTAGGTCATTCGTACCATGGAAGTAAGTTGGTGTGGCACACATATTGATCTAGAAACAGCTGGAATAATATAAGATAGCAATTGGCCCTGAGAAATAAGATGACAGATGAGTGTATGTGGACTCTCAGTCACAGACATAGGACAGACCAAAAACCTGGGAGTCAAATTATGGTGACCGTGTAAGACCATCTTAGTGGGAGTTCTGTTTGTATTGCTCTATCTAATATCCTTTATACCTTAGATGAGGTCATGTATGCAGTAAGTGATCAATTAGTGCTCATTGAATCAGTCATATGAGGAAAGGAGGCAGACTTTGCAATATCCTTTCAGATCACAGGGTCTCTTTCCCAGAGCAGAGAGCTCCACATTCCAGGCCCCTCAGTCCCTCTTTTCCGAGAGTCCCCTGTTGCTCTGTGTCTAGCTCTATTTGCTTGAGTTTCCATATTAGGATGACGCCTGTGAGGCTTTGCTATAAGCATAGCTTCTGAGGGGCCGAGGACATTTCTTATTATGCTTGTCAGTGATTCTTTTTTTTTTTTTCTTTTTTTTTTTTTTTTTTTTTTTTTTTTTTTTTTTTTATTTTAAAAAATCAATTGGAGTTGAGCAGAGTAATACATTAAGTTAATACATTGGCTA
>NC_034601.1:4473059-4478456 GCF_900095145.1 Mus pahari | reverse complement strand
AGCATGTGTCCTTATTACCAGTTGGAAGATCTTCTGGGTATATGCCCAGAAGAGGTATAGCAGGATCCTCCGGTAGTACTATGTCTAATTTTCTTGTCAGTGATTCTTTAGGGCCCAGCTAAATGCATGATTGGCATGGGCATCCAGGTGCAGTTCTATCTGCTGCTGAAGCCACACTTTTAAGTACAGGAGGGTACACGTCCCACAAAGCTCATTCTCTGTTAAGTCAGAGAAGCCAGTTCTCAGTATCCACCCTTAACTTTTCTCCCTGAGATACTAGCTATAAGTATTTATTGTAGCTTTAAAAATATGAGTAGGTTTTAGATATTAGCCCTCTATTGAATGTAGGGTTCGTAAAGATCTTTTCCCAATCCGTGGGTTGCTGTTTTGTCCTATTGACCGTGTCCTTTGCCTTACAGAAGCTTTGAGATTTATGAGGTCCCATTTGTCAATTGTTGATCTTAGGGCATAAGCCATTGGTGTTCTGTTCAGAAACTTTCCCCCTGTGCCCATGTGTTTGAGGCTCTTCCCCACTTTCTCTTCTATTAGATTCACCGTATCTGGTTTTCTGTGGAGGTCTTTGATCCACTTGGACTTGAGCTTTGTACAAGGAGATAAGAATGGATCAATCTGGGAAGTGGGCTATCAGTTGAGATATAAACGAATGGAATGATTAATAAAAAAGAAATAAATATATGAGTAGGCTGATTTTGATGGCATTTGCTGGTAGTTTGCCTAACTTCTGGTGTGATTTTGGGTTACTTTCTTATCCCTGGAGCTCAGTTTTTCCATCAGCACAACAGAGTTGAAAGGCATATCCTAGTGGGCATCTTCTGGTCTCAGAAGTCACTACTCCCATCGACTCTCCATAGTTTAATATGTGTGTGTGTGTGTGTGTGTGTGTGTGTGTGTACAGTTACACTTGCCTGTATTGAACTTGTGGAGACCAGAGGCCAACTCTGGATATCTTTGTCTATTGTGCTCTACCTTATTTATTTATTTATTTATTTATTTATTTATTTATTTATAAGACAAAGTGATGTTTTAACTGGGCTAGCTGGCCATCAAGCCCCCAGGATCTTCTGTCTTCCCCCAGTGCTTCAGTTAGGGGTACTCCTCACAACAGGCTTTTACATGGTTGCTGGGGATTGAACTGAGATCCTTATGTTTGTACAGCAAATATTTTAGCCATCTCTCCAGACCCCATATAATTTTATCTTTACAGGCGAATTCATACAATAAGCAAGTCTAGCATTATAGGAGCTTCCCGTGGCTTCTAGAAAGTACTGACAAGGAGAGATCAAGAGTCAGAGCCTTTGGGGAACAACAGTGACAGAGCAAAGAGAAGAAGCAAACAGATCCAGCTGTGCTGTGGACAGTAAGAAAAACACACAGAACTGTCTAGCGCTGTGTGACAGGCCCTCTGTCTGCCGTAACCGGCTGCGGCTGATCATGGGGCAGGCAGGTAGAGAATAGGGCAGACTCTAAGACTGGATTCCTGAGTACAGATTGTAGGAGGCAGGGACAGGGCAGGAAGATACACTCACTGAGCCACCCTGTGGCTAGGGCTCTTACTGATGTGACTCCACTCATTTCTGATAAGAACCTCTAGAGCAAATGGCCAATAAACCATGTGAATAAATGTTGGACGCCACTAGGCACCAGAGAAACACATATCAAAACTACACTGAGATTCCATCTTACCCCAGTCAGAAGAGTGATCCATAAAAAAATAAATAACAACAGATTCTGGCAAAGATGTGAATATAAGGGAACCTGTGTACAACACAAGGGTTTCCAATAGTAAGTAGGATGGACAGTCACATCTCAGCTACAGTTGCGCTGCTGTGACAGACTAGACCACAGGTTTTGATTGACACTTGGTGACTATCACAATGCCAATACCATTCATACAAGGCTGTCACCATGCCAATACCACACACACACACACACACACACACACACACACACACACACATACACAGGGCATGGGTAATGGGGTCCATGTTCAGTCTCCGAGTCCAAAGCTCTGGTTTGGACTCGGAGACTGAATATGGACCCCATTTGAACATCTCTCTTTTAGCTGATTCCTATCCCTAGTGTTGCTGCCTCTCCTTCCTCAGAGGTCTACAAGTCTTCAGACATGCCAAGCTACTTCTAGCATTTGGGTCTTTTGTGTCCCCTCACTTTTTCCTAGTGATGTATGCATGGAGTCAGCCCCTGTAGCTGGAGCTCTCCTGAAGGGTTTGTGTTCCTCTGAGTTGGGGGTCACATACAAGCCAAACCAGCTTTGAACTCACTCTGTAGCCCAAGATAGCTTCCTAAGTGCGATCTTCCTGCCTTTACCTCAGGAATGCTGGGATTACACATTTGTGCCATCACACCCTGTGAGTTTTCTCTCTTCTGGGGTGTTCCATATGGGAATCATCATTTGACCAAGGATGTTTTATGAGATGTTTCTCTGGCTTGGTTTTATCTCCACTTGGGTTGCCCAAAGAGAGAAAAGAAACTACTCATGGAACTGACTTGCAAATATTATTAGAGATGGGAAAAAGCAAGAGTCTGCTGGCTGGGAGCAGCACCGCAGCCATCGATTGGGTAATAGGAAGCCCTCAGGTGTGAGTCCTCATTAAGGCAGAGGGGTATGAATCATTTTCTAATGACATCGCTTCGATCCCAGCAGCTCAGCATGCAGCTTGCCTCCACGGTCGGGCTGCAAGTCAGGAGAGCCATTGGGGTCTGCAACCAGGCTGCTTGCCATATGTTGTTTCTTACAATTAGCAGGTGCTTGGGGGTGGGGGATAGACAGCCAGAGGCCAAGGCAGCTGCCTCTGCCAGGAATGCTCTCACAGGCCGGTCCTGGGGCTTAAGAGGGGAAAGAAGGTGAGAAGAAGTGAAATAGAACCACAAGGGGCTGTGATGGGGGTAGGAAGAGGGGCCTTTGCTTCGGATTGTCCCACGCTCATTGATAAATCCTGGCAGGTCTGTGGCATGGGAAGGTTATTTTAATAATCTTTTTGCTGCCTGCCACATACTAGGGAGTGGACTGTAAAAATGTTAGCCCTTCTAGGAACAATCAGCATTATTGATTATATTACCTTCACCTTAATTTTTTACAGATGTTTTCTCTCATACGAAATTGGCTACACTGAGATCTAAGATGTCCATTTGCTCACACTTTGATAAATGCACACACTGTACACCATACACTCATCATGGTCTAGAACATTGCCATCACTCAAAAGACTTCTCTTGGACCCTTTCTCAATAGGTCCCTATCACCCTCTCTAGGGGGAAGAGCTCAATCTTTATGTTTCTATGATGCGACAGTCATGTGTAAGCTAGGTTCTTACATGAGTGAAATGACACCCTGTGTCATGTTCTGTCCATTGCTTTCTCACTCAGCATAACAATTCTTGAAATTCATTCATGGCATGAGCATCAGTAGGCACTACATTTTTTTCTTTAAATTATCAAATAGCACTTTGTTGCATGGACACACCATAGTTGGCTTATCTGCTCTAGTTGTAGATATATGGGATGTGGAGCTGAGGATTGGAGAAGGAGGACAAGGTGGCATCTTTCTATCATCTGAGTTGTGTTAAGTCAGTGGTAATTATGTCACTTTGCATGTTTAATGTGTTTGGCTCTTCTCCAAGGTCCCTTTCTTTCTCCCCTCCTTCCTTATGCCAGGCTCATGAACAAGAAACATTGTTCTTGGAGGCTGTGGTCTGTGGTAGAGATAAGCAACCTCTGGTGATGTCACACATGTGTAATCACAGCTGTGATAACTACTGTAAGAAGCCATGGCTCCTGGTGTCCAGGCTCATAGTAGGAGCCAGATACTGCAGTAAGAATTCAACAAGCTCTTTGCTTCTTTCCTGCTGGGAGAACAAGAGTACTGGGCATCACTTTGGGAAGAAGCCACCTAGGAAGTCTTCTCTCACTGTTTGTACTAATCAAACGTCTGATAGATGCCATAAGTGGGTACCAACTTAGGGCTGAGCAACAAGTCAAACATTTTTCATTTGTTTCAAGTTCTTCAGTGATTCCCTTGAAGAAGATCAGCATCCTGGTCCAAGCTAATGTGCCTTCAAGAGTAATGTTCTTCTCCACCTGTCTCTGGTTGCCTGCTACTTGGTTAGAAGCAAGGAACTGGGGAAAGGTAATGGGTTTAGTTAGTCTGTTAGTCTACCCAAGTTAAATTCCGTTCAAATTGCTTCTTAATGAAAGGCGTCCAGTCACAGTCTCTGTAAGATCCATTATGGGATAACTGACAGGCAGAGATTGCCAATACAGAGTCATTAATATGGAGTAATGATGAGTGATAAGAGATGAAGATCTAAGTGAACTATTAAATGACAATATCATTTTCTTGTCTTCTTCCCTTATGCACACTGACAGGAAGAGAGTTGACACGATAATTTTATAAAAACTCTCTGACACTTCCTGTTAACTCCCCTCCATTAGCTTCGTGTGATAATTGGCAAGAACAGACATATCAGAAGAGGAAACACACTCTTGGAAGATGGAAAAGAGCTTCACAATGAGACATAGCACCCTCTCCCTAGGGTTCTTGAGGAGATGGCTCAGTGGATAAAGCTCTTGATATGTAAGCAAGAGTACCTGAGTTTGGGTCCCCAGAACCCAGGAAAAAGCTGGATACGGTAGCACACATCTGTAATCTCAGTTCTTTTAAGGTGAGATGAGAAGCTTAGACAGGAAAATGCCCAGAAACTCATGGGCCAGTTGGCGAGATAGACGGCAGCAAATGGTTCCACCTCAAACAAGGTGGGATTCAAAGACTGACACTACAGGCTGTCCCTGACCTCCAAGCAGACCTTTGACCTCTGGTCTTTCCTAGTCTACCTTCTGTTGCCCTTCCCCCTGAACCCCATACCCATTTTACCAATCCTTCAAGGCCCAGCTAATTTTCACACAGTTTCTGTATACTCTTAGTTTTCCTGACTTTAAATTTGAGGTTCAAAGTTTACTCAGGACTATGGATAGCTTGGGATCTGCAATGTCCCTGTATCTGAGAAATTTAATATTCCTTGTATGAGAATTATGAAACCCAGGGCCTAAATGAAGCTTTACATTCATTGGAAGCATCTAAATTTGTTTTAAAGATCTTGCCTTAGGTCTCCATAGTACAAGTGAAAACAGTGGTATGGGATGAATTGCATCTTCCCCAAATTTCTATATTGATATTCTAATATCCAGGTCTTTAGAATGTGACCATATTGGGTCACAGAGTCCTTAAAGTGGTGACTTAAAATTAAATATTTAGGTTGCTTCTAATGTAGAATGGTGATAATCTTCCAAAAACAAAAAGAAAGAGGAGGAAGGGAACAAGAAAAAGAGGAGGAGGAGGAGGAGGAGGAGGAGGAGGAGGGG
>NC_034601.1:4471704-4472764 GCF_900095145.1 Mus pahari | reverse complement strand
GCATTGCTAGAAAGCTAATACTTCAGCCAAATAAACAGCAGCAATAGGGTAGGCAAGTCCAATACCAATTGACTATTGCTAATAAATATCTGGGGCCAAAGACATGAGTCAGGTGGTAAAAAGGACTATTTTGAATTAAAAGGCTTGATATTTAAAAGCATTGGATCTTATTTGGGAACACTATGATTAAATCTGCACTAAATACGGGTACAGATAGATTAAATTCCCTTTCTATTATTCCAGTCCTTAGGATTCCCCCAGAAGCTTCGGAGATCACTACATGAGTGAATGTATAGCTCCTTCACCCATTCATTTCCTCTTTCAGCTACTCAATGACTGAAGTTTAAAATTTAGAAAAGTACTGCAGTATAATGCAAGCCGGTCTCTGGATGAAAATGATATCTGCCATAAGCACTGGCAAACCATTTAGCCTTTCCGAGCCTTGTTTGGACTGGACTGAAGGGAGGGAGCTGTACTCATTCCTGTTGTCTAGCAACTGAGTGACATTCAGCAGAAATTTTAGTGTAGTGCCCTATAGGCCAATAGGACTTACAGAACTAAGAACAGTTTATTAAGAATTGATTTGCTGGAATAGATATATTCTTCAAATAGTGGGAAATGTCCACAAGCTTCCATGTTAAGCAAGCATCACTGAAGCCTTTCACCTGCTTCCCTTCCTCTCACCTTTCTTTCTTCCCTTTCCCTCCATCTTTCCCTTTCTGTTTTCCTTTCCCTCCCTTTCCCCCTTCTTTCCTTCCTCCTTCCCCCTCCGTTTCTTGTCTAGCCCTTTTCTCCTCACCAAAGCAACTTATTTCCTGTTGAGGGTAGAACTGTAAGACTTCCCAAACAGATGTTTAACATTGTTCTATGTGCATCATCTATTGGACATACAGTCTCCGTGGACACACAGTCTCCGTGGACACACAGTCTCCGTGGACACACAGTCTCCGTGGACATACAGTCTCCGTGGACATACAGTCTCCGTGGACATACAGTCTTTGTGGACATACAGGCTCCGTGGACACACAGTCTCCGTGGACACACAGTCTCCGTGGACATA
>NC_034601.1:4469624-4471693 GCF_900095145.1 Mus pahari | reverse complement strand
CTCCGTGGACATACAGTCTCCGTGGACATACAGTCTCTGTAGACATACAGTCTCCGTGGACATACAGTCTCTGTGGACATACAGGCTCTGTGGACATACAGTCTCTGTGGACACACAGTCTCTGTGGACACACAGGCTCTGTGGACATACAGGCTCTGTGGACATACAGGCTCTGTGGACATACAGGCTCTGTGGACACACAGGCTCTGTAGACATACAGTCTCCGTGGACATACAGTCTCCGTGGACATGCAGTCTCCGTGGACATGCAGTCTCCATGGACACGCAGTCTCCGTGAACACACAGTCTCCGTGGACACACAGTCTCCGTGGACACACAGTCTCCGTGGACACACAGTCTCCGTGGACACACAGTCTCCGTGGACACACAGTCTCCGTGGACATACAGTCTCCGTGGACACACAGTCTCNGTGGACACACAGTCTCCGTGGACACACAGTCTCCGTGGACATACAGTCTCCGTGGACTCACAGTCTCCGTGGACACACAGTCTCCGTGGACACACAGTCTCCATGGACACACAGTCTCCGTGGACATACAGTCTCCGTGGACACACAGTCTCCGTGGACACACAGTCTCCGTGGACACACAGTCTCCGTGGACATAATTTAGATGTAACTGAGGTTAGACTGGAGGAAGGTGGGCCCAGAATTCATGATGAGTGGTGTCATTAAAGTTGAAGTGACACAGAAATGGGGAGATACACAGGGGAGAAGGGCACACAAAGTCACAAACACACAGAGGGGAGGTACCTATGTGACCATGGAGACCGGCTGGCGGGAAGACTACCCACAGTGTGAAGCTAAGAGACTCGCTTCATGGCGGATTCCAGACTTCTGGCCTCCAGAGACGTGAGAAAACAGGTGTTAATTGTTTCCTCCCCTCTCCCCAACCCCCGTGTGTGCTACCTCACTATGGCAGTCATAGAAAATACCATTTCTCTAGGGCAGAGTCTGATTAGGGATGCACCTGTTACTGGCAGCAGTGTCTTGCTTTTCGGGCCATCTTGGTTCTATGATCTTACCTACTTACTTATCCACTTTGATTTTTCCTAACGCTGAGAACATATTTAAAATTCAGAGAAGAGCCCTCCATTGGGCCGCTGTGCTGATGCTTCAGGGCTGAACAATGCTAAGAAACCATTTGACGAAGCCGGGAGTGCCACTTTCCAGCGGGGTACTTGGTTTCTGGATCAGACTGTTTTCCCACCAGAGAGCTGCCACCTGGGCTCACAGGATCAGTGTTTCTTTATGTTTGTTTTTGGTGGAATTACTTGACCTTGGAGTGGAGGAAATTTACTCGTAAGCATTCTGTCTCAAACGCTCTTGAAATTCATCCTTTAGTTCTGAAATACTGTCTGAGTGGTGGCTCTGCCTATCCCGAGCCTGCCTGCCTCTAGCAGTCTCCATTCCAAATCATTTGTGGGACAAGGCAAGGTTGTGCCTTCTCCCTTGTCTTATTTATTGGCACATTAAGACCACTAATCACAATTAAAAATAACGATGCCATCAAGATTATTCAAATCAGGGACAACCAATTTCAACTACCATTACCTGGAGATGGAATTATGGATTCTGCTCTGTCTTCAGCACTTTTAAAGGACTCTTCTTTCCATTATCCCTTCCATCCCTCATCAGACTCCTGAATTATACTGGGAATTAATATAATATGTAAAGTCACTTCTAAATGAACTCTGTCCTGCTGCTTTTGCCTTGCCCACACTCCAGTCCCAGCACCTCCCTTGGTAGCCTTCAGGTATCAGGATGGGTCATTTTCAGTGCAACATCTGGTGTTGTTCTTGTGAGCATCGTCCCCCCCCGCCCCCCCCGCTCCAGGTAGAATGTTCTTGGAGGCAAGTCAGGGCTTTGCTTGTCTGGGTCATTTACATGGAAATGGAGTTTTACATTTCTACACATACAAAGTACCTGTGATATTTATTCCTACAGCACCCAGGATTTTTTTTCATAATGTTAGACACAGGAATAAAATTAATTCCTATCTTTGTCTTTCTCTGAAGGTCCCTGGGATGGTGGAAGGGAGGACGTCAAGG
>NC_034601.1:4463385-4468954 GCF_900095145.1 Mus pahari | reverse complement strand
TATCTTTGTCTTTCTCTGAAGGTCCCTGGGATGGTGGAAGGGAGGACGTCAAGGCAAACTTTTCTCTAGAAGTAAAACTTCTAGCTGAGATATGAACTCTAACTGTAGAGCAGGGGCCCAAGCTGGGGCTGTCAGTATGGTCCCCTGTCTCTCTGTATCTCCTCCAACCCACAACTATAACTTGCACATTGCCCTGAGTGGGAGCTCAGCATGTCGAAGGGATGCTTAGTGTGTGAAAGTGCTTGCTGAATGAACCTGAGGACCTGAGTTTATTCGCAGTACCATGCAAAACTTGGGAGTGGTAGCCATGCCTGTAAATCCCAGAGCTGAGGAGTCGAGACAGGAGAATGCCTGTGACTAGTTGAATTGGTAAGCTTCTGTTTCAAAAACCAAGGTGGAAAGCCACGGAGGAAGACATCTGACATTAACTTGTGGCTTCTCCATGCATGGGTATACATGTGCACATGCACTTTAACACAGTATGTGCATACATGTGCACACACACATGTACACACATGTTCACACACACACACACACACACACACACACACACACACACACACACGGAGAGGGGCAGTCTCAAGCACTGAGGGATTCTCTGTCCCCTTCCACCCTTCTGTGATGACCAGTTAGATCTCACTAGACTTCTGAGAGCTTGTTTCCTCTCAGAAAAGGGACTCAGTAAAAACTTACCTTCTGGGACCGCTGTGAGGATTAACAGAAATAATTCATGTTATAAAGCAGACTCAAAGGGTGTTATGTAGGATAATGACTACTTAAAGCTTATTTCCTTTAATCCAATTCTAGTTGTTCATGGATTAGATTTTGAGATCTTCAGTGACATTGAACGAGACATGTATCTCTGATTTTCCAGGACTTGGCAAGCTACTGGTACTCAATTCATGTCATCTGACCCCGTAGATAAGCTTGCTGTGGCTTGAAGCAAGCAGTGGAGGGTGTGAGAAGAGTGTTTGAAAGACAGTGATGTGACTTTGACCTTGTGGATGTGTCCCTCCCACCCTTCGAATCCCTTCAACAGGGCTGCTTCTGAGCCCAAGTGTTTCTGGTGTTCAGCGGCCCCTCTGCGTAAGAAGCTGCGATGAGGCTTGCACTCAGTCCCAAGCTGAGACTTCCACCTCATCTTTTTCTGGTTTTCTATTCTTAGTCCACTTGAGTAACTGATATATACAGTTCTGTTCTGCTATATAATCAGTATTGTTCAAGAGTGGACATTAAAAACCCAGGAATTTATTTTTAAAAAGTGACAGGGGTTAAAAAATATTAGAAAAAGAAGACAGCTGTAGAGTGGTCCCTGAGGCAGGCGAGATGATATCTATCTGATCATCAAAGTCCCTTACATCCACAAGGGGATAATGGGCTGAAAGCCAGTACTCAAGCAAACTGGTCAGTTGTGGAAATGCATGAAGGAGTCCTGACATCTATTTCCTATGCTGCATTTTAATCTCCTACCATGTGGAATAACCCATTGTATTTAGTGCACTGCAAATTTTGTTCTTTTCCCATGAAGCATTTCCCTTTCTCCTTCCTTTCCTCCCCACTACGAAAATTATAGAATGAAACCACCAAACCCTCTGGTAAAATGGAAGCTCTTCAACAAGGGCACAGAAGGAAGTCTTTCTCCTGCTTCAGTTCCTGCCTTTCTTGCATGCTAAGCACATGCACATTCCTTAATTAACATTTTCCATTCTCTCTCCCCCCAACCTCCTGCATATGCTGACATCTACCTAAAATATCTCTCATTTTAAAACTGTATTTTCTTTATTTACTAGGGATGCGGCTGTGAAGGTCAGAAGACAACATGTAGGAATCAGTTCTTTTCTTCCACCACTTGGGTCCCCTGGGGATTGAATTCAGGTTGTCAGTCTTGGAGGCCAGCACCTTTACCCAAGACACCTCACCTGTGTCTAGCATACCTTTCTCGATACCTTCCCCAGGTGAGTTCGCATGCTAGCTTGCACATATGCACTTGTGTTTGTATGTGCACATGTGATCACACACACACACACACACACACACACACACACACACACACACACACACTGACCTGGCTAATTTCACCATATCTTTCAAGTCTCTCTGTTCAGACATCACTTTCTATAGGAATCCTCCCATGCCTTGCATATGGTCAAACACATACATATCACCTCACCCCTTTGCAAATAATTCTCTGGTAACCCTGCTTGACCCCATTATAAGTGGCTCTATCATAATTGTCCTTTTCTCTTTTTCTAAATATTTCTGTCAAGGTCAAGGGTGTTGATTTACTCATTAGCATATCTCTATCATCTAGCACTATGCATAGTATTAGTAGGAGCCCAGTGAACATTTATGTAACTGCCTCAGCTGGCACAGGCCAGTACTTGGGATGGTAAGGCAGGAGGTCTGCAAGTCCAAGGGAAGCCTGTTTCAAAATTAAAATAAATTATAAAGAAAATGGGCTACAGATGTAGTTGTCCGGTGCTTGCCCTAGGTTCAAACCTTAGAACAGCAAAAGAAGTAATGAGAAGAACAAGTGACATCATTTGTAATCTGGACAGTGAGGTATAGCTATGGATTAGTGATGTCATTGGTGATATGGACAGTGAGGTATGGTCACAGATAGTCCCAATGAGAGTATTTCTTCATGATTATGTCCAAGACGGAATGTCAATAAGACGGTGCCATCTCCCTCTGACATGGCCTTCATTCACCTACTCTTCATATGGAGTTTGAACACTTGCTTTGTAATAAGGCCTCAGGGACACAGCACCTAAGACTCAGTGCTGGCATCAGAGACTCAAATCCAGAGGCCACCACATTTTGGGGCTGGTTCTTAGTACCTTACTGTCAATTCTATAATGGTTTGGGTATTCAATAAGTTGTTGCATGAAACAAAATTAAATAATTTCAGGATGCACACATATTAGAGTGTGTGCATATCAGGAAAAACAGATGGTCTTACCATGCATAGGGATGGTTTTCAAGGGAGAGACAACCAGTGCAGGACACAGATTTAGAAGCAATAGAGTCACTCAGTTATATTACTGGTCACAACTGGGTTCAAATCCCTTCTCTGTCATGATCCATTTTTGATGGTCATGGTAGTTTCTCAAGCTTCTCTTTCTGCATCTGGAAAATGGGTCACAGAGTTAGCTTCATTTGAGTCTTCTGAGAACTCAGTGAGTGAGTCAGTAATCTTTTAGCATTTAGGAAAGCGTTTTCTGAGTGTTAGGTTATAATGACCATATGTAGAGGGCAAGGTTGGTATTCTGTGTGTGACAGTGACAGGAAGTGGCATGTGTGTGCAACGTTCTGGTTCACTTCCACTGCTGTGATAAAATATGACAAACTCACCTTAAAGAAGGAAAGGCTTTACTGGCTTCCGGTGTTAGACTTCTGCCCGTTATTTCTAGGAAAACAAGGTAGGAACTTAAGGTATCATGTCCACAGTCAAGAGCAGAAAAGCAAAAAATGGATGCATCCTTGGACTTTTCGAACTCAGCTAATGGTTCTTCTTTTTCTTTCTCTGCTCATGAAATGGCACTGCCCACTTTCAAAGTAGGTCTTTCTACCTCAACAACGAAGACGGTCCTCCAGAAGACATGGCCACAGTCAACCCTGATCTGGATAATTGCTTGCTAAGACTCTCTTTCTAGAATGTTCTAGGCTGTGTCAAGTTTGATAGTTACAATGAACCAGTGTGAGTCGTATTAGAGATAGATTGAGATGTGAATGTGAGCCATGATTTGCAAGTGTGTGTATGTGTGTGTGTGTGTGTGTGTGTGTGTGATTGTGTGTGTGTGTGTGGGTGTTCTATGCTTGAAAGCCCCCATGCATTATCTATAGCATAGAACATGATTATGTTTGCCTTCCTTTAACTGGTAGCAAAAGAAATTCCTTGAGAAGAAAAGAGAGAGGGATGGTGGAAAATTGACAGAAATAAAAGAGAAAAGACAATGGGACTGTGCAAAGAGGAATGGCAGAGGCAAGATAGGAAAAAAAAATCTGCAGAATGGTGCCAGGCTCAAGGGCTTGCATCTAGATTAGCAGGGAGTCATAGGACCAGCCTACGGGCTCAAGCACAGGGGAGCTGTCAGGGTGATTTACAGATTTCCGACTCAGGGTTTAGTTGGATGATGAGGAATGGGCTCCCAGTGGCTCTTCCTGTAGAATACGGTCTGGGCTGTGGAGGGCTGCCCATTTCAGAACTCAGCTCCACACACTGCAGGTGCCAATTACCCGGGGTCAAAGCGCAAGAGCAGTGTGCCTTGGGGTAAGCTTTGCAGCCTCTAGACATTCAGCTGATCTTGCAAGAGCACATCTCTGCAATGTCACAACAGGGCTGATCTGTAAAGCTTCCATCCCCCTTCCCTTCGGGCAGTAAATCGAAAGATATTTTTCTAGCTTTAATTTATTTTTTTAAAGTAGCGTTATGAGCCCGTTAATAAAAGGTAAACTTAATCCTTGCCCAACTGTCACTCAGCCTCTTGCTTCTTTCCTCTCGCCTGGGAAACTCTGGAAACAATGCCGGCTCCTTTCTGCTGCACATAAAAAGGTTTATAGATCTCCAGTTCCCTACAACTCAGCCCAAAGTAGCTCTCACTTGACAGTCGTCAGAAATCAGCATTGCTCTCTCTTCTACCGGGTTCCAGCCTGCACAAGGTCAGGTGCAGCTCTGCTGCCACTGTTGGAATCACACTGGCCGTGGCCGCGTGGATGTCTCTCTCATCAGAGGATGCCTCCATCTTAAACAGTGCTTGCCAGAAGCAGACACTTGTCATATAGACTCTGGTTCTTCCTGAACTCGGTGTGGGGGGGGGTGGCTCAGATAGGAGAAACCAGACTAAGCTATTTGTAGCAGACCCCATCCTTCAAGTTAATGTGGAGAATTTTTATGGGAAGGAGAAGCCATTTTACATCTGGGTACTTCTGGGCTAAAGGTGATCACAGGGCATCTGTCCAGAAGCCTCAGACACATATACCCTCTAGTTCCTGTGTTTATCATGCATACTTGCTTTGTTTAACATGCCAAAATGAGAAAAAGCAGGTTGACCTCAACCTCAGCATTACTGACATTTTTGGTCCTAAAATTGTCTGTGGTGGTCAGGCTCCTTCTGTTTATTGTGGGATGCCACTAGCATCTCAGGATGCCTTGTCGACTGAATTTCAACAGCGCCTCTCCACTTTGACAACTAAACATGTACTCAGATATGAGCAATGCTCAGACATCACCCAAGTCAATTTGTGCCGAGAAGGGCAGTCCTGAAGCATACCTTTATGACTGGGTGTGGCGTCAAATAGTGTGACCATAGTTTTTGGTTTTTTGGTTTTTTTTTTTTTTGTCAATAAAAATCTCTTTATGAATAAAGTACAGATCTACATGAAGAACATAAATAGACTGACTGTCTGAGGCGTTTGAATTTTGTGGAGGCTTGTGGATTGGGAAAAAGTGTTAAAATTATTTTTCAGAAGGAGATACTTTTAAAAAGGTTTGTCTCCAACCCTGAGATTTCATCTCACACCAGTCAGAATGGCTAAGGTTAAAAATTCAGGTGACAGCAGATGCTGG
>NC_034601.1:4452032-4462445 GCF_900095145.1 Mus pahari | reverse complement strand
AAAGGCCACTTGGTCTTGCAAACTTTATATGACCCAGCACAGGGGAAGGCCAGGGCCAAGAAGTGGGAGTGGGTGGGTAGGGGAGCAGGGGCGGGGGGAGGGTATAGGGAACTTTCGGGATAGCATTTGAAATGTAAATAAAGAAAATATCTAATAAAAATAAAAAGAAGAGAGAGAGAAAAAAAAGTTTTGTCTCATCCAGCATTTCAAAAGTAACTTTGCAAGAGCAATGCAGTTACAGGTCTTGAGACACCACAGTTACCTGATTTACTGGGTTGGTCTAACCTAAATGTTTGCATCACTGAAAGTAAAGGAACTCTTAGTGTTGGCTTACAGACATGAGATACAAGAAAGAGGAGGCAGTCTTCCTGCAGAAAGGGGCTCAGTCTACTGCTACTGGCTCTGAAGGTGAGAGGGTAGGCTATAGAGAAGGAGGTTGGCTTCTAGAGGTTGGGGCCAGTCTGTAGTTGATAGCTAGAAAGAAAACGATGGCTTTGAAAATGAGGATAACAGTGCTGGACTCAATTTAGTCCTTCAATAAGGATCAGAATGCAGCACACACTCTGCTATTGAGGTCCCTGTTTATTTGTTACTGACCAACTTCAGGAAATCCTTCATACCCTGCCTTTAACATGCCTTCCTCCCAAAGTCAGCTCACTTACACTCCATGCTTCTGCCATGAGTATTCTTTGCAAGCCCTGCAAAGAGCACTGTTGGAGGCAGTTCACTTGAAATCAAATCTGGATTCTTTGGCCTATTGTCTGTAGAAAACTGGAGACATTGCTCAATCTTTCTAACCCTCCATGTTACCATCTATAAAATGAGGCTATTAATGAAATCTACCTTGTAGAGCTCAATGGATTCGTATAAAGCTCTCGCCATGTTCACCAATTAGAAAGCTCTCAACAAAACATCTTCATAATTAAAATTATTTCATCATTGCCATTGTGATCAGTTCTATTGCCACTGTGATCAGTTCTATTGCCAACACCACTACCACCGCGGTCATCACTGTTGCTATGACCATTACTATCATTACCATAAAACCACCACTGCAACCTGTCATTATCATCATGATGACATCACCACAACCCTCTTCTTTATGATCACTGATATAATCCTCACCACCATTATAACCAGTGCCATTACCACCACCACCACTACCACCAACAATGATAACGACAACATTCCCACCACACCTAGGTCCATACTACCACTACCAGCTTTCTTATTATCTTCATTGTTAGCACCGTAAGTAGCAGAACCACTGCTACTGTCATCGTTATCACCACAACAGGCATTATTATAATCATCATTATAATTATTGCTATCACCATCATCATCACCACCACTGTCCTCATTATCATTACTGTTCTGATGGTGACCACGATCATTGCCATCTATCCGTTCTTTGTACAGGTCATGAACATATTGGACACATTTCCTTATGTATTATCCTGTAGTGAATACTTATGTTTCATTTAAAGCTCACATAAGTTGCCCCTTCCCCTGAGAAGTCTTCTCTTAAAATTGGCAGAACTGCTTGTTTCTTTTCTGTGCTCAGAGTGTACATTCTTCAAGGGCAGAGGCCATTTGAAGTTGTCTGTTGATTTCTCATCTCATTGTCCTTGGTAACCTGTGAATATCCAATAGGTGTTCTCTGCGAGTCAATAACAACTTGAGTTAGTGGTAGCTTTAACTGGAAAGTTAGCATTGTGGTTTAACAATGCCTGTGTTTGATTTCTGGTATGATCTTTGAAGTCACAGAGGCTCTAGTTCAAGTCCCAGCTCTGCCACTATGTGGTAGACTGTAAATGACTTTATATCTCAAAACGAACTTTGTAAAATGAAGAAGAGATCCCCTGTATAACACAGAACTCAACTAGTACTTTCTCTAAGAACTTGTTTAAGAAACTTTTCTTAACGTTCATTTCAACATCTGCACAATATGGATTGTGATAGAACACCACATGAAGATTTGATGAGATTATGTAGATGCTGACAGGTGCATAGTAGGAACTCAATAGGTGCTTGTTAAGTAAGACAAGTAGGCCAATGGTTTGACTGAGTGAGGCTGAGTAATCTTAGCTAAATCAACACCTTATTCTTATCATAAAATATTTGAACAATATGTGAACCCCCCCCCCCCCAAATTCCTACTATCCTAACTTAAGCATTATCATTAACTGGTGATTTTCCTTTCATAAAGATGGCAGGCAGAGCACAATGCTTAAGAACCCAAGCAACAGTGACAAATTTTAAGCTCATCAATCAAATAATTAGTAAACTGTTCCTCAGTAAAAATAAAGAATAGGAATGATAAAGAGCCTTGTCTTACTGTTTTATTACTGGGAAAAAGACATCATGACCAAGGCAACTCTTATTTAAAAAAAAACCATTTAACTGGGGGCTTGCTTTACAGTTTTGAAGGCTGGTCCATCATCATCATCATGGGGAAGCAGACAGGTATGGTGCTGGAGCAGTAGCTGAGAGCTTTATACCTGGATCCCTAGGCAGCAGCCAGAGACAGACAGACAGACAGACAGACAGACAGACAGACAGACAGAGAAAGGGAGAGAGAGAGAGAGAGAGAGAGAGAGAGAGAGAGAGAGAGAAAGAGAGAGAAAGAGAGGGACTGGGTCTGTGAGGACTCTTCAAACCTCACAGCCTATCCCCATTAACATACAACCTCCAACAAGGACACACTTCCCAATCCTTCCCAAATAGTTCCACTAGCTCAGGACCAAGCATTCAAACACGTGAGCTTAAGGGGACTATTCTCATTCAAACCACCACAGTACCTACATCAGGTGGTTGGTAGGTGACTAAGTTAATGATGAGTTAGTATTTATAACAAGTATGCACTGAACAATATGCCATGTACAATGTACTATATCTTAAAAGGAAATATGTTCTTCTACCCTTCCTCCACTGTAATGTTAGATGGTGTTAACATGCCTTTCTTTTGGCCTATGTGATAATGTAGGGCTGTTGATAATTGCTTGTTTTATAAAACTGTGTTCCTATCATGCATACCTCCCTGGAATGGGACTTTGTTTTTTAGCTTACAGTGCATCTACTATGGAATCTGCTCTGTAACAGTAATTGGTATCAACAAGTGACTACATAATCATTATTTTACAGCAGAGATGCAAATCCTTTTATGCAACCATTCCCCTGGAAATCCTCATTTTATTTGTTTGTTGGAAAAACTTAAGCATTAAATGTTAAGTCGGAAGGGTAGGGGAGGGGCCAGACAGACTAGTTTTTATTTCTGAGCTGGAGCCTCCTTTGTGGGGTGAGCTATGGATTTGATGCATGTAGCAAGAAGTTCATTTTGAGTTAAGTAACTATCTGAAATCACCCAACAGTTAGATAATTGACCCAATTTAATTTTCTTATAGAGGGGACGACTGCTGGTTTGCTGCCTGATGTATAGGTGTGTCACTGAGCGTATTACAAGCCAGTCAGCTAAGTATGAAGCTATTATTACTAATTAAAATCACTTTTCTGCAGAGCCCTCACCTCCTCCACCGCCTGCAGCACACCTGCCCACATTACCTAGGATTCACCCCTTTGGGAACAGTTAATGTGAGCCAGAAATCAATAGCTCAATTAACAATCAGGATTGGCCTTCCAGGCAACAGAGATCAAGATCAATAACTTATGTTCAGTGAAATTAAAGGCAGTTGTTAAGCCGACTGTTTAAAAGCTGTGGATGTTGACTGTTAGGATATGCACCAAAGCCCTCAGGCTCCTCTGCAGAGAGGTATAGAAGGCCATTTTTCGTTGGTCTGTCTTCCACATGGACGAGCACCCAATGAAGCAAGCATAGCCTTTCCAACCCTTTTTTTTTTCCTCTGAAATAAATCTCCTGTTCTCAGGCCTGCTATGGGCATCTAAGATGTCTTTTGGAGACTTTTCTTTCATTAGGCATGGTGATCAAAAGCACAGTTCCAGAAGCATCTCTCACTGTCTTCAGCATTTTCTTGGAGGCTTGTGAATAGTTTCCTTGTGTCTTATATTTGTTTGGCATTCCTAGAATTATAGCTCCCACCATTTGACCAATAATTAATGAGTGCATACTTTGGAATTCTAAGCTTCACACTGGACTTCCTGTGAGTAGGGCTAGGTGTATAGCTTTAGAACTATTCTTTGTTTGTTTTATCACTTACAGCATATATAGTTTTATCCGTTCATTCCTTTCCTTCAGTCAAGGCTATGACTCAGATCTGGCCAAACATGGTCTTTCTTGGGATAGGTCACAAAAGGAAGGTTCTTGTGGGTATCTTCCTGTTTATCTGTTTCCTGTCGACCTTATAGTCCTACCATGGGGTCAGAATTAGTGAATCTAAAGAACTGGGCATGGAACCCTTGAAACTGTGTGTCCAAAGCTGACAAGCCCTTCTTTTGCATAATACTCTTGTGCATTTTGGCCAGAACTTTGCAAGGCTAAATGACATGATGAGAAAACCTTAATGCATTTAACAATACTAAAACATAAAGCTGAGGAGGGAGATAGCTCACTTGGTAAAGTGTTTGCTTTGCAAGTTCAGGGACCTGAGTTTGATTTACAGAACACACACACACACACACACACACACACACACGCATGTGCACATGCACATGCATACCTGTGAACAAAGTGCATCTGTACACACACACACACACACACACACATGTATACCTGTGAACACAGTACATTTGCACACACACACACATGCACATGCATACCTGTGAACACAGTGCATCTGTACACACACACACACACACACACACACACACATGCATACCTGTGAACACAGTACATCTATACACACATACACACATACACACACACAAACCACACACTAGCCACACTATAAACACACCTGTGTGCAATGTGCATGTGTGCATGCATGCAAACACACACATACACACACACAGGCATTAAAAATAAACTACATATGTTCATTATAGATAAGATGGTAAGAAAGAGGCAAAGCAATTGAAGTGAGAATTACAAACTACACATAACAACTGGTAATACGCATGCATATTTTATCCTAAATATTTTCCCTATTAGTATTATCTGATCAAACACTGGGAAACTTCCTTACTGCAAAGTTTTGGCTTAACTGTATACCATAAACATTCTTCTCGGCTGTTACAGCCCATCACAGACATTATTTGCAGTGGCTGCACAATGTCCCTTTTTGCAGTTAGACACTGACTCAACCAGTCTTCAATGGAATATTTATGTTGTTTTTAGCTTTTCAGTCTTATAAATAACTCTGGGATTAGTAATTTTTAATTTTATATATTTTACCACCACAGAAGTGAGAAACTATCACACATAAAATCCTGAAAAAATAAAAAGACTTCCAACCATCTCGGTGCTATCATAACCAAGGCTAATATTTTCCTGCATTTTCTCCTCGCCTTTTCTCCCACACATAATTTTATGCTCACTTTTCCCCCTGACTATAAAAGTGATCTATGGTGAGTTTCTAAAGATATGAAAGTACGGCAATGAGGAAGCAGGAACAAAAATCATTCTTAATTCCTTCACCCGGAAGCAGCCACTTAGAAAGTCTTTGGCCCATTTTCTTACATTATTGTTATTAATAGTGGTATTATTAATGACTTCTTATTTTCTATAATGGAGACCATGTTAAACCTGTAGTCCTTTTGTGCTTTGCTCAATTCTGCATCTAGGTATTTTTTCCTGTGTGTAAAAGCTTTAAGAGATATTTTAAAAGCATTGATTTTTATAACAAAATATGTTAACGACTGCACAACATCCCTTTGAACAGATCTGTCACAAGCAATTCAACATTCCCTGAAGGGTGATGGTTCTAGTTGTAATGTGCTTTGCTGTACAAGTGACTTTGCACATGCATTTTGGTCACATTCAGCTGACTCCTTTAGGACAGGTTGATAGGAGCAGAATTACTTGTCATGTATTAGAAGCACATGATGGTTTTAACAGTGTCGATAGGCACTTTCAGACTTAGGGAATGCTGGGCTCTGTCTTCATTTAATATATTTTCATTTTGTGCATGTATTCATGTAGTATGTGTGTGTGTGTGTGTGTGTGTGTGTGTGCAGATGTACTGTGTTCACAGGTATACACACACACACACACATGTCAGGGGACAACTTGTGGGAGTTGACTCTCACCTTCCACCTTTTCCTGTGTGGGTCCTTGGTGTTGAACTCAGGTCATTAGAGCAGATCCTCTGCCACAGGACTCCATACCCAAATAGGGCTGAGATGGAGTGAGGCTCCCAGGTATGTGAAGAGGACTGTGAGTGCAGGTAGGACCACCACTGCTGCTCAGAGGAACCCGCCTGGAATCCTCAGGACACAGGAGCTGAGGGGCTGCCTGGGATAGGAGACTTCCAGTCTCTGTCTGTGCCCAGAGCTGATCCTGTGCCACAGAGCTACATTCACAAATACTGCTAGGAGAGAGCTGGTCTCCCAGGAGTGCCTATACACCTGTGAGCACACACGTAAGACCACCACTTCTCTTCAAATTCCTGGCCCAAGAGGGACCCTCACAGAGCCATAAGGACACAGGAACCAAGGAGCAGCTGGGGACAGGATCCTTCTGGTTTCTGTCTGCACCCCAGAGCTGACCCTATAACACAGTTCTCCATACCTAAATTCCTCCCAGAGAGAATTGGTCTCCCAGGAGTACTGACACACAGGCTTGCAGGAGGAATAAGCCAAAGACAGAGACAGCAAGACCAGCTAACACCAGAGTAAACCAGATGGCTAAAGGCAAGTGCAAGAACATAAGTAACAGAAACCAAGACTACATGGTATCATCAGAACCTGGTTCTCCCACCACAGCGAATCCTGGTTACCCCAATACACCAGATAAGCAAGACTCTGATTTAAAAATCACATCTCATGATGATGATAGAGAAATTTAATAAGGACACAAATCACTCCCTTAAAGAAATTCAAGAGAACACAGGTAAACAGGTAGAAGTCCTTAAAGAGGAAACACAAAAATCCCTTAAAGAATGACAGGAAAACACAACCAAACAGGTTAAGGAACTGAACAAAACTATCCAAGATCTAAAAATGGAAATAGAAGCAATAAATAAATCACAAAGGGAGATAACACTGAAGATAGAAATCCTAGGAAAGAAATCAGGAGCCATAGATGCAAGCATCATCAACAGAATACAAGAGATGGAAAACAGAATTTCAGGTGCAGAAGATTCCATAGAAAACATGGACACAGCAATCAAACAAAAATGCAAAATGCAAAAAGATCCTAACCAAAACCACCCAGGAAATCCAGAACACAATGAGAAGACCAAACCTAAGGATAATAGGTATAGAAGAGAGTGAAGATTCCCAACTTAAAGTCCAGTAAATATCTTCAACAAAATTATAGAGGAAAACTTTCCTAACCTAAGGAAAGAGATGCCCATGAACATACAAGAAGCCTAAAGAATTCCAAATAGATTGGACCAGAAAAGAAATTCCTTCCATCACATAATAATCAAAACACTAAACATACGAAACAAAGAAAGAATATTAAAACCAGTAAGGGAAAAAGGCCAGGTAACATATAAAGGCAGACCTATCAGAATTATACCAGTCTTCTCACCAGAGACTATGAAAGCAAGAAGATCCTGGACAGATCTCATACAGACCCTAAGAGAACACCAATGTCAACCCAGACTACTATACCCAGCAAAACTGTCAATTACCATAGATGGAGAAACCAAAGTATTCCATGACAAAGGATAATACAGGGAAAACCTCAACACAAGGAGGGAAACTATGCCCTAGGAAAAGCATGAAAATAATCTTTCAAAAAATTCTAAAAGAAGAAAGCCACACGAACAGAGTCTCAACTCTAACAACAAAAATAACAGGAAGCAACAATGACTTTTCCTTAATATCTCTTAATATCAATGGACTCAATTTCCCATTAAAAGACATAGACTAACAGACTGGTTACATAAACAGGACCCAGCGTTTTGCTGCATAAAGGAAACTCACTTTAGAGACAGAGACAGACACTACCGTAGAGTAAAAGGCTGGAAAACAAGTTTCCAAGCAAATGGTCCGAAGAAAAAGCTGGAGTAGCCATTCTAATATCGAATAAAAGTAACTTTCAACCTAAAGTTCTCAAAAATATAAGGAGGGACACTTCATAGTCATCAAAGGTAAAATATTCCAAGATGAACTCTCAATTCTGAATATCTATGCTCCAAATGCAAGGGCATCCACATTCATTAAAGAAACTTTAGTAAAGCTCAAAACACACATTGCACCACACAAAATAACAGTGGGAGACTTCAACACCCTACTCTCATCAATGGAGAGATCATGTAAACAGAAACTAAACAGAGATAGAGTGAAACTAACAGAAATTATGAAACAAATGGATTTAACAGATATCTATAGAACATTTTATCCTAAACCAAAAGGATATACCTTCTTCTCAACACCTCATGGTACCTTCTCCAAAATTGACCATATAATTGGTCACAAAACAGGCCTCAACAGATATTAGAAGACTGAAATAATCCCACGCATCCTATCAGATCACCACAGACTAAGGCTGATCTTCGACAACAACATAAATAATAGAAAGCCAACATACACATGGAAGCTGAACAACACTTTACTCAATGATAACTTGATCAAGGAAGAAATAAAGAAAGAAATTAAAGACTTTTTAGAGCTTAATAAAAATGAAGCCACAACATACCCCACACTTATGGGACACAATGAAAGCAATCCTAAGAGGAAAACTCATAGCTCTGTGTGCGTCCAAAAAGAAACTAGAAAGAGCATACACTAGCAGCTTGACAGCACACCTGAAAGCTCTAGAACAAAAAGAAGCAAATTCACCCAAGAGGAATAGGTGAACAGGAAATAATCAAACTCAGGGCTGAAATCAACCAAGTGGAAACAAAAAGAACTATACAAAGAATCAACTGAACCAGGGCTGGTTCTTTGAGAANAACAACATAAATAATAGAAAGCCAACATACACATGGAAGCTGAACAACACTTTACTCAATGATAACTTGATCAAGGAAGAAATAAAGAAAGAAATTAAAGACTTTTTAGAGCTTAATAAAAATGAAGCCACAACATACCCCACACTTATGGGACACAATGAAAGCAATCCTAAGAGGAAAACTCATAGCTCTGTGTGCGTCCAAAAAGAAACTAGAAAGAGCATACACTAGCAGCTTGACAGCACACCTGAAAGCTCTAGAACAAAAAGAAGCAAATTCACCCAAGAGGAATAGGTGAACAGGAAATAATCAAACTCAGGGCTGAAATCAACCAAGTGGAAACAAAAAGAACTATACAAAGAATCAACTGAACCAGGGCTGGTTCTTTGAGAAAATCAACAAAATAGATAAACGCTTAGCCAGACTGCCTAGAAGGCACAGGGACAGTATTCTAACTAACAAAATCAGAAATGAAAAGGGAGACATAACAACAGAACCGGAGGAAATCCAAAGCATCATCAGATCCTACTACAAAAGCCTATACCCAACAAAACTGGAAAAGCTGGATGAAATGGACAATTTTCTAGACAGGAACCAAAGTTAAATCAGGATCAGATTAATGATCTAAACAGTCCCATATCCCCTAAAGAAATAGAAACAGTCATTAATAGTCTCCTAACCAAAGAAAAAGTACAGGACCAGATAAGTTTATGCAGAGTTATATCAGACCTTGAAAGAAGATACTAATACCAATACTCCTCCAACTATTCCACAAAATAGAAACAGAAGGTACTCTACCCAATTTGTTCTATGAAGCCACAATTACTCTGAAAACAAAACCATACAAAGACCCAACAAAGAAAAAGGACTTCAGACCAATTTCCCTTATGAATATCGATGCAAAAATACTCAATAAAATTTCACTAACCGAATCTAAGAACACATCAAAATGATCATCCATCATGATCAAGTAGGTTTCATCCCAGGGATGCTGGGATGGTTCATCATACAGAAATCCATCAATATAATCCACTGCATAAACAAACTCAAAGGAAAAAGCACATGATCATCTCATTAGATGCTGAGAAAGTATTTGACAAAATTCAGAATCCCTTCATGTTAAAAGTCTTGGAAAGAACAGGAATTCAAGGCCCATACCTTAACATAGTAAAGCAATATACAGCAAACCAGTAGCCAACATCAAACTAAATGGAGAGAAACTTGAAGCAATCCCACTGAAATCAGGGACTAGGCAAGGTTACCCACTTTCCCCCTACCTACTCAATAGAGTACTTGAAGTCCTAGTCAGAGCAATTTGACAACAAAAGGGGATCAAAGGGATACGAATTGGAAAGGTGGAAGTCAAAATATCACTATTTGCAGATAGTATACATAAGTGACCCCAAAAATTCTACCAGAGAACTCCTAAACCTGA
>NC_034601.1:4441021-4448952 GCF_900095145.1 Mus pahari | reverse complement strand
CACTATGTTCATAACAGCCTTGTTTATAATAGCCAGAAGCTGGAAAGAACCCAGATATCCCTCAATAGAGGAATGGATACAGAAAATGTGTTACATTTAAACAATGAATTACTACTCAGCTATTAAAAACAATGAATTTATGAAATTCTTAGGCAAATGGATGGCTCTGGAGGATATCATTCTGAGTGAGAAAACCCAGTCACAAAAGCACACATATGATATGCACTCACTTATCAGTGGATATTACCCCAGAAATTCAGAAACCCAAGATACAATTTGCAAAACAACATGAAAATCAAGAAGAAGGAAGACCAACGTGTGGATACTTCAATCTTTCTTAGAATGGAGAACAAAATACTCATGGAAGGAGTTACAGACAAAGTGTGGAGCAGAGACTGAAGGAATGACCATCCAGAGACTGCCTCTGGATGATCTATGCCATAAATAACACTAGTATAAGACACTATTGTGGATGCCAACAAAAGCTTGCTGCCAGGAGCCTGATATAGCTGTCTCATGAGAGGCTCTGCCAGTGCCTGACCAAAACAAAGGTGGATGCTCTCAGCCAATCATTGGACTGAACACAGGGTCCCCAATGGAGACACGTCCCTAAACAGAGAAAGGAATGAAGGAGCTGAAATGGTCTGCAGTTCCATAGGAGGAACAACAATATGAACTGATCAGTACCCCCAGAGCTCCCAGGAACTAAACCACCAACCAAAGAGTACTCATGGAGGGACCTATGGCTCTAGTAGCAGAGGATGGCCTTGTTGGTTGTATGGGAGAAGAGGCCCTTGGTCCTGTGAAGGTTCTATGCCCCACTGTAGGGGAATGCAAGGGCCAGGAAGCAGGAATGTGTGGGTTGGTGAGCGGGGTCGGGTGGGGAAACTAGAAAAGGGAATAACATTTGAAATGTAAGTAAAGAAAATATCTAAAAAAAAAAGAAGAAGAAAGAAAGAAAGAAATATCAGCAGCAGCAGCAACAACAACAACAACAACAAAAAGAGTATGTATTAGTAGACTTAAAAGAAAAAAGAATTCAGGTCATTATATTTGGCATTAACCATTTTTCCCACTGAGGCATCTTTCTGGACCTATCCTTATTTATTAGTATTTAGTACTTGCATAAAGCAAGGGTTTCCATGATGACATTTCCATACATTTAAGTAAGGTACATTCATCACGTTCAACTCCTCTGCTACTCTTTCTTATTTCCCCTTTGTTTCCTGCCTTTCCTTTTTTGCTTTGGCTTTGTGCTTCCCTCCCCCTAGATGCACTAAGGAGAAAAAGCATGGAATGCTTGCCTTTCTGGAAGAGTCTAATCTCACTTAACATGATGATCCCAAGCTCTCTCCATTTTCCTGCAAGCAATATACTTCATTCCTCTTCATGACGGAATAAAACTCCATGGTGTGCATGTACCACACTCTCTCCATCCACTCACCCATCCACCCACCCTCCCTCCATCCATCCATCCATGAAAGGGCGCCTCGGTGGATTCCATATTCTGACTATTGGAAGGCGTGGCTCTTCCTGTCTCTCTGTGGTGTGCTGACTGAGCCCCCCTCAGGGAATACCTGCGAGTGGTAGAGCTGCATAGCATGTCAAGGAACCTCTGCATCAACTTTGCTGCTATACTTCCCTCTACCTCTTCATTAGTGTTGTGCTTTGCTTTCTTGATAATGGGCAATCTCATTCATCTCTTGTTCCGTTCTCTCCTCCCTGCAATCTTGGCCTCAGAAGACAGGGATATTGTCTTCTTCTGCCTCATCAAGGGTGAATGGATGTCCTCTAGCAAAACGCCAGCACACAGCAGGTGAGCTACGGATTTCTTACACACATCTTTTAATTTTTTCATTGACAATTTCATACAGACACATAATGTACTTACACCACATCTACCCTGCTCCTCCTCTCTCTCAACCTGCTCACTCACCATGAAATCCTTCTTGCCAACTCACCCTCCTCCTACTTTTGTGCCTTTTTAAATTGTTATTACCCATGGAGTTTAATCAGGGCTGCTTGTATGTGCACATGTGTGAGGGTATTTAGTGGACTGTGGGCAATGAACCAGTGGCTATCTCCCTGAAAAAAAAAATGGCCTCCCTTCCTTAACAGGCATTAGCTAACAACATCTGCTTAGGTAATGGGGCCTCATGTGCTCCCTCTCCCATCAAAGATGGAGTGTTGTTTGCCTTGATCTTGTGCAGAAAACCACAACTGTTGAGAGGTCATGAGTGTGACAGCCATGGCATTTCCTGTTTCATAGCACCCTCCAGCTCATTTCCCAGCTCTGCCCATCCCTCTGCCCACCCTGAGCTCTGAGGTTGAGGTGTGTACTGGGTTGTTTTATGTCAACCTAACACAAGCTGGTTCCATTTGGTCAGAAAGAATCTTAATTGAGAAAATGCCTCCACCAGATAGGCCTGTGGAGAAGATGCCTGTGTTGCATTTTCTTAATTAGTGATTGATGTAAGAGGCCCAGCCCATTGTGGGTGGCACCTTCGGTCAGGTGGTCCAAGGGTGTATAAGAAAGCAAACTGAGCAAGCCTTTGGGAGCAAAGCCAGAAAGCAGCACTCCTCCATGACCTCTGTATCAGTTCTTACATCCTGCCTTGAGTTTCTGCCCTGACTTTCTTCAACTATGGGCTGTGATGTGGAAGTAAAAGCAGCATAAACACTTTCCTCTAGAATTTTCTTGTGGACATGGGGTCTTACTACCACAGCAATAGGAGACCTAATGAAGATGGGGAGGGGGCAGATAATGTTTAGTGTAGGACTAGGACTCCTTAGTGATTTCTTTTCAGCATGTTATCAAGTATGGTTCTCTTTATAAGAGGAAGCCTCTCTGGCCAGGGTCTAAGTCTAAGGCTAAATATTTGGAAGCAGCTTGACATGAATATCCATTCAATGAAAGGACAATAACAGGATCCCTCCTAGCATCTGTGAACTACCCAGTTATGGGCTCTTAACCAGGTTTGCAGTATCTGTATGAGCTTAAATCTTTGCTCGGTGAAGGAATGAGTTACTGTCCAACAATAAGCACATCTGTGTACTGTACAATTGAATGCAGATATTGCTATTGCTAATATGCAGATTGGCAAATTGAGATCCAGAAAAACTTACTGTCATTATTGAGATGGAATTTTGGTTACCTGTTACTACTATGTTTTGAGTGTGAGTGTGCACACACACACACACACACACACACACACACCCATGTGAAAGTACATGTGAGTGTGTGGGTTTATATGTGAACATGTGAGTGGAAAGGTCAGAGGCCACCCTCTCTTATCCTTTCTCAGGTGTTGTCCACTTTGGTTTATTTTTAGACAGGGTCTCATTAGATTGAACTTGTCTATTGGCTAAGCTGGCTTGGCCATGAGCATAGGAATTTGTCTATTGCTGCTTCACCAACATTGGGATTACAAGTGTGCACCACCATTTTCAGCTGCAAATGTGAGGTTTTGGGATTGAACTCAGGTCTTTATGCTTATGTGAAGCAAGAACCTACAAACTGAATTACCTCCCTCGGTTCCTATTTTATTGTAAAATTAGGTTTGGGAAAAGTAGTACCCATTCATAGTTTGAGCAAATGCAACTTAAATGATTCTTATTGAGAAGTGTGGAGGCAGCAGTGGCTCTCTGGCTCTCCTTTTGGGAAGTTGCTCTCTGAAGCTCCTTTTGAAGCCATGGAAATTTTTGCATTTCACTCTGGCGTCAGCGCCAGCCTTTGAGTTTCTGTGTGTATGACTTCTGTGATTCTGATTGGGTTTCTGTTGGATCTATAGGCCAGCTGAGGGAGGGTCAACATTTTAACTTACTTCAATCCATGAACAAGACTTTTCCCCCTTGCTATCTGTTTAGATCTTGTTTAATTTCTCTCGGCAATGTCTTGTACATGCCAGAGAAGTCCTGTTGTATGCCATCTGTCAGATTTATTCCTACATTTTATGTTTCTGATGCTACTGTAGACACTATTTATTTTAAAACTTCAACTCCAATTGTTTGCTTGTATGGAAATGCAATCAATTTTTTGTAATTGTGTATTTATTTTTATTTGAGTTGTTGGACTTATTGACATAAAGTTCAATATGGTATTCATAATATTTCTTTATTATTCTTTTACCACCTGTGTCAATAGTCTCTTTCTCATTTCTAATCTTAGTAATTTATGCCTTCTGTTGTGGTTTTCATTGTACATCTAAATAGAGGTTTATCAATATGATTGAGTTTTTTTTTTTTTTTTGTCAAAGATGCTGCTTTTGGTTTTATTGATCTCCATTTCATTGATTTCTACTGTGATCTTTATTATTGTGGTTTGCATACAAAATGCTACCTCTCTTCCTAAAGGATTCATCTATTGAAGGCTTAGTCCCCAGCAGGTGGCACTACTTTGAGAGCTGGAGGAGATTTTAGTTGAGGAGGTGCAGCCTAGCTAGGGAAGGAAGCTACAGTGGTTGTGCTTGCAGGTATCTTGCTCCTGTCTCTCTCCCTCCTTCTGGTCTACCAGGAGGTGAGGAACTTCTGCAGCATGATATCCCCACTGTCATCTTCTCTCCAGGTGCACAGGACAAGGCTACCAATGACTGAAGCGTTTGGACCATGAGCCAAGGCAACCACTGACTGAGCGTCTGGACCTTGAGCTAAGGAAACAATTCCTCCCTCAAAGAAGTTAATATTCAGTGATTCAGTGTTTTGACACAGCTCTGATAAAACCAAATAACACATTTAATTTTCTTTTTCTGTTCACTTTGTTTATTTTCTGTTCTGTTTTGTTTTTCCCAGGGAGGCTGATTAAAGACCTTCCTTCTTTCTAATACACACATGAAGAACATGCATTTCCCCCTCCCCCCGCTCCCTAATTGTTGCTTGAGTGGCATACCACAAATCTAAACACACACACACACACACACACACACACACACACACACACACACACTTAAATTACTTCATAATGGTTCCCATAGCATCATAGAAGAGGAGACAGAGAAACTGTTAGAGCTGGAAGATGTGGGTGATAAAGCAGTCTTCTGAACATGACATGGGTACCACACTCATGAGCTCACAGCAGCTTTGGTTGCCTGCTCAAGACCTGCACAAGCTCATGCCAACCACAATTCTGGTGTTCATGAGGCAGGCAGTTTTCTGCTCCCACCTCTTACTGAAGACATTGGCAATTGATATCTTCCAGGGGGAGAGAGAGTCATTCTCTTTTGAGGTCCCCAGTGATAAGTCTTCTGTCCTCCAGTTGGTGGCTCCTCCCCCACACAGTGTGGGCAGCACCAAGTGCTCTTAGTGGGTTATCAAAAACAGAGGAAGGGGCTCAGCTCAGCAATTATGGTTCAGAACAATTTTCAAACCATATTTAAAATAACAACGCACAGGGACAGTGCTCAGTGCCTAAAAGAGCTTGCTACTCTTTCAGAGATTCAGAGTTCAGTTCCCAGCAACCACGTGGTGGCCCACAAGCATCTGTAATGGGATTCGATGCCCTCTTCCGGTGTGTCTGAAGACAGCTACACTGTACTCATATACATGAATAAATAAATCTAAAAAAAAAGAGGAAATGAATATGGGAGGAGGGCATGTTGGGGAGCATATGGTAGGAGGGAGTTGGCGGTGGAATGGAAATATGAATCTTGTCATATTTCATTTGATACATATACAAAATTCTTAAGAATAAAGGCAATTTATAATAAAAAATAAATCACAGCTTTCTTTTTAATTTTTAGTTTGATCTTCAGGCTAGGCTAAAGTCTAAACATTTGGGCGTTTTCAGATACCTTTCTAGATAAGTTTCCTTTATTGATTTATACTTTAAATTCCCTATGGCTAGCTAATACACTTTGTATGACTTAGTTTTTAAAAAGTACTGAGTCACGTCTTACATGGAGCATATAGCTGGAACTTGCCTCCTAAAATATTTTATTTTTCATTTATGTGTGTGCATGTGGGTATGTGCATGCATTCTTGTCTCTCTGTGTGTATGTGTGCTTGTGTCTGTGTGTGGGTATGTGTATGCATGTGTGGGTGCTGGCAGAGGTTAGAAGGGGTATCAGATATTTGGAGCTAGGGTTGCATGTAGTTGCGAGCCCCACATGGGTGCTGGGAATGAACTCTGGTCCTCTGGAAGAGTAGCAAGCTCTTTTAGGCATTGAGCATTGCTCCTGTGTGTTGTTATTTTAAATATGGTTTGAAAATTCCTATTTATTGGTTGGCAGTGTTTAGCCCATTTAAATTTGGTGTGTTACTATTGGTACAATTAGATTTGAGTCTTTATTTTTATTACTTAATCTCGATCTGTTTTACTCATTCATTTTCCTTTGGATAATGTATCTAAAGCTGTAATGTTTCTATCTCTTTATCTTGAGTAACTTAATATGTTTTATGATTTAATTATATTTTCCTTATTGGATGGTTAACTATAACTCCTATTTAGTTATTTTAATAGTTGGCAATAAGATATTTAGTAGGCATCTACTTTTTTGTAATGGGTCTTCTTGTAGTACTGTATCACTTAATGAGTGATATAAGCTCCTTATTTCTTTCATGCCATGTTGATATAATTTACTTATACATATATTCTAAGCCTCAACCCTTTTTGTTTTGTTAAAAATCAATTATCTGGAATTTAAAAAACATTTACTTTTATTTATGTGTCTGTGTGGGGTGTGCCATGTGAGTGTGGGTGTCCTTGGAAGCCAGAAGAGGGCATCAGATGCTGGAGTTTCAGGTGTGAGTTTCCCCAGTATGGGTGCTGGGAACCAAACTTGAGCCTCCTGCAAGAGTGGCAAGCGATCTTAACCACTGAACTCTGCTTGTAAAGAAGCCTTGCAAGCATGGAGGGTAGAAGCTCAGCCTCCTAGAACCTATGATAGAAACAAAGAATGAGACTTTTCGAGACTTTTCTACCCTGCCCTAGTTGCTGTAAGTTCTGTTGTGTATCAGTCATGCTGTGATTGGAAAATTCTTTTCTCAAGTCCCATCCCCTAGCCAAGAAGCTATTCACAATCGATATCTGTAAGTGAAGGAAAAATATTTTTTTTTTCCAGTGGAGTGGACTGGATATTTGTATGTCCAGGGAAGGCCCGATGTTCAGGAATAGTTACACAACACATAACGGATTCTATTTGTGTGTTTGTGTATGTGTAATTTTTGACTTGGCATTTTACAAATCTTATTGATTTTCTTTCTATTTTTTAGTTTGTTTATCTTGATATTTTAAAATTGTTTTTCTCATTTATATTTGAATGAGAGAGAAAGTGAGGGAGAGGGCAAGGGAAAGCACAAAGGTGAGAGAGCAATAAGAAGCTGGGTGGGTGGGGAGGCAGGGAGGAGCTGGGAAGAGGTTGGGGAGGGGAAAGAATATGGCCAAAATGTGTTATATAAAAAATAAAAAAACCCCAAACCACAACCACAACCACCACCAAGAAGTGAGACGTTGTGTCATGTCGCAGTAAGCTCAGCTCTGGGCAGGCAGAGTTATGAATCTCTGGCTCCCTGGCGAACAAGCTTAGCTCTTTGGAGGCCCAGGAGAATGGGAGAATCCAGTTTAGAAAACAAAGGGGCAAGAGGAGAGGTGTCCACCCAGGAGGGTTCTCACTGCCTGGGCTGGTAAGAGAGCCATCTTTGCTCCGGTGAGTGGCCGGGGAGAGGGCGGCCTGCAGAAGCAACATAGCTTCTGGGAAAGATCCTATTTCTGGCTCCAGTCATCCAGCACCTTTCCCACCAGAGGAGAGGTGTCTGCCCAGGAGGGCTCTCACTGCCTGAGCTGGTTGGGGAGCCATTTTTGCTCTGGTTTGCCTAGGCTCCAGTCTGCACTGGTGAGTGTGTGGACCACAGAAGCTACACAGCTTTGGGACAGAGAGAAGCAACCTAGGTTCTGGGACAGACCCTGTTTTGGGCTCCAGAAATTTGGACACCTTCCT
>NC_034601.1:4425260-4439663 GCF_900095145.1 Mus pahari | reverse complement strand
GAGCAGGGGCTGGGGGAGGGTATAGGGAACTTTCAGGATAGCATTTGAAATGTAAATAAAGAAAATATCTAATAAAAAATTAAAAAAATAAAAAATACATATAAATGAAAAAAAAAAGTTGGGATAGCCAGTATTGGTAAAGATGAACAAATATGAAATGCTTCAAATATTTTGGATTTGAGAAGAAATTGTTATTATCTTTGTGCAAAATACTTTGCTGTTATTTAATAAAATATTAAAAAAAGAAAGAAAGAAAACAAGGGGGTAACACCCAAAAAACACAGCTGAGTTTGATTTCTGGCCTTCACAGGCACACAGGTATATGCATACCTATGCCGACACATGCGCACAGGGGCGTACATACCTGCACCTACACATGCATTGGCACTGAATGGCATGCATAAACAATGTAAATAAAGAGACAACATGGGTTGGGGATGGAGCTTAGTAGGGGCATATTTGCTGAGCACATACAAGGCCTCGGATCAAGTCCTTAAATGGAGAAGCAAGAGAAAGGGATGTGTGATTTTTACTTCTAGAGCTCATCAGTCTTTGGATAAAGCGGTCTTTCCATCTAGTATTAGTTTCCAGTTTGGAGGAATTTCCTTTGTACTTTTTGATATTTATTTTTATTTTCACATGAATTGGTATTTTGCATGTGTGTGTCCCTGGTGCCCCTAGAGGTCAGAAGTAGGGTAGATCCTCTGGAACTGGAGTCACAGGCAGTTGTGAGTCACCATGTAGGTGCTGGGAATTGGGCCATGGTCCTCTGCAAGTGCAGCAAGAAATCGCTCCAACTCCTTCTTTAATTTTTTTTGACGGGAAGCTTTGCTAGAGACAATTTTTTGATTCTTTATATTGAAATTTTCTTTATTTTGCTTTAATGAAAATGACTACCGTTTTTGCATTTTTTTTTTCTGGCTGTAGATTACTTAGTTTCTTTTCTTTCCTCATTTAAAGATGTGTGTTAGCCACTGTATCTCTGACTGTGTGGTTTCTGTCTGGAGAGAGACCTGTCACCATTCTTTTTATTCTCCTTCATTTTACAAGATGCTTTCTCTCTCTTCATTTCTTTATTCATTTCTTCATGTAGTCACATTGTGTGCACATGTGTACAGTGGCCGAGTGGCGGTCAGAGGGCGTCTGGTGAGTCAGTTCTCCTCTTTTACTCTGTGGATCTTGGAGACTGAAATTGGTAATTAGGCTTGGCAGCAAGCTGAGCCATCTTTCCAATCTAGTCGTTTGTTTAATTATTTTAATTAAATTTGTCTTTATCAAGGTTCTGATAAATTTGATTATGTTTTGGTATATCCTCCCTCCCTCCCTCCCTCCCTCCCTCCCTCNCTTCCTCCCTTCCTCCCTCCCTCCCTCCCTCCCTCCCTCCCTCCCTCCCTCCCTCCCTTCCTCCCTCCCTTCCTTCTTAACATAGTTTGTTGAACTTGTTGGATCTGAGCCTATAGTTGTCATCAGATTTTCAAACATCTGGACCATTAATTTTCTCTAAAGATGTTTCTATTGGCTTTCCATCCGTTGGGCCCTTCAGTTTTGAATATGTGAGGCTGCCTGCGGTTGATCTGCAGTGCAGACACTTGCATTTTGAAACTCTGGGTTGTTACTTTTGGTGAGTACTGTTCTGTGTGCACTTAATTTCAGATATTATTGGTTTAGTTTTAGATCTTTTGCAGTATCTTCCCTGACTCTATCTGACTCCGAATATGTGAAATACAGTTCTGTGCTTTTCTCATGCGGTGCTGGGGATTAAACCCGTGACTTTGTACGTGTTAGTCAAGCATCCTACTACTGAGCTATCTCTAGCCTCCTTTTAAAATTTTATTTTAATTCAGGGTCTCACTAAGTTGCACGTATTTATTTATTTTTTTTAACTAATCTGTACCTGGGACCTTAAACTTGTAATCCTCCTGCCTCAGCTCCCACATTGCTGAATTTACATGAGTATACCACCAGGTCTGACTTGAACTACAGTCGTAATAATGGCTTTGTCTTCTAATTTTAAACTGATGTGTCTAATATGAGTCAGGCTGCCTTTATTGATTGCTTTCCCCTCTTCATGGGCTATGTTCTCTTTTGTGTTTGTATTGCTGACTTGTTTGATAGGACGCTGGTTGTTCTGGTCTCTAGACTGCTCTTGTGTCTCTATATAGAATATATATAGAATATATATCATCTCTGAGGTGTTCTGGAGGGCAGTTGGTTTTGGAAGTAGTTTTGTTTCTTGGGTCATGACTTTAAGATTCGTTATATGAGTCAAGAATAATGTTAAGAATAACTAACACACATACATCTCTCTCTCTCTCTCTCTATATATATATATATATATATATATATATATGTATATATATATATATATACATATATTCATATTCATATAGTGACGCTCCTCATTAGTGTGTCAAACTGTGTACTTTAAATGATAGGTGCTTAGGTTGGCTTATAGAAGTGTTTGGTCTTGACTTTGAGATGTTTCTCAAGCCTGTGCTACATAGCACTTTGTTGAATTTTCAAGAGAGACCTCTCTAAATCTCCTCCCAGTTCCCTGACCTGTAATTCCCAGCTATCTTGATCTGCCTAGAACTTTACCATTCAGCTCTGGAATCCAACAGGCTTCCTCCTAGAACACATGTTCCTCCTCATTTGTGGACATCTTTTAAGACTAATGCTTGGGAAACCCCAGGCCTTTTCTCACTTGTGTTTTGTCTTACAGGCCTTATTCTCTTTTGCTGCCTGATGTTCAGTGTCCTGAAAAACCAGTGTTCCATCTGTCTGTCTGTCTCTCTCTCTTTCTCTCTATCTAAAATATCTTTTTTTTTTTTGCAAATGTTGGTTGGAGACTGAACCTAAGGACTCACATGGTAGATAACCTCTTCGCCATGCATTTCCACCTCCAAGTTTCTTTATACTGTTTTTAATTTTGAGAGATGGTGTTATTAAACTGCCAAGGCTTGCCTTGAAATCACCCAGGAATACCTTTAATTTGCAATCCTTCTGTCACAGTCCCCCAAGTATCTGGGACTACAGGTCTATGACTTCCGGCCTTGCTTTTCATTATTTTATAGTCCAGCCTTTTCAGAGAACATGAGCTATTTTTCTCTCTACAAGAATTCTGAAATGAGGATGTATCCTATTCTCTTTATGAGGATCAGACATAGCAAATAACAAAGGCTGAGTAAGAGATCGGTGCGGCAATTTTTATCAATCTTGCAGACTTGAGAGCTCTCTAAAACACTTGAGCAAATGTGTTGCTTTGTTAGCAGTCATTCTGTGTTCCACATTGCATCATTCTTTTCATAATTGGATTCTTAAAATCTATGCTTGATGAATAATCAGCTCCATCTCCTACTTTCAATTATATTTACTGTATAGCATTTCCCAGGGGAACTATTAAAAACACATACTCATTAACTCCATCAAGTATTTTCACAAAATAAAATTGATATTTTTCCCCCTAGATTATTTTTTTTTTCAACTTGGGGATAAGTGTCCTACCAAAAGCGTGGCAGCACACAAGAGTTTGTTGAACAATGTCAGAGTAATAAAAACTTGTTTTAGTGTGTTTCCCCTTAAAACAAAGGCTGGATTTGTTATATTTGAATTGAACGTTTTCATGGTTTTCTGATGAAGGATTAATTGTTCCCTTTCAAGTACTATCTCAGGATACTTCTGCAGGAAAACAGGTAGTTTGAATGCCTATTCAAATTACTTTTTTAAAAATAAGGGCCCAGGCTGTTGTTTTGCAAGGTGCTTCCCACTGGATACAGCACTTCTCAATGAAATCTTTGTATTAGAATCATCTGAGAGAACTTAAAAAGTGGCAATGCCAAGAGCAGAGACTCAGACCAATTAAACCAGTATCTCTGGGCACAAAGCCTGGACATCTGGATATTTTAAAATGCTCCTGGTGATTTTATTTTGGAGCTAGGACTGAAAACCACTGGTAGTAGTGAAAAATCCCTCATTTTGTAGATGGACAATGGGAGCTCAGAAGGGCTGTGCAGTTGTCTAATGGTAGTCAAAGAAAGGCGTTCTACCTGGAAAGTTCACACCGTGTCTCACATGCAGGGTGCATAGCAGGTGTTCTAAAAACACATGCTAATGACTTATGGTACATCTTATAATCAAGAGACCCAAGGGTCAGAAATGTTGAGAAATGTATTTAAAATAAGACTTATTTCAGATCTGTCTTCTGATCTCGACGTAAAACCCTTCATTTTCATTAAGCCTCCATATTTATTGTCCCTTGAAGTTCTCTGTATATGTCAAACCACAGAGAAGAATCCTGGAATTCTACTATATATGCTTAGCTAGTAGCGTATGGATGGCTGGAACCTCTTACTGTTCCCCTGTGTGATGCTTAACATGTTTGCTGAAGAACTAAAAATCACGACCATCAGAATTTTCTAAGTGTGTGTGTGTGTGTGTGTGTGTGTGTGTGTGTGTGTGTGAGAGAGAGAGAGAGAGAGAGAGAGAGAGAGAGAGAGATGTGTGTGTTTGAGAGAAAGTTTTATATAGCTTAGGATAGTCTTGAACTCTAGAACCCCTGTCTATATCTTCCACATTGTGATTAACAAAAGTGGAATGCTATAACACATAGAGAATTATCGGTTTTTTAGACTTACCTTATTAATTTTAAATTCTGTGTGTCTATGTGTGGTATATATACACGACTGTAGTTACTCTCAGAGGGCAGAAGTGGGCACCAGATCATTTGGAGCTGAAGTTTCAGGCAGTTGTGAGCTGCTGTGTATGGGAACTGGGAACCAAGCTCCAGTCCTGTAGAAGAGCAGTGTGAGCTGTTAACTGCAGAGCCAATTTCTCCAGACTCTGTTGTTTTTGATAAAAAAACCCAGTAGTTCAACTCCCAGCACCCATATGATGGCTCACACCATCTGAAACTCATGTGCTAGTGGACCCAACATCCCTTTCTGGCCTCCATAGTCACTGTATGCATGTGGTGTACATAAATACATGCAAGCAAAACATCCATACACTTAAAAAAAATCAAGTTTTTATTTACCTTTGTTCACACACTTCGAGAGTTTGTTACTGTATACAAAGTGTTTTGACCATCATGTTGACCCCCCTATTCTGTTTCCAACACCCACCACTCTCCCTTAAATCCCCTGCACAGTTCACTACTTCCAATGCATACCTCCCTCCCCTACATCCCCTGCATGTTTCCTGTTCTCTTTTCATAGCCCACTGGATTCAGTCAATGCTATCTTTATGTTCAGGCGTGGAGGACTATCCACTGGAACATGGCGAGTTCCTAACATGGGCCAGTCCATGAGAAAAAAAGAAAACCTGACTTTCCCGACTCTCGACTCTCTCAGCCTTTAACTCAGGTACAGGTGGGGCATGACGGACCTTCTCCAGTTGTGCTGGGATTGTGACTCGTTTGATGTTGTGTAAGAACTACTGGTCTTTAAAAAAAGGCCTATGCCCAATTGATTAGAGGCCACTGTGTGTGTGTGTGTGTGTGTGTGTGTGTGTGTGAGAGAGAGAGAGAGAGAGAGAGAGAGAGAGAGAGAGAGAGAGAGAGAGAGAGAGAGAGAGAGAGAGAGAGAATTTCTGAGGCATCAGTAGGACTTGGGAGCACCCAGTGACACGATTACTCTGAACATTTGATGAATCGCAGCAGCAGCATCATTTATTGCTCTAGTGATGAACGTGCGCAGCTGCTAGAAGTGTTTTTACGAGGCTCAGTTTTAAGAGAAATGTGCAGTGCGGCGACAGCACTGCTTGAGTTGAAGTCTTGTAGATGCTTGCTGAAACTGAAGACAAGGTTCCAGCTTCAGAATTAGAGCCTAGTGGATTGGGAGCGATAGCAATGGTAAACAAAAGGTTTGGATAATACCTAGCTCAGGCTTGCGAGGTGTTCCAGGTGTGAGAAGGGAAAGGGCGAGCAAGGCCTTTGGGTGCTAAGATGCCTAGAACAGCCATGAAAGTGCAGAGAGAGAGAGAGGTAGCTGAGACTTATGCACAAAGCCACCCGGCACAGTTGCTGATAATAGAATGAGAAACGGAAAGAACTCAATTATTTCCTAATTACGTAACAACAGAGGATTAAATCAATTATGATTCGTTCATTTGTATGCTGTTATGTAGGTATCCCTAATGATACTGTGAAGAGTTTGCAATAAAATGGAGACTGTGCTCAGTTCATGAAGAATGATCGGGATAGGCAAGCAGATCGGGGGCTCAGCCCCATCATTGTTTATAGCTTTCCTTCTCCTTTCACTTGCATACAATAAAAATACGTCGTCCTAGTGCTCAAGAAGTCAATAAAGCTGCACTATGGAAAAAATCAGAAAGCGTGGAAAATGTACACAGAGAGAAAGACACTAAGAATGACCCCAAGATCCTTTCATGTAGTCAAAATTTAATTTTGTTATTGATTCCTTTGGCATAAGAAAAGTTTACTATATGAGGTTACAGCCTCCTACATGTACATGTACACACCACATTCACACAAAGTGCATGTCTGAGGCAAATGCATTAAGATTCATGCGTGCACGCACACACGCTCCTGGAACTATAATGAAGTTACTTTTTTTTTTTATCAACGGACTCATTGAAAGTTGGATATATCACAAGCTAAGTAGTACTTAAGCGCACATAGATGTTGGTTATTTGGTCTTGAGGTCTTGTATCCACAAGGATGACTGGTTGCTAAGGCTCNCTGTCACTGCCCAGCATTTTGAGCTGAGAAAGGATCAGAATGTCTGTAACTACTTATACATGGCTTACTGCTATTGTACANTTATATAGTTGAAAAGCTGAAACTTCCATCTTCAGCTTTTGTATATGAAGTTTAATGAACTACTACGACATATGTNACTTAAAATTTCTTTAAAAATTTTTTTGTGGTCATCTATAGGATGGAACACAGGGCCCCCAATGGAGGAGCTAGAGAAAGAATCCAAGGTGCTGAAGGGGTCTGCAACCCTATAGGTACAACGACAATATGAACCAACCAGTACCCCCAGAGCTCGTGTCTCTAGCTGCTTATGTAGCAGAAGATGGTCTAGTTGGCCATCATTGNGAAGAGAGGCCCCTAGGTCTTGCAAACTTTATATGCCGCAATATAGGGGAATGCCAGGGCCAAGAAGTGGAAGTGGGTGTGTAGGGGAGTGGGGGGGGGGTGTATAGGGAACTTCGGGGATAGCATTTGAAATGTAAATAAAGAAAATATCTAATAAAATATTTTTGTGTGTATTGATGTTTTGTTTCCATATATGTCTATACAGCATGGGGATGAGGTGGCCTCAGAGGGTACAGAGAGGCTGGCACAGGATGTTAGATCCCCTGGGACTGGAGTGATAGATAGTTATAAGCCACTGTATGGGCCCTGAGGATTGAACCTGGTCCTTTGGAAGAGCAATAAGTGTCCTGAACCACAGAATCATTTTTTATGCCTATGTCATTTCTGTTTTCTTGTTTAAAGGCCAGGGTCCCAGGTGGCCCAGACTGGCTTTAAATGTGTCATGTAACTAGAATGACCTTGAAGATCCTCCTGCTTCCATCTTCCCAATGTTGGTATTGCAGGTGTGCACCAACCTGTTTGATGTATGCAGTGCTGGTGATCATAAATGCCAGCACTCCACCCACTAAGTTACATCTACAGACTGGCACATGTTCTTTACAAATGGCCTTTTACCTAATGTGTTCTATAGAATCCAAGATGGTAGCATGTGTATCACACCTCTTATTTTAAAATATTTTATAATTAAGTTTTAGTTAACATACAAGGTAATGAATGAGCTTTGTTAGAGCATTTTCATATTTATATATCATTATACTTTGTTCTTACATTTTAACATATTCTTTAGGGGATTCTATACATTAATGTACTATATCCATATCATGGGTCCAAACAGGAGTGGCATGAGAAAAAAGGTATTGGAGCATGAAGAGAGAGGGTGAAAATTTTGTAACTACAGTGTACTCACATATGGAATTCAATAAAAATGTAAGAATGAAGAATGATAAAGCATCCTTTTGAGTCTATTTAGTGTTGCAAGCATGTGCATGTTTTTAGGGCTGAGTACCTGGAATTGGATAACCTATCAGAGGTCTCACCCAGAGAAAACATATTCCTTCATCCACAACTGACTGCCTGTAGGTAGCTCTTCCTCTAGGATCAGGACTTTGTGAGGTTTCCACATCCCCATCAGCATAGCACTCATCCTTAAACCCATAGATAAATACAATAGACACAATTCTCACCTCTCAGCAAAGAAGCGCCTTTTGGAGCGTGTGGAGGATACCATAGTTGTATAAAACGTTGAGAAGAAGTGAGGCTGAGGTTCCCAGCCTAGTCAGAACATCGACATTACAACCTCTATGCCCCAGGGAACATCAGAGGACCAGGATGGCTGCTGCAAGATAGTATCTTCTAGACATGATAGAGATGCTGCATCCACAAAGCCTCAGCCATGTGACTGCTGAAACAAGCTTAGTTGTCCATCAACAGATGAATGGAGAAAGAACACACACAAACATACACACATACACACACCCACACACAGACATACACACATATATACACACATCTAAACACATACATGCACATACACACATCGAAACACAGACATGCACATATACACATCTACACACAGACATACACACACACACACACACACACACAGACACACACAGACACACACATGCTGGAATTTTACTCAGCTATAAGAGTAGGGTGAAGTTTCATTGTTAGTAGGAAAATGGAGGAACTGTAGATCATTTTTGTTCCATGAGGTAACTTGTTCTCACAAAGACCTATCCTGGTGTTTTCTTTGCTGTGTTGAATCCTTAGAAAAGAGAGATTGAAAGGAAAATGAAGACCCCTAGCGATGGAGATGGGATTGAGCAATGGAGGGGTGAATATGACTGAAGTGTAGTATGTGCATGAATATAGATGTCATAATACTAAAACCCTTTGAACAATTAGCAAGTGTTATTTTTGTAACACCCATGGCTCCTATAGGGAAGCCAGCCTGGTATGGCCATGGCAAACAATAAGGTTGGGGTGAGAGCCAGTATCTGGGGCTGTCTTTGACTTCCACTCTCATTGTATGACATGTGAACTCCCCAATACAAAGCCTCTCTCCCTCCCTCCTTCTCTCTCTCATTCTCACTACACACACACACACATACACACACACACACTCACATATTCACAGCTACACAGCCAAACAGTCACACACACACACACACTCACACATACTGCCACAAACTCACAAGTCACTCCGCAAACATACTCACACACACATATATGCTCACACATACACTCAACACATACACACTCACACACAAAACATATATACATACCACATACATACACACACAACACACACTCACCTCCCCCACTGTATCACAGTGGAGCATTGAAGTATTGAAGCCAATATTTCAATCAGTAAGATACACCTTATGACTTGGTTTTTTGTCCCTTCAAAAATCATCTTTCTATACATTTTTGGAACAAAATAAATTATTAAATGAGGAGAAAAAAGGAAAACATTCATACAAATAACATTATACAGATTGAGCAGGTCGTACTTGTAGGAATATAGATATATTTATATGCATGTAACAATACTTAGTGAAAAATAAACCATGAATTTGAAAAAGAGATAGGAGAGTTATTTGGGAAAGAGTGAGGGTACGAAAGGGGAGAGGAAATGGTGTAATTTGGAGACACTTGGTCAACCTTTTTCATTGTTGCTCTCTTCATAGCAGCCAGAAACTGGAAACAACCTTCATGTCCCTCAACAGAGGAATGGATAAAGAAAATGTGGCACATTTTCACAAAGAAATATTATTCAGCTATTTTAAAAAAGACATGAAATTTGTAGGCAAATGGATGGAACTAGGAAAAAAAAATCATCCTGAGTGAGGTTTCCCAGACTCAGAAAAATGGTATGGCATGCATTCTTTTATATGTGGATATTAGCTGTTAATTCAATGATAACCAAGCTACAACTCATAGAAACACAGAGGGTATGTATAGAGTAAGGGACTAGAGGAAACAGATTGATCTCATTAGAAAAGGGAAATAGAATTCATGGTTGGATGGGAGGATCTGCAATTGGAGGATCAAGTTGGGATGGGAAGGGGAGGGGTAATGGAAGGGAAAATGAGGTGAGACAGCTGAAATTAAAAGCTATTTGATGTGTAGTATAGAAACCTAATACAGTAGAAACCTCCTAAAACGTATACATTCATGAAGGTGATCTAAGTGAAGTCAGCAAGCAACGGGAGACACGGAGCCCCTAACCTGGCTATCTCTTGTCACCAAATAAAGCTCTTAATATTGAGTTACATCTAATTGTTGGTAAAAAGGGACCCATAGGAATCTCCAAACAATCCAGGCTGTTGACAAGACAAGTTGTATTCAGAGCCCTGTTGCTGAAGACAACACTTACATAACTCATTGAAGATGGAGAAGTCAAGCTGGTGCCTATATAGAGCTTTCACCCCCCTCTTGCAGCATATTTGTTACAGGATGGTACTCTAGATGGTATCAAAAGAGAAATGTAAACATGAAGCCAGCCACAAATCCTTTATCTACGAAGGTGTCCTGCCATCAAGATATGCTGGGGCAACAGTGGCACAAAGCTTATGCCAATAACTTATTTAGCCTAAGATCCACTCCACGAACTAGACCCCATATTACTTGGGTGTCTAAGAACCTAAGATGAGATAGCTCAGGGACCTACAGCAAAACCAAATATACTGGTCTAAAAACGAAAAGAAAAATATAGTGATAAAATGACCCTTAATGATATTCTAATAGTAGTCATCGAGCAGTGTCTTGTTCAACTATCACTGGAGAAGCTTTCTCCAGCAGCATATGGGAGCAAGTATAGAGACTCACAGGGAGACAATATGCAGAGAGTGAGAGACCTTAGGTCACTCAGCCATAAATGGGATATCTCTATCAAATATGTCCCCTCAGACTTAGGGAACACTTCTGGAAGAGGAGGCAGGAAGAATATAAGAGCCAGAGGGGATGGATGGTGGGTACCAAGAAAACAAGGCCCTCTAAATCAACATGAACAGAGCTCTTATGAACTCATGGAGATGGAGGTAGCATGCGCAGGCCAGGTCTGCACCAGGTCCTCTGTGCTTATATTATGACTTCTTGTTTAGTGTCTTTATGGTATCCCCGAATGTGCAAGCAAGTGGGTCTCTGACTCTTGTGCTTTCTACGGGGCTCATTTCCTTCTGTGGGTCTGCCTATCTGATTTCAATGCGATAGGGGTTGGTCTTGTTTTACTTTATTTTGTTATACTAAAAAAATTGAACAAATGAATGAATGTAATCTTAGCCACTTGGTAAAAGTTAGCAACGATTCTGTTATTTATACCTGTTGGGAGAGGGAAAATCAGTTTTCTCCAAGAGAATGACGCTTGGAATATCAACCACTCCAGGGAAGACCCTGTGCTCAGGAGTCGTTGACGAAAAATAATGAACTCCACAATAAAGGAAAAAATAATAAAAACCCAAGAAGGAAGTAAGGCCGAGGCTGACGGGGGTTGTGTCTGAGAGGCAGGTGTCGGGGTTTTTATTTTCTTTTTTGTCCCCTCCAATGCTCTAAGGTTTCCAAAATGAGTGGCAGCTATTTGAGCTCCCAGAGACTAAGCCACCAACCAAAAAGCATACATGGGCTGGCCGGTGGTCCCCACTATATATGTAGCAGAAAACTGCCTTGTCTGGTCTCAGTGGGAGGGGATGCACTTGGCCCTGTGGAGGCTTGATGCACTAGAAAGAGGGGATGCTAGAGGGGGAAGGTGAGTGTGAGTGGGTGGATGGGGGAGCACCCTCTTAGAGGCAAAGGGGAAGAGGGGTGGAGGCTTGTGGAGGAGGGGCCGGGAATGGGGATGACATTTGAAATGTAAATAAATAAAATAAAAAGAGAATAAACCTATACCAATACAATTTTTAAATTTCATTTTAAAAGATCTACCTACGCAGGAAAAAAAGCTGGTATGCAGGTAAGCAGAAGAGACATTAGCTTGAGGGGAGATGGGATCAATATTCATGATTAGGTTCCACGCATTGGTGGGATTGGACACATGGGGCACATGACTTTGATAAGAAAGTTTGATGCGTGGGCTGGGAGATGGTGCCGTGGATAGGTCTGGTAGCCACACAAGAGTGAAGACCTGAGTTTGAATTCCTAGCACCAAAGTAAAAATCTGGTCATGGCCTTATGTACCTGTAACATTACCACTGTGAGGGACAGAGACCCTGGGGCCACTGGGGCTTGCTGGCTGCCAATCTAGCTTCAGGTTCAGTGAAAGGCTTTGCCTCACAGGAATAAGGTCGAATGAGATCGAGTGGAACACCCAGCACTGTCCTCTGTGCGCACACAGGGGTGCCCCCCAATAGCAGAATTCTGATCTAGAACTGTTCAGAGGTACAGTCATCAGAACTGATGGGCTGAGAAGGAGTCGGATTTGTGAAGCAAGGTCTTTTCATCTTAAGTGCACGTCAGGAGGGCCTTGGAAGTAGAGCATTTGACTGCAAATAAGGGTGTCAACATAAGCCTTCCAGGAAGACAGACTCCATGATCAGCTGCAGCACAGGCCTGGGCACTGTGATGGCTTACCCTGATGGCTGACCTGCTCAGATTTAAAAGGACCCAGGAGTCACGCCTCTTATTGTGTCTGGGAGTGTGATCTCCAGAGAGGATTCACAAGGAGGGAAGTCCCATGCTGAGTGTCATGCCCCATGGGTTGTAGTACCAGAGTGAAGCAGAAAGAAGAGCCAGGAGCTCAGTGATGACTGCTCTTCCAGAATACGTAGGTTCAAATCCCAGCACCTACTTAGCAGCTTACAACTACTTGGAACTCCAGTTTCAAGAGATCTGACACACTGTCCTCTGGTCCCTGGGCAATGCATGGACAAGGTGTATGGACACATGCAGTCAATACAAACACACACACACACACACACACACACACACACACACACACACACACACACACAAAAATCTTAAGAAGGTAAAATAATTATTTCAAAATTAAAAGAAGGAAAGGAATCCAGCTGAATGCCAGCACTCTCTACTCTGTCTCCTGATCCGTTGAGGTGTGAAGAATACCAGAAACTCCTACCCTTGACTCCCACTGCTGAGAAAACTCAAAATACCCACCTGGCCACAGAGGACTGAACCTTTAGAAACTTTGGGGGAAAACAATTCCCTCTTAAGTTGCTCCATTCTGGGACCTAGGACCTTTGTCATAGCAGTGAGAGAAGTAATTAACACAGTTGATGACATTCTTTCTAGGTCAAGTGAGTAAAGGTAAGGATGAGCTTGAATGTGAAGCCAAGGGTCTTCAACTTTGAGTGGATTTCCTAAGAGCTGAGTGAAGCCTGGCATTTAAAGACCACCAGAACTCTGGTCCTTAACCTCCCTCATGCCTTAGCAACTGCCCCCACCCTCTAAGCGTGTGTCAGGACAGACTGCTGGGTTCTGCCTCCAGAGATTCTGAATCGAGAGATCTGGAGTGGGATCCTGAATCGAGAGATCTGGAGTGGGATCCAAGAAGCTCCATTTTAAATGATGGCCAGGTGACGTTGATGCAGCTGCCCCAGGGACTGGATTTGGAGAATCACCACAGGTAATTGTTCTCTGCTCACTTGCAATTTGTACAACCTGGAGAGCTCTAAAATATCCTGGTACCTGGGCTGCACCCCAGACCAATTAAACCAGAATCTGGGGGTGGGACTCAGCCATCACTATTTTTTTAAAGCTCCCGAGGTGAACACAATGTGCAGCCAACGTTGAAAATTGCTGCTCCAAGGAGAATTAATTTAATCTGTTTAACTACTGGGTACCTTGGCAGTGGATACAGAATTAGCTCATCAGCGAGCACCACCCCTTTCTCAATTGAAATTATGCCCGTGGACACTACGGCTTAAAGCTTGAAATCTGGCCCCCTTCCTGCATCCCAAGGACATGAGGCGAAGCTCCTGGTACTTCCTTACGGTGAGACAGAAGAGAAGTAACTTGGGTGTATCTCTAGTAGAGAGGAACGACGGGCAGATGGAAGATGGTTTCACTGAAAAGTAGAGACATTGGTGCTAACCTAGCGGTGGCGTAAGTCTAGGGGTGAAAGAACCTTGCCAGCTCTCAAAGCCACCACTGTGAGTCTTTATAGCTGTCACAGGAGGAGTCAAAGCTAAGATACTTTGAGTGTCTTTAAGTGCCATGTAAGATACTTTACATCCATATAGTTTCGGGAGACTTGGAATTTACCCCCAAATTGTCTATTCTGTCTCTGTCTTCCACTCCATTTACAAGAAGGTTTTCTTGATTCCAAAAGGCATCATATTCTCTGGAGGCACCATGTTCTTCCTTCCTTCCTTCCTTCCTTCCTT
>NC_034601.1:4399265-4424875 GCF_900095145.1 Mus pahari | reverse complement strand
CCCTCCCTCCCTCCCTCCCTCCCTTCCTTCCTCCCTACCATTCATTTTGTTTTTTTCTTTCCATGCATTAATGATGCATGTACAACACATGTTTGATGTGTGTGGGAGCACATGTGTCATATCATAGTGCTTATGTGGAGGTCAGATGCTGGCTCCTACTTTCCACCTTGTTTGAGACAGGATTTCATTGATATCCACTGAGTACTCCAGGCTAGCTGGCCCACTGGCTTCTGGGGGAATTCTCCTGTCTCCTCCTATCATCTGTCTACAGAAGTGCTGGGAATAAAGACACATGTTCATACCCATATTTTACATAGGTTCTGGGGATTAAACTTGGGTCCTTATGTTTTTGCACAGCAAATGCTTTAGTCACTGAGCATCTCCTCAGGCCTATGTTTGTTTTGAAGTCTGAGATAGTATGAGATTTTCTCCAAAGTCATATCTCCTTCCATTGGAGAAATCTTATGCCCTTACATCTTGATAAAGAATATTCTAGAAATTAAAAATACTTGAATGCACTGGTTTTGAAATGTTGAGATTGTACATGTGTAGGAAGAAACTCTTTGGTGACTTCATTAGAGGCTGAATTAGATCCCTTAAAAGCCACATGTTCAAATTCCAAATATCCCAAACCCAGAATCTCTATTTGGATACAGCATCTTTGTCAGCTCTCTGTCGCTATGACAAAATACCTGAGAAAAATCCACTTAAAGAAGAAAAAGGGACATTTTGACATCTGGGGGGGGGGGTGTCAATGGATTCAGCTTATAAGTCATTTGGCTTAGCTGCTTTTAGGAAAGTGTTAAGTCAGAAGAACATGGTGGAAAACATCTTTCCATCTCCATGGTAACCAGGAAGAAGAGGAATGGAGAAGAAGGAGGGGGATGAAGATAGAAGAGGAGAGACAAGAAAGAGGAGGAGGGAGAGGAAGAGATGAGAGGAAGGGGGAGAAGGGATAGGGAAGAGGGAAAGATGGGCAGAGAAGGTTCTAGGCTTGAATAGTCTAAAAGAGCATGTGCCAAACAAACTCCTACCTCCAACTAAACTTCATTCTGTAAAGGTTCTGACTCTTCCAAATCCTGCTACTAGTTGGGGAGCAAGGTATCAACACATCAGCTGATCATTCATGGGCCACAGCAGAACAAGGTCGTGTTACTGGGCTGAACCTGCTATAAACTGATGCACCTTTAAGAAAGGTGTAGGTACCAGGCACAAAGAGGGAACAATTTTCAAGCTGAGAGAAACAGTGGAAAACCTAGTCCTGTCAGTTTCTTATTACCACACTTGTAGGCTTCAGAACTGTAAGGCAGTTTAATTCCAGTATCCTAGCCACCCAGTGTGTGCCATTGTGTTACAGTAGCTCTGGAGAACTCATGCAGGTATGGACGGGTGACTTGCTGAAGCAGAATTCAACTTATTATCTAGAGGACAGGGCCAGATGAGTGAAAATTACAGGCAGATTGAAAATTACAGGCAGATTGGTTATTAGGCTCAAAATAAATGAATGTAATTGAACATTCTACACACACACACACACACACACACACACAGAGAGAGAGAGAGAGAGAGAGAGAGAGAGAGAGAACCCAGTGAATGGATTCGAGGAGACCTGAAATGATGATGGAAGTCTCTACCTTATTTTTTTCAGACAGAACCTGTTCCTCACTGATTGGATAAGACTAGCTACTGGGTGTCCTCCTGACTGCCTTTCTAGCACTGGGATTAGGGATGTGTGCCACCATGTCTACTCTTTGTGTGAATACCGGAGATTTGGACTCAGGTCTTCATTCTCCTACAGTAAGCTTTTTACCCCTGGAGCCATCTTCCAAGACCCCATGTGTTAGCATTCTGTCTAAGCTCCGCCCCACAGTTACCCGGCAACAGCCTGGAATGCCTGGCTCACTGTAAAAGGGGCTGCTTGCTGCCTGCTCTCTCTCTCTTGCTCCTCTCTTGGTCTTTCTCTGCTCCCCTCCCTCCTCTCTCCATTCCCTTCCCCCCTCTCTCCACGTGCTCATGGCCGGGCTCTACTCCTCTACTTCTCTACTGTCTCTCTCTGCTTTTCTCTGCCTCTACTGCCCTCTTAACTCCCCTCCCCATGCCCTGAATAAATTCCATTCTATACAATACCATCCTGTGGCTGGTCCCTCAGGGGAAGGGATACCTCAGCATGGACCCGCTGAGGTACCTCCTTCCCCCATACCTCACCACACCTCCATAGATCATACCCTTCCCCCTCTTTATCTTTTTATAAACACAAAACTATGGTCCTGTTTTCTCATCTCAAACATGTGGGTGCCATGATGTGTATACAGAACTTAACATGCTATCAGCTGGCTCTAAGGAAATTAATAATTTCTTATTAACGTGTGGTCATTTCACAAAATACTATCTTTCATTATGACATTTTCATAAGTGCATGTCGTGGGTTTTGATCACATTTGTTCCATTACTCCGTTTCACCCCTCCCCCACCTGTTTCCCCTCTTCTAACCCAATACTCCTCTTTCTATTTCATGTCCTTACCATGTTATTGGCACATATTAATTTCACACAGGGCTTCACCATACGCATTTGCACAGGACACTTTGATTAGAGTCTTCTTCCATAACTCCTATAATTTTCCCATCTTATTTCATGTCCATTTTCCCTTCCAGCTTCCACATATGTGAGACAGCATCTGATATCTGTGTCTCTGAGTCTGTCTTATTTCACTTAGCACTGTCACCTCCAGAATGTACATTAGTGCAGCCACCGTGGGAAGCAGTATGGCAGTTCTGTGAAACCCCGAAGCTGGAACAACTGTGTGTTTTCTCCATCTCACTTATGAGTGGATACTTTCTTCTCACATCTATGTAAGCCAGGGATACTTGTTTTAATTTGCAATTCCACACAGCCAAGCCATGGAGTCAGCCTGGCTGTCCTCTTCCACCAACAGATGGATAAAGAAAGTAATGTGGGATACATTCATAAAGAACATTTATTCATTCATAAAGAAGAAAAAACCCTGAGGGCTGTTATTTTCATTGTCTCAGTGGTCATTAGGAAGAAAGCTCTGCTCTCTCCAATTACCCCCTGGATCCTCCTCCCTCCTCCCCCCCCCATGGACCATTCTTCCTGACCCCTGAGGACAGGATGAAGCACAGGGGATTGATGGATGTTGTCGGATTGATAGATTTTCTGTTTCTTTCCAAAGTGAGGATCAACTGAATCCACAAGTTGGAAGCTGACAAGAGGCATTATAACTCTGTGCCCTGGGTACTGCTTATATATTTAAGCCTCTGGCCCAGGAATCATTCAAGAGCAATTGTACAGCTGGCCTTATTTTGCTGAATCAGCTATTACCTGGGGTGTGCAGGCTGGCCAGGTTGATAGATATGTGAGAAAAAATGTGCTTGTGTCTATGTATCTCCCTTTTGTCTGTCTGTCTGTCTGTCTGTCTGTCTGTCTGTCTGTCTATCATCTATCTATCAATCATCTATCATTTCCCTCTCTCTCTCAAACACACACATATCCTTATTTCCTTTTTATTATTGCTAAACATTTCTACCAGGTAGAAATGAATGTTATTTGGGTGTGCCTGTACTTACCTAACTCTCTGATCTTTTGTGTATCTACAAGGCTCATATTAAATTTGCAAGATTAAGTCTATGGTGGCTAGTTCTGATTATCTCCTGTCCTAACATCTCAATTAGTAAGGCACACCTCGGAATATACCCTTAAAAGCATTCCCAGAAAGGATTATCTGAGGTGCTAAGACCTGCTTTGAGAGTGAGTATCTCCATCTCATAGTTTGGAGCTCGGGTGAAGCGGAATGGGAGGAAGGAGGAGGCTACCAGAGCAGGCATACCTGTTTCCTGGCTGCTGAGATATGAGACACTCTGCTTGGCCATTTCTTCCTCATCACAATGGGTTGAAACCTCTGAGACCATGAGCAACAAACCCTTCCAACCTTCAAGTTGTTCCTGTAGATGTTTTGTCCAAAGCTACAAAAACCTAATGTAGAATTTTAAAACATCTGCCTGCCTGCCTTCCTGCCTATCTGTGTGAGTGGTAGTGTATGTATGTGCCAGAGGATGGGTTGCAGAAGTCTGTTATTTCTTTCCTTGATGTGGGCTCTGGAGATTAAGCTCAGGGTGTCAGGTTTGTCAATAAATGCCTTTATTTGCTGAGTCATCTTTCTGGGCTGTAACACAGGAAAAAAATTTTTTTTATAAAAAGTGATCCTTTCTTTACTCTGCCTTCTTTGCTCTTTGAGACAGAGATCCATAGCTCAGGCTGGCCTCAAACTCATGATCCTCCTGCCTCAGCCTCCAGAGTGCTGGGATTACAGGCTTGAATCCTCTTTTAAATGGACCATTTGTGTTGAGTCCTGACCCTTTTGAAGGACTAAATAGAGCAGTTACTACTTTGCTGGCACAGACATTTTGATAATGACTCCAGTAATTTCCCTAAAGTTCTTTTAGAAGGATGTACTGAACCTGTGCATTCTAAGGTTTCTCTGATAGCCAGAAATAAAACACTGTAATCAAGCTTCCATAAAAGCACACACCACATCAATTAACAGATATCGCCAGGGGCAGGCTCCTTCTTCAACATCTGCTCCTTTATCACTTACAGCACTGGTAGAATATATTATGGGGCGCATGCCTATGGATTTCCGCTGGCCTCCAAGGTGTATAGAGATTTCTTCTCAGCCTGCTGGCTTTCCTACGGAGTCATGTTAACTCCACAGTGAACTTCAGAGGGTACACTTTCCTCTTCCATTCTGGCCAAAACCCACCGGCTGGAAGTGTGCAGAAAGATGGTCTCTCATTTCAAGGACTAGGCTTTCCTAAGAGGTATGGAGATCAAGAAATGATGGGGGTGACTAGGTCTGTATTTCTTGAATAGTCGCTGTCAGGGGCACTTCATACCTGCCAACCTATTTGGTACTGAGTGAATCCTATGGAGAAATAGTCACCAAGTCACCACAGATTTTTCTTTCTTTGGTGTGCACATATTAGTGCATGTGTGTGCTTGTGTGTGTATATATGCATACATGTGCACAGCTTGATGTCAGATGCCTTTCTCAATCACTCTCTACCTTATTTTTTAAGACAAACTGTCTCACCAAACCAGTAGGCTGCCAGTTTGGCTTGACCGACTGGCTGGTGAGCCCCAGGGATTCTCCATTTTTACTTCAGTGTTGAGCTCACAAGTGCTCTCTGACATATCAAGCTTTGCACATGGGTCCTGAGGAGCTCAACTCAGGTCTGTCTGCTAGTGTAGCAAGCACTGTCCTGACAAAGCCACCTCCCCAACCCTAATATTCACACTTTAAGTGCAAGGAAGATGAGTAATGGGATCCAAAGAGCTGCTCAAGGCAGGGAGCAGGAATCGGTCTCTGTGGACCCTGCTGGTTCGTCCTTCCCATCTCCTCTTTTGGAAATGACCCGAGCCTTCTGACCAAGAATTATGCATTCATGCGATGCAAACCAGATATGCCACAGGCCTCACTATCTGGATATCCGTGACTGACTTTAGGTGAACTCTGACCTAGCTTCCTGAATTGCAATCTTCTGAGGAGGTTGAGGTTCTCGGAGGAATATATAAAAATTTCCCTCTTTCCTGCAGAAGTCTTTGGAAAATTCACCCTTCTCTCTTTGGAAACTGTGGTCTGAAGACACAAGTGTGAGTGTCTAGGAGCTATTTTACCGCCAAGGCCAGTGTCTCCTGTTGGAGGCTCTGAAGGGGTTTGGGAGAACAGAGAAATGATGGGGGCGGAGCAGATGTCAAGCCTTTGGTTGAAGCTAGCATGAGCCTTACCTAAAGACCTCTTGTGGGGTTTTAATATTTAACTTTAATTTAGGATACAAAATATAATATTTCATTATGGCATTTTAGAGGACACTTCTGTTGTTGTTGATCTTTTCCTCTGTCTCCCCTATTTGCTTTTCCCTTTCTACCCTTCTACCCAGAGTGACCCCCTTCCTGCTTTCGTGCACATGTGTTTTGTTGGTCCCCCTGCTTTCCTAAGCCCCCCTTTACTCTTTCATGACCTATTTCTAGTTTCATGATTCAACCTCCCCCATATATGCAAACATTAAAAGTTTGGATCCACATACAGGCAGCTACACTCGGGATGTGTCTTCCTGAGTCTGAGTATTTTAGTCGAGTGGAAATGTGAATTGTATTATTGTTTAAGCTGCTTTATGTTGAGTTTTCAGTTTGCTGAAACAAGATGTCCCTCAGGTAATACACAGACCAAGGTCTGTCTGGTTCCAAGGCTCAGTCTTCTAAACTGTCAATAACTCTCAGAATGTTTCATTCCACTGAAAGCTGGCCTGAAAGTGGTGTTGGCCTCAATGACTTCCAACTTTGTATTGTGGGGACCCCAAGAAGACAGAGAAACAAGGGACTACTGTCAACACCTGCAAGGTGTTCCTTGAGGGACAATACTGGCAGAGTGGAATTGAGAATTGTGAAATTATCTGATGTCCAGAATAGGCAAGCCTGGCACTATAAGCTCTTAGAATAAATTTTCTTCCCTCTTCCCTCCACATCTCAGTCACCACATGCAACAGAGTAACCCATCCTTTGTGAATATTGGTGTTTTTAGTGATAGATCACGGCTGGAAAATGTTTTATAGGATCTTTTTGTATATTTATGCAGTGGTGTACTGTAGGATACAGAGTGATGCAGGGTAAAATGCAGTCTATTTCTTTTCCTTTCTTTGTTTTATTGGTTCTTTGTGAATTTCATGCACCCAATTTCACTCATTTCCCTGTTTCTCCACATCTGCCCTCCACCCTCAGGACCTCCCAACAAAAGAAAAGAAAACAAATGTAATCATCATCATCATCATCATCATCATCATCATCATCATCATCAATCAAAAAAACAAAACCCCCAAAACATCTTACTGTGGAAGGCGCAGCACGTAACAGTGTCCCACACACTATAGCCTTTTGCCCAAACAGCTTTACTTGCAAATGTTCATCGCAATGAGTCATTGGTATGGTTATAGGCCTCTGGCTTCTGCTATATCATCCATATTGGATCCTGACCAGGACTCCTCTCAGATATCCTGTGTCATGGAGATCCTGCAGTTTTGGATCTGTAGAACCAGTCCCTTCACAAACTCCAGCAGTTCATAGATGGGGTGGATGTCAGATGAGCCAACTTAAAAACCCTGGCTCTGGTCCTGGATGGTAGCAGAAGTTGGCCAGCCTGCCAGTTCTTCTGCACCAGGGCCACCAGGGCCAGCTCTCCTACTTTGCCCAGGTGGGGGGGCGGGGCCAGCATTCTCACAGCCTCAGGCTGGCACTCCTGCACAATTGTCACCAAGGCTAGCTCTCCAGCACAGCCCAGGCAAAGTACATGGGTTTTTACTCTCTTGTGTTGTAGCCAGTGAGGGGTGGAGCCAGCCCTCAAACATCACCATGGCCCTAGGTGGCAGTCCAGATCAGGGTCATCCACAGGGCCTTTGGTGGTAACATGGCTCACAGACATCAACATAGATCCCTGCTGCTTCAGGGTTATAGACCCAGACATGACCTTTGGTGGCAGTTCAGGCTTCTTACCACCCTTGTGTTTCCAGTTTCTCTTCTCTTCATTGTGTACAAACAATTCTGATTCTCGTTCTCTCCCATTTCTTTATCACGTACTTGCTCATCATAGTGGTGCCTCCCCACCCTCCTGCCTCTGCATGGCGGCTGGTGAGCTCCAGCCTACTTCTTTAAACCAGCACCTTGTGATGCATTCCAGCTGTTCAGGTGGCTATCAAAAAAACAGGTAACTCAAGAGTAGCAGTGACAGCAGGGCTGCCTCTATGTAAATGCTGGGGGCAGTTCAGCAGCAAAATCATCTCCTGCAGGAGGACCTAATTGAGGACTGCCTGTGACAGTAGCATTCCTGCAAGAGGACCTAATTGAGGACTGCCTGAGAGAGCAAGAATTTCTGTAATGCCAGCCAATCAGGAACTGCTGTTTACAATACTGTCTTGGGACCAATGGGGGTGTGGGTGGAAGGCATTAAAGGAGCTTACAGCAGTGCTCCCTTGAGCTTGCTATAGCAGTTCTCACCTGCTCCTGGAGTCTCATTGGCTGTGCACTAACTCGCTCCCAAACCCCAAGAGCAGGTAGGGTTGGGCAGAGAGCTGTCCAAGGCACAGGCAACAACACAAGGATAAGGATATTTGAGCACTGAAAGACTGGCAATAAAGTTCATTGTGAATGTTGGTACACATTTTTTTTTTATTTGTTCATTGTATGTGTGTGTGTGTGTGTGTGTTTCACGTGTTTGAATGTTTTATATGTGTGTGAGTGCCCTTGTGTGTGGGTGTTTAGGTATAATTGTGCACATATATGTAGAGACCTGAGTTTAAATGTTGGCAATCACCCTCTATCTTGCTTCTACTACACTCATTGAGGCAGGCTTTCTCAATCAAACCCAGAGCTCACTGATATGGCTTCTTCTGGGATCCACTGTCTCTGACAGAGGGTGGGATTATTAGTGAGCCAATGAACTCGCCCAGCGTTTCCATGGGTTCTGGGGATCCAAACTCTACTCCTCATGCTTATATGGCAAGCGTTTTAACCAATGAGCATCTCTCCAGCCCCCTTTGTATTGTGGAAAACAAAATAAATCACATTAATTTCTTTTTCTTCAAGTGTCAACAAGCACTATTTAATTTTAGTCTCTGATAAATAATAGTAATGCCAGTAATTAAAAAAAAAAACAAAGCAATTGTGAGGCCTACTGTGTTCTCCCACAATGCTAGATATCAAAAGAAAAACCTTATTCTAGAAATATATGTAAAAGTATGTCTAAGATTAACTTCAGTGTGATGCTCTACTCTGTATTTTAATCTATTCCCTGACAATTTCATGCATGCACATAATGCATTTGATTGCATGCAAATCCAATTAATCCCTCTTCTTTTGAATCCCCTCTTTTCCTTAGCTGTTTCTCCTCTCTCTCTCTCTCTCTCTCTCTCTCTCTCTCTCTCTCTCTCTCTCTCTCTCTCTCTCTCTCTCTCTCTCTCTCTCTCTCTCTCTCTCTCTCTCTCTCTCTCTCTCTCTCTCTCTCTCTCACACACACACACACACACACACACACACACACACACACACACACACACCCTCCCTACTCCCTCTCTCCTTCCCTTCCTCTCTCTGTAACTACTTGGCTAATTATGTTGGATTGCATTGGTATGGTTAACATTTTAAGTATAAGAAACACTAGAGTAGATTAAATGTAAAGGAAGAAACCAGTAGATAAAACCATATACCAGCCAAAATTTAAGAGCAATTGGAACCTCTTTTTCTCTGACAGGGTCTCACTATGTAGCCCAGGTTGCCCTCAGACTTATAATCTTCCTGCTTCAGCCTCAAATCTTTTGGGATGACGGATGTCCACCACAACATCAATAATGGATATTTCTCCAACATGATAAAGTATTAATTTAAAATAAGCAGTCAACAACTTGGATAATAGAGAAATGAACAGCCCCCTCCCCCAACCCCAAGCATTAAAATTATAAATTCCTTAAGATCTTTCTTCATTTGAGATAGTCTGGAGTGGTTTGAAACAACACACTAAGACACAAAACAGAAATATCAGGGATTTCTACTAGAAAGTGAACTCTGGGCTGACACCAGAATCCTAAAGACACTCAGCTCAGTAGCAGATTCAAAAAGTTGATAGACAAAAATCCACAGCGAAGCCTTTAAACTATCATTAATATTTAATAAGAATTCAAAGCAGAAAAAACGATTTATCCTCAACTGCAAGACAGAGAAGGCAGCACTAATTGTGTGTTGTTTGTATAAGCAAATATATACAAATTGTATGTATTTGAGGGTGGAATGTATTTGAAAGTGTAATTCTGTTTTGAATGAGACTGTGAAGGGATGTCCAGGAGCCAGTGACTCAGAATTTATATACAAGCTCACACTACCCCAACCAAAGTCTTGACAGGACTTCCCAAGATCCTGGGAAGAAAAACCTGTTGCCATTATTCAGAAGAAGCAACAGGTAAGATTATATGGAGATTTTGACAGGAAGAAGAGGGGCCATCAACATCTGGAAGGCACACATTTTTCTAACCCTGTTACTTAGTGCTCTAGAAAGCCAGTCATGTTACATTGGTACAAGAAATAATCAATACTAATACGCCAAATTCTCACATTAACCATAAAAGACTACCAGGAAGAAGGCACCAAAGACCTGTTTCTTAGCACCTTGGAGGCTGAGGCAAGATCATGAGTTCAAGGCCAGCCTGGACTACATAATGAGCTCCTGTCTCAAAAATCAAGCTCATTGGTAGAACGCTTTCTGAACATGCACAATGTCCCAAGTTTTAGCTCCAGCACCGAGAAAGAAAACAAAACAAAACAAAACAAAAACAAAAACAAGGGGAGGCATTGGTTTAATGTTAATCTAGAAAAACTGGTTGTTTACTAGGAAGAAGCAATGACTTCATGTCTTTCTTAGTATATTCTCTAATTCATTCTAAATTAATTAAACACAGTAATAAAAACACAAAGCTCTGGATCATTTCCTGTTCATCTTGGCTGCCTGCATCTTCATATTTGCATATCAAATCTACCTGCTAACCTAGACAGAGAAGAGAGGCAATCGTGGTATCCTTGTAGGGATGCAGACATTGTTACTATGATGCTGTGACCATATGGTTCTCAGACTGTTCTAATCTCGTGAGGGTGAGGTGACCCCTTTGCTTTTCTCGTCTTCCTAGAATATTTCTAAACCAAAGTGTCTGAAAACGTACCTACTGGAACCATGTGGGGACACTAGTCTAAAATGCAGAGCCCAATCCCTTTACTGTCCTGTGATGTGTATATGTGTTTTTGATGTGTGTAAGTGTAATGCATATATGCAGGCTCTTATACCTGTTCACCTACATAGAGGCAGAGGAGGAGGCTGGGTATGGGCTCTCTTACTTTCTGTGCCCTGTTGAAGAAGGGTCACTAAACCTAGGCTGGTAACCAGCCGATCCTGTGAATTCTCTGGTTTTGTTCCCTGGTCAAGGCTGGGGTTATAAGCTCCCCCCATATGTCCCACTTTTTACATGAGTTATGGGGATTCCAATGCAGATTCTCACTTTAGTTCATCAAGTACTCTCAGTGACACCAACCCATTTTACCAGCCACACTGGGTTGTATCTTAAATAAAATATCCAGTTAGTATTGTTGTTGAAACAAAATCTGTTTGAGACATAGTATTTCTTGACTGTTACTTTTGGAGATTGTGGGTTAACCCTAGTTAACCTGCAGTTGGGGAAGAGTGGGAAAGCAAAGGTGTCACCTCATTCTCATGAGATTAGAACAGTCTGAGTTGACCTGGACTAAATGCATGGAAGAGAAGGTTTCTAAGCCTCTGCACCTTCCCCACAGGAAGGAGAGAGGATATGAAGAAAAGATGCCGGAACAAGATGACAGAAATAAAAGTAACCTCAACCCAGACACATCTTTCCCTCCTCACAATCTCAACCTTGGCTACGGGGGCACAGCTGACCTTGCTTAAGTCTCTGCAAGAAAAGCAGATCTCAGGCCCGTGTTTCCTGCTGCATGTCTGGTGGTTCACCACAGAGTTAACAGAGGTGGCCTTGAGAGAAAGTAACATTGAATGCCCAGAGCCCAGCTCCAGGCCCCAAATTTTTTCTTGACGAGTCTAACATTTTCGTTGCTACATGGAACTCATAGATTCAGCTCTTAGGAGATCATTTAATAATTGCTAATTGTCATTGTCTTGCCTCTTGCTCTTTGAGTATCCCTGGGATCTCTTTTAGCCTTTCTGAATCATACGTTACTCAGCAGTCCAATCGCATCCTTCACATTTGGCCAAGGATTCTATGAGACACTTCAGGGAGAACTCTTGGGTTTCCTGCCTCCCTTTCTTCCTCTCTTCTGTTATCTTTTCATTCCTTTTTCCTGATGTACTTTGCAGAAGGAAATAATGGAACAACTAAAGATGTGTGTGTGTGTGTGTGTGTGTGTGTGTGTGTGTGTATTTGAGTGGCATGCATGTGTTTATGTATGCATGTTTATATATGTTTGGGTGCATATGTCTGTAACTGACCTGTATGGCAGGAATAAATATATATTTAAAGAGACATTTAAATATCTATTTATGAGAGATATGTGTGCTCCCCTTTTTGGCCATCTGACTCTTGAAAGAATGGACTCCTGGAGTTTAATTTTTTCCCTAGGAATCTCCTGCTTTGAGAAGAAATGGCTGAAGCCCTGATACCTTCCAGAGGAGAAACTTGTCTCTTGGAGAAAGATTTGCAGCTAGCCAGCTGTCCTTGCAGAAGAGATTCTGCCCCAAGCATGGATGACATCTTGCTAGGAGCTAAGTTGTGCATATTTATTGCTTTGTATATAAACCATACCCCCATGTCAGGACTCCGGAAGACAGACATGGGGGAGCCTTTGTACTTTATGGTGCCTTCCCTACATTGAAAACATTTCCTTTTCCTGCTTTTTTCTATTAATCTGGCTCTCTGCTCTGTTATTCAGCATCCATGGTCAGATGTGGCTTCTTGGGCCACAGGATGTGATTCCCAAGTTTGGTAACCAGATGGCAAACTTAAAGGGACAATCGGCACATTTTGTGTGCAGTACCTGGGTCACAGCTTGATCACAACTACTGCATTCCTTTTCTGACTGCTGTGACAAAGACCAGACAAAGACACGTAAGGAAGGAATGGCTTATTTTGGCTTGTAGTTTGAGGCCACAATCTGTCAGGATGGGGAAAGTGAGGCAACAAGATCATGAGGTAACCGGAGATTTTGTGTCCAGAGTTGAAAAGCAGAAGGAAGAAAGTTGGTATCCAGTTTACTTTCTCCTTCTCATTTATTTGGGACTTCAGACTGGGGGATGGTGCAACCTGTATTTAGGGTGGGCCCTCCTATGTTTGTTAACCTAATCTGGAAGCTTCTTCAGAAACACACTGGAGGGATTTGTCCCATAGATGGTTTTAGACTTTTTCAAGTTGACAGCCAACATCAACCAACTTGTCGAGTGACATTTAATGACACCAGGGTGGGGCAGGTACGCTACCATAAGAATTAAGTGAAAAACTAAAAGTAGAGTGGAAATTGATGTGTGGTATGCTTCTTCTTTGGTTTAAACATATTGAAAACAAGAGGGAACCTTGTGGTATTGTCACGTGATCTTGCTGATTGTGGAGCTTATTTACATCTCCCTCTGCCCCTACTTGTGACTTTCACATTTTCAACTGTAAATGATCAAAATCTGTAGGAAGGGAGGAGTCCTCTGTCCTTTTCTATCATCACTCCATGCGGTGAATTAAATTAATTTTAATGTATTTTTTAGTAACCTACTGTCTTAGGATTTTATTGCTGTGAAGAGACAACATGTCCAAGATAAATCTTATAAAAGAAAACATTTAATTGGAGCTGGCTTACAGTTTTAGGGGTTTAGTTCATTATCATCATGACAGGAAGCATGGCAGGGTCCAGGCAGACATGGGGCAGGAGGAGCTTGCCCAAGGTAAGAAGTAATAAGAGACTCTCTTCTGAAGCTTCCTTTCACAGGAGGAGGCTCTCTTCCACACTGGGTGGAGCTTGAGCATAGGAAGAAACCTCAAAGCCCACCCCTACAGTGACACACTTCCTCCAACAGGGCCACACCTACCCCAACAAGGCCACACCTCCTCATAGTGCCACTCCCCATGGGCCAAGCATTCAAATCCACAAGTCTATGAGGGTCAAGTTATTCAAAGCCCCACACCTACTGCATTCAATTGATACTCTTCCACATGTGCATGATTGTGGGGCCACCCAGTCAAGCATGGGAAACCCACTGGTAGCCATACCTCCGAAGAGGGAGCTGTTTGTATTTTCTACACTGCAGCAGTTAGACAGATGAGATTAGTTGGCTGCAGACACATAAATATACCTCCAAGGATAAAGAAGAAATACGTTAGTTACCCTTTTCATGCTGGGAAAGTATGCCCAACTTATGGGAGATATGACTCACAATTTCAGTCTGTCATGGTGGAGAAGGCATGGCTGCTGAATTGAGTCTGGTCCCCCATGGTAGCAGGATCTTGTGGAATGACTTGTTCACATGTTGGAGGCTAGAAAGCAGTACGTTGGACACTAATGGGTGTGTGATGTAGCTGTAAAAGACCCACCTCTGTAGTGGATATCCATCAGCTCGGCCACACCTAAGAATCCATAGCTTTCCAAAACAGAACCATTATCTGGTGTCTAAATCTTCAGGTATATGATCCTGTGTGTCTGGGGGAATGTTTTATATTTAAATCACCTCAAAGGAACAGGGTGGGGTGAGGCTTTGAAAGACCTAGGAGAAACAAATTTTGTTTTTGTTTTTTTGTTTTGGCTTTCAATAACAAAACAAATTCCTGAGCCATGGTGTAGGTAGGTGATGACCTGAGCCATGGTATATAGGTAGGCAATAAGTACTAAGAGGGAGAAATGGCAGTGAATAGAAGGTAGGTGTGAAAATGGGAACAAGTGGCTTTGGCTCCATTGGAGGCAGATTACTAAGCCCGGAAAGTGTCCTGCCAGGAGAAGGGAAACAATTTCTTCCACTGTTTCTGGATTCTGGGTACATTTGGGATGGTCTGGGGGTTAGATCTGGTTCTCTGGTCTGTTTGGTTCACACCTCTCTCCCGTATCATGTGTTCATCGTGGAGGCATTGTATGCTCCCAATAGAAACACAAATAAAATTGTCATACACATAACTCCCATGCCCCTCTTACCTGACAGGCTCGCTGATGAGCCAGAATGAGACAATGCGCATGCTGGTGTTTTGTAGGACACAGATGGAAGTTAACTATCAGCCGTGAATTCCTGGCTGGGTCTGTGCTGGAGTTAAGTCAAGCAGCTTAACCCAGGGTGGCAGCATGTCTCTGGATTTGGCAGAGCCAGGGCTCTCATTAGTCTTTTCTGGTGCTAAAAGGGCCAGTTCTCACTCTCCGCTGCTGACCTGGGGTGGGGTGGAGGGGGTCAGTTCTGTGTTACTCTGAGTACTCTTGCACCGGGGAGGTAGAAATCTATTTCTTGGAGAAGCTTTACAGAATCTGCTCGGGGGTGGGGGTGGGGGGGGCGGGGGGGTTGTGTCACATAGACCTTGCCTGCCATGGGCTGACCAGGAAACTGGCAGGGTAGTGGGTGTGAACTGGGGCAGGAGTGGGCGTGTACTGCGGAGTGAGTGAGTCTGGGGGTCCCTAGTGACCAGCTGAGCTAGGGTAGGAGAAAGAACAAATGTCTGATTAAGGGGACTCTGGTTGAATCATCAGGGTCAGGCCCTGTCCAAGGACACTGTTGGAAACAGATCTTTATTTTAACACTGGCATTTCTTTTGTAGCCTTGACATAAGACTGCAATTCATCTGAATCTAGTACATTGCAAGTTATTCTTTTTTCTTTTCTTCGATAGCAGCCATGTGAAAGAATGGATTGACCTTTAATTTATAATCCTCATGTTGGAGAGTTTAGCGGAGCTTAACCTATGTCGGCTGTGGTTCAAAACGGTCTGCTTTGCTCTGGGAAAGTCAGGTTGTGTTTTCGCTGTCAGCCTGGAAATAAATGGATAAGTAAGGGAAGGAACAGTGAGGGATAATAGAGTTCATTTATAAGGCAGACGAGAAACAGGCAGAGAAGAGAGAAATATCCAGGAAAGAAGGAAGAAAGCCTGGGCTGGGGGTGAAGTTTTGAACAGGAAGGAGGAGGTTGATGTGGTAAAGAAAACTGTTCCGACATGATGGTGACAGCTACAACCCCAGCATAGGGTAGACTGAGGCAGGAGGATCACGCACTTGAGCTTGGTAGTCTGGGCTATGGAGTAAGATGGTTATTGGGGTTATTGGTATTCTATTTCAGGGTTCTTAGTCTCATTAATCAAAAATATTCATAAATAGTCCCAAAGAAGTTCAAGGACAATTTTATTAGAGTATAAAAGAAAACATAGTGTAGGTGAGGTGACAATCCTGGTAGCTGTCAGGAAGAGGTGGAGAAAAAGTCGTACCTTCTAGGTCGTACCTTCTGTTCCATGCATGGAACAGAAATAGCCAAGCTATTAGGGAAGGAAAAAGGCATGTTCTAAAATGACCGTGGGATGGCAAGCTGAGGAAAGAGTCCAGAAAGCATCTGCCTGTGCAGCTATGGTCGGTCGTGGCAACCGCTGTTCTCTTTGGGTTTTGTGGGCTTTGTTTTGATGATGTCAGGGGAGAAAGCACTTCCATCTTCTCTCTGTGAGGGCTTCTTAGACATGTTAATCTTGATGTATCTGTTTTGATGAAAAAGTTAATTTAAGTATAATTACATCATTTCCCCCTTCCCTGTTCCCCCTCCCACCCCTCCCATGTGTCTAACCCTTCCTGCATCCGCCATTCACACTCAAAGTGATATCCTCTTCTTGATTATTACTGATGTGTCCTTTTTAGTTTCTATTCAAGTGTCACAGACCCTTCCTGAAAAAACAGGCGGTCAGACAGACAGACAAACAACAGACTCAACTTCAGAAGACTGGGGTTTGGTTCTGGCACTGACTTCAGGTGGCTCAAAACCACCTGTAACTCCAGGTATACTTTACTTTTGCTCTCTTCACGTGTGCGCATGCATGTGCACGCACATCCTCTCTCTCTCTCTCTCTCTCTCTCTCTCTCTCTCTCTCACACACACACACACACACACACACACACACANCACACACACACACACACACACACACACACACAGACACACATGCATGTGCCCAGTCCACTCCATATGTAATGGATTCTCTCAGCAGCTTTTGACGGCCTGTAGTTCTTCATTTCAGTGTGGGACCATGTGAAATTTCTCCATCTATCCTTAAGTGTGATCTGGCATTGTCTGTCATTAGTGTCTTTGGATATGACAGGGGACCTGTATCTATAAAAGCACAACAATATGGTTGCTTCTCTATCTTTTTAAAAGAAACATGATCTTTAAAATACATATTTTATTATTATTTTATGTGTATGGATGCCTTACCTAAATATGTAACTGTAGCACACACATGCCTAGTGCTATCAGAGGCGAGAGGAGGAAACTGGATCCACAGAACTGGATTTGAAGATGCTTATGAGCCACCATGCAGGTGCTAGGAATTAAAACCAGGTCCTCTGAAAGCACAACCATGTTTTTAACTGCTGAGCCATCTCTTTAGCCTCTGCTTTTCTATTCTTAATAAGCTCTCTTTCAATTTTGGGGGGGGGGACATGGGTCTCACTATGCAGCTCTGACTATCTTGGGACTCACTCTGTAGATTGTGCTGGCCTCAAACTCACAGAGACCTGCCAGCTAGAATAAAAGGCATGTACAACCATGCCTGGCCTTCTATTTCTATTTTTAAACACATATCGCAAATGTAATTCTTTGCCCTGGGACACAAGAGCGTGGAGTCAGGTGCCCTCTGAATTTAGCTCTGTGGTCAGCACCCCTAAGCATGCTTTCTCTGCACTCTGGGCTGTATCATTATTGTTCTGACCTGTCCAACTACTTTAAATCTAGGCCTTTTTCTCATCCCCTCCTGGCAACTGCAGGATTTTCAGTTGGCCTGCCCTGTCGGTTTTTTTCTCTAAAATTTTTATAAAATTGTTTTTATAACTCAGCCTTTGTCTGAGTTTTTTTTCTTATTTATTCTTCTTTAATATATTATATCCTCTCCCTCCTCTCCTCTCAGTCCCTTCCCTCCATCTCTCCTTTTCCCCAGATCCATTCCTCCTCCACTTCCTTTCATAAAAGAGCAGACCTCCCAGGGACATCAATCAAACATGGCTTATCAAGTTACAATAAGACTAGGCACATCTCATATGAAGGCTGGACAAAGCAACCTAATAGGAGAAAAAGGGTCCCCAAAGCAGGCAAAAGAATCAGAGATAGACCCTGCGCCCACTCTTAGGAAGCCAACAACAACCTCGAACTACACAATCATCACATATAATGAGGAAGACCTAGCACAGACCTATGAGGGCTCTGTGATCGCTGCTTCAGTCTTGGTAAGCCCCACGAGCCCTGCTTAGTTGATTCTGTGGGCTGTGTTCTCCTGGTGTCTTTGATCCCTTTGGTTCCTACAGTACTCCCCCAGCACCCATGGAAACAGCATTCCCTGAGCTCTACTTGATGTTTGCATGTGGGCCTCTGCATCTGTTCTCATCAGTTGCTAGATGAAGTCTTTCTGACGAGGATTATGCTAGACTGCCATTTGAGTTTGTTTTTAACTGTGTCACTAATTGCCTAAGAACCCTTAAGAGTGAACCCCAGATTCTCTGCCAATAGGACCAGTGAACTTGCTTCCTTGCTGCCGAAAATATTTCCCAAGTTAGCCTTCAGCTGCCAGTCCTCTTAGAGGATGGTCTTGGATGAGAGAACCTGCCTTGCCCAGAGTGACACGCTCCGGTGTCTCACCAGACAAGCTGGGAACATGCTGGACAGACATCTCATCTGCAGAATGGCATCCTCCAAGTCTTTCATTCAGTCTACATTATAGTTCAATGCTCCATTTCTTCAAATCCTTCCTCTTTACCTACCTTTCATCAAGTGTTAATCCCTATAGCATCAGTTGAGTGTCCAGCCTTCTGACCTTTATCTACCTGGGACAAGGTGATATTTGGCACATGATTTCTAAATTATTTAAGAAGTGGCTTTGCTTGAATAGTTCTCACATAGATGCTTACAGATAAAATTTGTGGTGGGCACAATAATAGTCTGTTAAAGATATCTATCTATCTATCTATCTATCTATCTATCTATCTATCTATCTATCTATCTATCTATCTATCTATATCTCCAAGACTCTGGAAGCTGTGAATGAATTACTGTGTTGCAAATGAGGGATTAAGGAGGGAGATGAGGTTAGCAGGGACACCCAGCTGGGTTTAGAATAGATAATCCTGGGTTACTTGGATGAACTCAGTGTAATCAGAGGGGTCCAAGGGAAAGAAGTGATAGCTGAATTAGGGTAAGAGAGATAATGGAGGCTCTGAATAGAACTCAGTAGACAGGGATGTAAGTGGCCTCCAGCAGAGAACAGATGCTTCTGTTGGGGCTCTAGAAGACCTGTGACCTGCCAATAGCTTGGCTTTAGCCCAGGAAGAAGTGGGTCATTGGAGACCGTCTCTGGAGAACCTCACTTTGTCTTTGACTCCTTCCCTTATTCTCTCATCTTTCTCTCATGCTATCTTCTCTCCCTGACCCCCCGCCCCCACATTTGCTCTCTCTCTCTCTCTCTCTCTCTCTCTCTCTCTCTCTCTCTCTCTGTTTTTTTTTTTGCTTTTGTTTTTTCGAGACAGGGTTTCTCTGCATAGTCCTGGCTGTCCTGGAACTCACTTTGTAGACCAGGCTGGCCTTAGAACTCAGAAATCCACCTGCCCCTGCCTTCTGAGTGCTGGGATTAAAGGCGTGTGCCACCATGCCCGGCTCTCTCACTCTCTCTCTCTTGCTCTCTCATTGTATGCTGCTGCAGTTATGATGGTTTGTGCCACCCCAGGCACAAAGCAATGGATCCAGCTAATTTTGGGTTGAAACCTGTGGGGCAGAACCATAATTATCCCCCTTTAAACGGTTTTCCTGGGTTTCTGCCACAGCAATGGAAATTCCACTATGAGGTGTAACCTTTTTTGGGAGAAAAATTAATGGCCAAGTAGGAGCCCGTTTTAGGCTGTATCCCTGGGAAACCACTGAAGGAAATGGCAGGCTTGATGCTGGCTACAGTGTTATTTTAATTAGCAATGAAAGCCCGGTTGGGGCCAAAGTTAGGAAGGATTTTGGAAGTAGCAGGTTGAAATGTATGGGATGGTTAAGGTTGGGAACATTTCTAGGGTTCTTTGAACAAAATCTGTAATATTTCTACTCGAGTCTAAAGGAAGCCCTGGGAAATATCAAACTGGTGGGACAAAGTAGGCTTTTCTTCATTAAGACCCCAGGACCCTCTGGCTCATTCTGACATTTCCTCCTTTTCTACATAGTTTCCCATAATATACATTCTGAGGAGTTTAATCACTTTTTTGTGTTGTGGGTGCCTCTAACTACTCCTGACTGTTCCTGAAATAGGTTCTTATATTTTCAAATGCATGGTATCTTTTGTTCTTAGAAAAATATGAATAATGATTTAAAATGATATACAATTAATCACTTTGTACACTCATATCAAGTTGTCACAGTATTTGTGTAAGTATTTCAGGACTAATGTTTTTAATTATATGTATCCACATATGTGTTTATATCCCCCCCTGTGTGTGTGCGTGTGTGTGTGTGTGTGTGTGTGTGTGTGTGTGTGTGACATGTATGCAGGTACCTGTGGAAGCCAGAAGAGTGTATCAGAGCTCCTAGAGATGGAGTTATCTGGGGTTGTGAGCCATTTGACATGGCTGCTCTGACCTTCTGAGACATCTCTTCAGCCTCTCAAATACATTCCATATATAATTGGTTACATTCATTTGTACAGATATGAAAGGTCTCGGAAACACACACACACACACACACACACACACACACACAATTTAAACAAAAATTCAAGCCAGTAAATATTTTCCCTTAGCTCTGGTGTCTAACTTTTGGAAAGGCTAAACACAAACAAACATCTACACAGGTGGATTTGAAGTTTTGGTCACAAAGAAAAAAAAAGAAAGGGTAAATTAAATGAAGAGCCCATTCCTGTGAGAATATAGAGATGTTCCCTTAGCTGGAAGGTTGTAATTCAAGTGTCTGATGAGATAGCAAGTATTTACTTTCCCCTCACCCAGTAAATATCTACTTTGAACCCTCTCTCTCCTTTTCTCGTCTTAACTGATTGCACTAAACTTGAGAACCACTGCATAACTGTTAAAATGATAGACTCTTAGGCTGGCCCACTGGAGATCTGAGCTCAATTGGCCTGAGGTTCAGTGCTGGAATCTGAATTTTTATCAGGCTTGCCTGGAGGTTCTGATTTAAGTGGTGTATGGGCCACATCTTATGAAGCTCTGCCTTGCTGGAATCTCCAAACAATTTCATGTCTGGAATTCCTGTGTGAAAAGGACTGATGAACTGATCTCCTCCAGAAATAGGGAGCTGGGGACCTCTCCTCCACATCCCCTCCAGAGAAGAGAGTAGAGTAACACATTTTGGAAAGAAAAAATCTCTGTTGCAAGTCAAATATTTATGTCGTACATAGGGTAGTAGAAATCCCTTTTTCTATCAGCTTCTTCCTAACGTTCATTGGCACAGTGCCAATAAAAAGTGATTGCTCTTGGAGAAACTTTTATGATGTGATTTTGACTAACAAAGGGAAGAGAAAAAAAAAACAAATTAAATTCCAGGAGGAATGACAGAGAGCGATTAAAATGGGGCCACACTGTCCCAGACAGGTTCCTCTGTTGGAACAGACAATGGAGCAGAGTTAACACTCCTGTAGATAGCAGATGTCAGGACACAGTGTCCCGTACAAATGAGTAGGGTAGGAGAGATGGAAAAGTACTGTATGGTTTTTAGGATGCCCAAGGTTCAGAAATCTCATTAAAATGTCATTCTAATGTAATAAAAACTGTAAATTCACTGCCTCCCCATCCTGAAAAATAAGGGACATTTAGATCATACTGAACAATTGAAACTCACAGTAAGAAGAAAATAAGTGGTTGCTAGACAATGTTGTAGAGGGGTACTTATGTGGGAGGGGTTCAGGCTGTTGTATAACACTGAGATGTGAATGAATACATGCTCATTTGTCAGGAAACCTGTGACAGAACAAAGTAATGATTCCACCAAAGCCCAACTTTATTAAGTAATGAGTTTATTGGCATTATTTATAGACACACAGGTGAGGGTTTATGTAGCAGGTATGTAGACAACTCAAAGGTGGCTGTAGCACTGAAAGCTTACCCCAGTATGTGACAACTCATGAAAGCTGGAACTTAAAAACTATTTGAGTGATTTTTTAAAAAGATAGTTTGAGAGGTTAAAGCTGCTAACCTTTAGAGACTTCCTGATACATATGAGTTGTTTGCTCCCTGAGTCATAATAAGCCCTTACTTTAAGACTTCTGTGTTTCAGTGAGCTTTCCTACATAGTGGGATGTTTTAATTTAAACACAGACTTTGAGACTTGGAGAAGATTGGAAATCCAGGTCTGGGAAAGTGTTATTCGGTTGTTAATGGTTACAGCTCTTAAAGATGAAAAGAACTCAGATCTAGTGAAAGATAGCCTGAATATCCAGGATTAGAGTCAAGGCTTGGTGACAGCTAGCTAACATCTCTTTAATGCCTTAAAACTGATATCTTTTATGGTATTAGTTTTGTGTTTACAATAAAAAGTGCATTTTAATCAAGGAAGTAGTTGCAGATTGTCAAATAGCTCTGTGATAATGAAAATCAATGGGCCTTCCTTTTTACCCATGATTCTTCACCATCAGAATCATTCGCTGCTTCCTTCATAGCAGGAGTAGTATTTGATGCTCTGAGCCAGCAGACCTGATCATATGTATTATATGAAAGCATTGGGTGCCACAAAGAGCCCACTGGGTTTTATCAGTTAGGGGTCTTAGCAAAGCAAAGAAGAATTGGTGGGTTTGTTCCCAGTATGTTTTTCTTGACTGTGATAATGGAGCACAATCATAATTAAGAATAATGAAATGACTGATATGGAATAAATGCTCAGTAATCATCAGGAGAACGTTGCTAAATCATTTGCAAAGATGAAGCATCTTGAGTTTTCAAAGTGTGTGGAGAGACTCAGAAAAGGCCCTTGGTCATAGGCTATGGAGATACGATTTCAGTCCTACAATCTTGACTTCCATGCCACGAGTTCACTTTCTTTGTGCCATTTGTTATGGATCGTCTTCATTGCCAACTTGGATGGATTTTGAATCACTTAGGAGTCACATATCTGAGCACATCTGTGAGTGTGTTTCCACGTTGAACTCCTGACAAAAGACCCAGCCTGCATGTACACAGCACAGTTGCATGTAGACTGGAAGCACAGACTGAAAACAGACAACTGAACACTAACATTTACCCATTTTCACTTGGCCAGTCATGCCCCATCTCTGACCATGCATCATTTACCAAGATGGATTGTATCTACTCAAACCATGAGATGAAATAAACCCTTTGCCTTGGTTAGGGTTTTACTGCTGTGAACAAACACCATAACCAAGGCAACTCTTATAAGGACAACATTTAAGTGGGGCTGGCTTACAGGTTCAGAGGTTTAGTCTAGTATTATCAAGGCAGGAGCACTGCATTGTCCAGGCAGACATGGTGCAGTAAAGCCCAGGTCCATAGTAACTTCTTCCAACAAGGCCATACCTACTCTAATAAGGCCACACCTCCTAATAGTGCCACTCTCTGGGCCAAGCAAATTCAAACCACCACACCCTTTCTTTCTGTTTTTTGATGCATTTTCACAGCAGTGGGAATAGTAATGACCACACTATTCTCCCATAGACAGAGAAAGGAAAATCTGAGAAGTCAGATGATGAGCCCCATGGTCATACAGAGAGAAGAATAAGAATGAGGGAGCTTGTTGTAAGAGCAAGGTGTTAAGACTCTGAATCCTAAGTCCCTCCTAACATGCTGTTTTCTTCCTCATCCCTGAGGCTTTCCTTCCACTTAGAGAAACTTTTGAAGAATCCCAGGAAATTAAAGAATAACGTCCAGCCTGCCAACCCTTCCCTGGTGCACTTAAGTAAGCTACAGAAAGGCCAGGCCATTTATTTTCAGGAACAGCCTAATGATCACCCAGCAAGTCTAGTTACGGATGTGGTTCATCAGGCCACCTGGATATACTGGTGCGAAAAGCTCACAGTCCGTCTCGGGCTGATGGATTGCCTGAGTTATTAATACGGAAAAGGAGGGAGATTTACTTTCGGTAGTGGAATTAAGGTGCTCCTGTGCACCCTGGACTAGTTGTTTTAAAATAACAGGGGACCAAGTTTCTCTTGGAAAAGGACTTAATTTTTATTGAAAACCTACCACCTTCAAATGGCTGGGAAGTTGAAGAACTATAAAACTGTCAAACAGACCCATTATTAAAAGCTTTATTTGACAAATCTTCCACTGCTGGGGCAGCTCGTGCATTTCCCTCCTTTCTCACAAGAAATAAAACCACTCACTTATGCAAACTGCTGACAAGGAATGGAAACAGATGGACTTCTAAACACGAGGAGAAACACCCTGGCCCTTTCCTACAGCCTAATGGAAGTGAGAGCCATTCATAAATCTTGGGCCGCTTGGGTAGAATGGTGGCTCAAAACTTCTCATCTCCTGGGTTCATGGCTGAGAAATAAGTCCTATTTCTGGAGGGCTCTCTGTAAATGGGGGTAGTTTTCTCTACTAAGAATGACCTAGAGATGTTGAGACTTACCTCATATTTATTGTCTTGTGGTTACTCAGTGTGAGAGGTATAATCTTATTGGAGATTTTGCTAGGATTTGGAAGGCTGAAAGCCAGATGTCAGCCAGGGTTGGGTTATCTGGAAGTTTAATAGGGGGGTCTGGGGAGAGTCCAGTCCTTTTAGCCCCAGTGTTGGTAGCCTCTAGTCTAGTCCCTTGAAACCAGCACTGTCTGTCTAGCCTTGCCATTTCTAACATGTGAGCTCCAGCATGCCTGCTTACTTCATCCAACCAGAGGAACTTCCAGTGTGTTAACAAGACAGAATCCTACACAATGAGCATTCTCATGGGAGACACAGCTCATCACTCATCACAACCCTGCATTATACAGAGTGGAAGCAAGTTATGGATTCCATCCACACTCAAAAATAAACATTGTTTCTATTAGAATAGTTAAAAAAGAAGAAATAGAAGTAGGATGTGATGATGCATGCTTCTTTCCCAGCACCAGAGAGGCTGAGGCAGGAGGGTTTCAAAAATGAGGGCAGTCTGGGCTACATAGCAAGACCTTGCTAAGAGAAAGAGGAGGGAGGGGTGAAGTTCATTAATGAACAAGCAATCTTTGAGCTGCAGAGTGATAGCTTCAAGCAGGTCTTACATGATTTGGGAAACATGCAATGTTTAAATACTTGGTTTTCCCATCTAGCACAGACTTTCGTATCTACAGTCATGTTCTGCAAACCCATTCTGTTTGTTTACCAGAAGCTCTGACAGGCACTAAGAACACACCAAGTCCTAAGGAAATAATCAGCCAACTGGCATAGCAGATAATTTTATTTTGGCTGAAGCACAGATGAATGAAGTTCCAGCAGGGATGGAGGCTGATACACAATCAGTATTCTTACACACTACAGGTGGAATTCAGGGCTCCTCTATCTTAGCAAAATTGGAACAGGTCTTTCTTTACTTTGGGAGCTATCCTGGGCACTGTAGGAGGCACACTGTATTAATTATTTTTTCTATTTCAATGTTAAGACACCATGACAAGGGCTGTTTGTAGAGGAAAGTATTTATTGGGCTTACAGTTTCAGAGAGTGAGTCTATGACCATCATGGTAGGGAGGGAGCATGGCAGCAGGCAGGGAGGGAGGCAGGCAGGACACTGGAGCAGTAGCTGATTGCTTACATGTTGAAACAACAACTGTGAGTCAGACAGATACACATACACAGGCACACAGACACAGAAAGATAGAAAGGGAGAGGGAGAGGGAGAGGGAGAGGGAG
>NC_034601.1:4375244-4398837 GCF_900095145.1 Mus pahari | reverse complement strand
ACACAGACACACGGAGACACAGACACACACACACAGACACACACACACACACACACAGATATATACAGACACACAGACACAGACAGAGAGACAGACAGACAGATAGACACACACACGCAGACACAGACACACACACACACAGGCACACGCAGACGCAGACACAGACACACACACACACAGACACACACACCCAGATACATACAGACACACAGACACAGACAGACAGACAGACAGACAGACACACACACACACACACACACGCACGCACATGCACATGCACACGCACATGCACACACAGACACAGACACACACAAACAGACACACACACAGAGATACATACAGAAACACACAGAGAGACAGACAGACAGACAGACAGACAGACACACACACACGCATGCACACTAAATCCCCATCCTAATAGATCTGAAGTATTACTGTACTAATTTAAATTTGCATTTCTCTAACAGTTAGTGATGGGGAGCATATTTTCTTGTTTACATGTTTCAGGAGATAATTTTAGGAGGCTTTAAACCATTTCTAGTTAATGAGTTGTTTTTAATAGTGGTCTTGGAGGTAGCTATAAGGAAGATATATATGATTTTAGGCAATGAGATCGCCTCTGTTCCAAATACCTGGTGTATAGAAGTGATCGGGACTGTTTAATGCCTGCATGAAGTCTTTCCCAGATGTTGTAGGGTCTGAGAACTCCCCAGTATAAACTCTGCTCATTCATCTTGGTTATCAAGTAATATCCCGCCTCCAAAGTCTGCCGAGGGAAGCACGGTCAGCTGCCATCTCTTTAATATTTAGAAATCTGCTTTAATAAATCCTAGCCCTTCCTGTACATTGCTTTCTGTATCCATGCTCTCCAGTTTTCTGGGAATTCAGTGGGATGTTTTCTTATCTGTTAGCTTGTCAGAAACGGGCATGAGAACAATCAAATGCTCATTTTTCCGCATCTGGTGTTCTGCGGGGAACAGCATTTAGACCCCTACTGTGTTTAACTGTATAAATGGTCTCTATCTATCATCTAAATCAGAACCACTTCTGTGCAGAGCAAACCATATCAGATAGAGACCCACATACGGTTGGTGCTGGGAAGGGGGAAGTCTACTTTATCCCTGTACCTCTCCTCTGCCAAGAAAGGGGAGAAAGCTGAGTCGTCTCACTGCAACATTTCTGACTGTGCTGTTGTGTGGTTGGAATCTCCCTTTTAATCAAGGCACTGTGTGGTGTATGTGCATGTGTTTGCTTAAGTACCTGCATCTGTGCATGACTGTAGTCTACACCTTTCATGCCTCACTTCTGTGCTCCATATGTGGCATCTGTCAGTTATCCACACATGCCCTTATTCATTCATTTAATGCTTTATTTTTCTTCATTGTCTTTTAGTAGCTTTGTGTCTACCTGTGTTGATTTGTGGTATCTGCCTGTGTGTCAGTTGTTCTCGATGATGCTGGCCTAGGACTGCAGAGGTTGGTATATGCCTCTGATTGTGCTTTCTATGCAGCTATCTTGGTGTGTGTGTGTGTGTGTGTGTGTGTGTGTGTGTGTGTGTGTATGTGTGTGTGTGTGTGTGTGCTTGTGTTCCCATGCCTTATGAATGCTTAACAATTTCTCAACCTCTTCTACGTCCTGTGGATGGACGTTAGCCATCCATTTTCTTGCTGGAGGAGTGTTATAGACTTGGACTGCTGTGACAAGAAGCAGCCATCCTTGTTTTGAGTGTGAGGTGTGACTTGAAGTGCCTCTGGGGACTACTTCTCTCTGTGTGCAGTCATGTGCCATAAGCACTCTAATGGAAAAGGATCACCTGTGTTGAAACCAGCGCCTTCTTGCTTTCAGTTTCTAACAAGTCATGCACACAGCCTCCTGTGATCATGCTTCCTTATCATATAATGAAAGTGCTTAGACGACGTAGGACTGGGGGCTAAGATGACAGGTTGTTAAGTAAAATGCTTCCTGCATAGGCCTGGGGACCCGAGTTTGGATCCCCAGTATCTGTGCCAAAAATTTTGGTGTGATGGGATGTGCCTGTTGTAATTCCAGCTCTTAGGCAGAGACAGGAGTATTCCTGGAGCTTTGAGTTGGCAAGCTCCAATTGTTTCAAAACAATAAGGTGGGAAGTGGTTGAGGAAGGCACTCCTGGCCTACAGCCTTGCCCCCCAGAAGTTGTGAGGCTAGCACAGCTGTTCTGGCATCTCCCCACTTCCTGCAATGATACTAGTTCTCTCGACTGGGCTCCTGGCTTTTCTTTTAGCAGCTTGTCCTGTGCTGTGCCCTGCATTCTACGGTGGAGGGCTCACTTCCTCTGCCTGATCATGTTTCTAGCAGGCACAAGGACGGTGACAACATTCATCGTTACCATCCCCATTATCATCCATGGTAACTTAGCCTTACACATGCTTTGTAAAGAATGAAGGCCTGTGGCCTGGCATACACAACCTTCTTCACTCCCCAAGTCAAATCAACCACCTAAGTGAAGCAATGCACGTCACTCCTGCAGAAGCTGGTATTGATGGACAGCCACAAAGTATGACAGATACAATGCTGAAGCTTTCCCATCAGTTAAACTACCAAATAGTCAACATCACCTTGGGAAGGGGTGTTGAATGAGAGTGCCATCACAACCGAGGGGGAACTGATTTCAAGAGAGGTTAAGTAACTTTCTTGAGGTCACACAGCTTGAGGTTAGTAGTAGCGTTAGGAAGAGAACACTGGCATTCTGGATGGACTTTATTGCTGTTATTACTTAGCATATACTTAGCAATGGCTTTCATTACAATCTTTTAGTACACTTACTCCACTGTATTTTGCCCATATCAGTGTACACACTCTTTGAGCACCTCTAACTAGTTCACTTCCCACCTACAAACAAAATTGTCCTTCGTCTGCTTTCATGTCACACTCATATGTATTAAAACCTCTATTCTTTGTGTGAAAGAAAACATGTAATACCTGTCCTTGCTTTACCCATTACCCTGTCTCCTTTTAGCCCCCATAAGGCATCTTTATTCCCAGGAAGCTACTGTTTCTGCTAGCTGTTCATTGTCTTTCTAGAATGACTTGATACATATACATACACATATATGTATATATATATAATCTGTGTGTGTATGTCTATATGTGTGCACAGCATCTATCCCTGTGCATGTGTGTGTCTATGTGTGCACAGCATCTGTGCCTGTGTGTGTCTATATGTGCAACATACATCCCTGTGCATGTGTATCTATATGTGTGCATCAGCACCTATCTTTGTGCTTGTGTGTCTATATGTGTACAGTAACCTCCATCCACGTGTATGTGTCTATATGTGTGCAACAGCACCCATCCCTACCTGTAGTGGCAAGAAATACAGATAGGCTTTTATCATCTTTTCTTTATTAACCTTTTTAAGAATCCTTTCCCAACAGGACATGAAGAATAACTTGGGTTTGTAAACTCTCTGCCTATTATATAATTACCAAAACATGCATTTATTATCCTTCCAGTCCCCTGTTGATAGACTTTTGGGCAGTTCTGGATGTTCTTCTCTTACAGACGTGACTATAATTAATAATGCAGCCCTAGCATCATTTCTCACAAATGCAAATCTATCTGCAGGATGAATTCCTAGAAGTGGAATTGTGTTGGCTTACTTAAGAAAAAAAAATCAATGCTTGGTTAGTTTAGCTTTCACAAGAGGGGGGTGTATGGCAGTGCTGATCCAGAGGGTAACCGTGCCATTGTGTATCATTATGTCAGAATTAAAAATCGACTCATTAAACAGTTAATGGGGACTTGCAATGAGTGGTAACTTGGAAGCTCTGCTCTCTGCCCCTCCCTTCTGCCTTGAGGAGGTGCATGAGTCTTTGAGGCTGGAAATGGGAAGCCATAATTTCCCCTCACAGCAGCACAGAGGCTGGGCCTTCCCTCAGGTTTGTGCAGTTACTGACTTTGACTCTACCTTTCTCTCACTAGAGGTCCTTTTTTTATCTTCTTCTGACGTTTGCCCCTTGTGGGGACAGGTAGCACGTGGCTAGTAAGGCTGCCCTTTATAGAAATGGACTGAAAAGGGAAACTGAGGACATAAGCTCTGCCTCAGAATCCTGTGAAGCTCTGGACACTGAAGTTTCTCTTCGGAAGAATGGAGATGATAACACACCCATCCCTGCCATGCTTGATGATGCAAGTTTGCAATCCCAGTTACTTGAGGTCTAGGCAGGAAGATTCAAGTTCAAGTCCTTCCTGGATTACAAAGGGAGTCTGGGGCTAGCTAGTGCAACTTAGAGAGACTGTGTTTCAAAAACATAAGGCAGAAAGAAATCATAATAAAAATGACTGGGATGTAGCCCAGTGGTAGAGCACTTGCCTGGCATGCACACGCCCCCAAATTGTGTCTCCAGCGTGGCAAACCACAGCAGCAGCAATAGTGATCACCCATACAACGCAAAGCCACCACCATGCTGGCCCTCCATGCAGCTCTTCCTGGCCTTCAGCTGGCTCATGGATTCCTGTGTTAAAAAGATCTACCGCATCCCATGCAGGTTGGAGGTTCAGAACTCAGAACTGAATGAGAGTCACAGTGTTCCCTGATAACATGGGTTACTCATTAACATAGGTTACTATGGAGGGCTGTTCACGGTGTCAGCCATGTAAAGGACACTAGAGAAGAGAGTGGGGTGTGTTGGGTTGTGTTTGCCTTGAAGGATTTGGATATTGGGGTTCTGGAAGGGAAGAGGTGTGAGGATACCTTACCTGCAGGCAGAATGTTGTGGAGAAGTCATATAAGAATAGTATAAGGATGTGTTTGGAAAATGGAAAAAGATGAACCAATATACAGCAGGTTGGGGGGGGTGAATCTAGAACTTTGTGCATGATAAGTGTCTAAGACAGGGTTTCCATTGCTGTAAAGAGACACCATGACCAAGGCAACTCTTATAATGGACACCATTTAATTGGGGCTGCCTTACAGGTTCTGAGGTTCAGTCCATTATCAACATGGCAGGAAGCAAGGCAGTTTCCAGGCAGGCATGATGCTAGGGGAGCTAGCTGAGAGTTCTAAATCTTGTTCTGAAGGCAAACAGGAGGAAACTGGTTTCCAGGCAGTTAGGAGGAAGTTCTCTCAAAGCTCACTGTCACAGTGACACACTTCCTCCTACAAGGTCACACCTACTCCAACAACCATACCTCTTAATAGTGCCACTCTCTGGCCCAAGCATATTCAAACCATCATAGTAGGCAGGCCCTCTACCACTGAGTGAACCCTAGCCCTTTCTTTTCTCTTAAAATTTGTATATATTAGACATAGGGTCTTTCTAAGTTGTCTAAGCTTGCCTTGAGCCCAGTCTGTAGTCCAGGCAGGCCTTGCATTTGCAATCCTGAGGTCCGCAGATTCCTGGCTCTTCCTCACCATGTGAAGATCAGGCTCCTGGGCTCCCAGGCTCACAGCTTATTTTCTTGGTTCCCATACTCAGTTCTTTCCATGCCCTCAGCTCTGCCTGCACCTGTCTGACCCAGAGCTGCCCACCTCCCACCGAGCTTCATTTCACATAAGACCCCATGTGTTCCCTCCATCTTTCCACACTCTGTGGCCAGCGTATTTTAGCAAAATACCAACTTTTGCTCATGTGTGTTCTGTCAGTTCCCTTATGGTTTTTAATCACTCTCTTTTGACTTGATAAATGAGTCTCGACTTCTCCTAACTTTCCTGAAGACCCAGGGTAGAAAAACATCCTTTCTAGTAGCTGCGGTGATGGTGAGGGAAAAATGAGCCTCCTCCATACTCAATAAATCACTTTGTCACCTTAATCTTTTATTGATCTCAATAAAAGTTGTATTTTGTTTCTTAACAAAAATCCGCCAGGGAAGACATCCTATACAGGTGGGGCATGATGAGAATCATGGTCAAGCCATCACCTCATATAGTTATTTATGGGAGAGCAATGGATTTGAGAGGGGCTAGGGGTGGAAAGAGACTACAGAACCATTCTCACAAGTGATGCACTGTATTTTAAAAGACACACTTGACTCCAGGTAGCCCACTCCCAGACAAGCCTCTGAAGCTGTATTTTATGCAGACATTTATAAACAGGTCGTAAACATCCTGCTTCTCCAAGCCGAGAGAGCAAAGGCTCTTGTGAGCATGCAGGTAATGCATCTATGCGGTCAGTTAAATTTAGAACACGGCAATCATTGTAGTCCAGGTTGACTTGCTCTCCAGGGGAGGATTATCAAAACAGGGTACTCAGGAAGGAATGGGTCTGAAAGCAAGCTCTGGTTAGGGTTTGAAATGAATATATTTCCCCCTTGCTGCAGAAGCAGAGAAATACTAATAAAAGATGGCCTTCAATGTTAATACACGTGTCTTCTCATCTTCCCCCAGGGTGAGAGCAAACCTGATAGCTTTGTGACTGTGTCTGAAAACACAAAACAAAAGAAAACAAAATGAAACAAGGTAACCAACGAACAGGGCAGCATACAAATGTGTGGCAGTCCTTCTGTGGTAACACAGGGCGGTATACAAATATGTGACAGTCCTTTGCGGTAACACAGGGTGGTATACAAATGTGTGGCAGTCCTTCTGCGGTAACACAGGGCAGTATACAAATGTGTGGCAGTCCTGCAGTAACACAGGGCGGTATACAAATGTGTGGCAGTCCATCTGCTTACTTCCCCTGTAGGTCTTAACGCAGTTGTCAGTTCCATGAGGACGTTACATCATATCTCCATCCTCCTGACCCAGAACCGGAAGGCTGAGGTACCGTAAGATACAAACCAGGCAAGGTCAATGACCTCAGTGACCATCTGTTCTCTAGTGACACGGGCATAGCCATCCTTCTTTCTGAGTTCCAGTGACCTGTGGTCAAATATTGATTGGAAGATTCTAGAATATACAATTCATGATTTGTCACTAACTTTAGTTATACCATACAGTTCAGCCTCTTTTATTTCTATTTTGTTACTTACCATTGCTGATATCTTCTTGTACAGAATACATACATTGAACTCTATGGTAGGTGTGATTCTATAGAAAATGTATGGCATGGGGACAGCAGGAAAGCTTGAGAAGTAAAAGTGCTTGATGCCCAAGCATGGCAGTAGCTCAGTCCCAGACCCATGTAAAGATAAAGAGAAAGTGACTCTAAAATGTCATCCTCTGACCTCCAAATGTGAGTGCTCCCATGCACGCATACTCAGTAACAATAATAATTCTAATAAATAAAAAGAAAATACATGGTACAGATAGAGGTTCGTACTTTCCGAAGTTCCACGCATTCTAATGAGGGCCTTGGAATATGTTCCCATGGGTAAGGGGGTAACAGTTTGTTCAACGGAAACTCAAATCTTGGTGCATGTTTCTTACTTAACATATGGGAACTAAAATTTGTCTTCATGTTTTTTTCATCTGGTTGATAAGTATCATAGCACCTTTATGCTCAAATTTGTGTGTGTGTGTGTGTGTGTGTATGTGTGTGTGTGTGTGTGTGTGTGTGTGTGTGTGTATGTGTATACAATAGTGATTCAGGACTCATAGCTCTTACCGGAAATAATCTCCAAAAACTAACTCTTGTAACTTCTGGTGATACTGAGCCCTGTTACTATGTTAGGTCCCATGCGGTCTTGCTAACAACGAGTGAGATTTATTGTATACCTACTGAGATAAGTTACCTTGACCATAGAGCCTGGGCTCCATAGCCAATTTTGTCTTTGCCAGTTTGGAAACCTATGGACATTAATTTTAATCTCAGGGTGCCATAGTCTCTTTTTATTGTACTTTGTTAAGCACATTTTCATGTATTCATCTTTTAATCTTTCTATCAATCTCTCTATCAGAATGGAGGTGTTGCCACTGTTGTTGTTGTTGTTGTTGTTATTATTTTTCAAAGAAAAAGAGACTATGGCACACTGAGATGAAAATAAATGTCCATAGTTTTTCAAACAGGTAAAGGTAAAGAATTAGTTTTGGAGCCCAGGTGCTATGGTTGAAGGTCACAATGTGACTTATCTCTGTTCCTCTAGATTCCAGCGATTCTAATTCTACTATTCTCATTACTGTGAGACCACAGTTACAGGCCATGTTTACTATTCAGATCTGCAGTAGAAGATGCCTGGCATCAAGCTGGCCAATCAGAGGTATTGTTCAGGAACTACTCTGCTCAGATGGGTTCCAGATGGTGTGAACACTGGACATGTCCTCATGACTGTGTGGATGTCTTTCAAGCATCTCTGAGTGGAGCAAGAAAGGGCGGATCATCCATCCTTCCCAACAGACCCCATAATGCCAGCGAGTACTGTTTTCTCGGGATTCTCCTGTGAGCAGATTCAGCTATACCTTCTCGTTAGCATATGTCACCCAGGATGCACTGGAGAATCAAGCCATGACTCCAGGAGATTTTTTGTTGTTGTTGTTGTCATTTCCCTCCCCATCCACAGGCAGTGATTTATCCACTTGCAGACCATAAAAATCTCAGGTCTTTGCACATTCAGGGAAATAGAAAGTGCTATATAAAACAAAGGGGGTTGCTAGTAAAACAGATGCAGCATTAACAGCACTTGTGAGAGCAGCATAAATAAACCAGTGCATGCACGAGATAGTCCTTTTATGATGCTCAGACTTTACAAAGCTGGCTTCTATGCAATGGCAAAGGGGAAAAAAAAAAAAAGAAAACACAATTACCAGAATTAGGTCTTTAAACACATTGTTTGGATAGAAGCTAATGGAACCGATGCTTTTCATTGCTCTGCTCATGGTTTTCACGAAACAGTTAGATGTTGGAGGTCACCTACACACCAGACCACAGCTCAGTGAAGCTTTATGAAGAGGATTGACTCCTGCCTTCCAGGAGCCCCAGGATTGCATGGTTATATCAATGTTCTCATGGGGTGAGGCAGTAGGAAGGAATTTGGCAATATCTGGAGTTTTGTTTTATAACAGTTTGTCACAACTGTTACAGAACTTGTGGTCTCAGTCTGTGTCCAAAGAAATCACTTTCAGCTATCATATTTAAGCTAACATCCATGCCAATGTTAAAAAATCAGAAAAAAGATTTATTCAATGTTGTCACATTGGAGAGAGGAACAAAGATATTTAAGAAGTCCCTCACTCCCCAAATCCATTCTAGGGGTTTTAGTGAGATTAAAGTTTATAGAATTAGGGGATGCATAGCAGTCAGTGTGGTCCTATGCACTATTGGTCCCTCACTGTCCCTGTAGGTTTGTCAACCTTCTCAGAGAGAAAAGTTTCAACTCTGGCTAGCCTAGGATTTTCTTCTCCCAACACAACAATCCTGGCAGGAGGATTCCAGTCTCTTGGGTGTCCTTGGTTTAACAGTCTGATGCACCTGGATGCATTATGGAGTATAGTCATTCCTTCTAGGCACTCTGTACAACTGGGAAGGCTATGCTGTTGGAGTGGTAGGTAGAACTATGGGGTGCTTCTAAGCACTGTACAGTGCACAGGACATCCTGCAGCCAGAGTTATTTGAGCCCCTAATGCCAAGATTTGTAAACTACCTCAGCATGCCAAGCAGTAAGGGCTAGGGCTAGGTCAAGGGCTATGGCTAGGGCTAGGTTTAGGGCAAGGTCAAGGTCAAGGTCAAGGTCAAGGTCAATGTCAAGGTCAAGGGCTAGGGCTAGGGCTAGGGCAAGGGCAAGGGCTATGGCTAGGGCTAGGTTTAGGGCAAGGTCAAGGTCAAGGTCAAGGGCTAGGGCTAGGGCTAGGGCTAAGGTTAGGAATGCATCCAAGGCCTGCAAGAACTTCAAAGAGCAACTAAAACAGAAACTGCAATAATTTCTATGTAGAATGTGATATTTGTCATGTCTAAGATCTCAGACCTGTGATTAATGTGCTTGCTTGGTGGAAGAAGTTAGCAGGGTTTTCAAAAGATGTGTATGATCATAGTGGGTTTGTAGCTTAGTGCGTCATGAACCTAGAGTAAATCAAGCTATTGGGATGATGCTGTACAGGGTTGTTCAAGTGCCACACTCAGGACCCTGAAATCTTCTCTAGGTCTGGCGTCATCAGACTGGCCCATGCCTTTTTGGATAGTGTTTTAGCTAAATATGTGTTTAAATGTGTCAAAATTCTTTCAAGAGAGTTCAGTGAAAAATAATATTTGTGACATATGCAAGTGATATGCAACAAACTCTCAGCATCTGAACTCTTCAGCAACTAACTCTTCAGTAACTGAAGTTCATTGGATCTCAGTTGTTTGTGTGTTGATCATTATCAGCATTCTCACAAGAAACAGTAGTGCTAAACAGCGCCGAAAGGAGGCTGTAAGTTCTGGAAAGCATGGGATATTTATTATCTGTCACTTTAATTTGATAATGCAAACAGACAAATGTCATAATAACATATAAATGTATGTTATAGAAACTTGGAAGATAACTCATAAATTGGGAAATGTAGTTTGAACTGTTGTTAATCTAATCAGGGTGTTGTCAAGGTTGTGTATCAGTCAGGATGTGCTAGAATGTGCAGTGGTAACAAGCAAGCTCACAGAACTCAGTGGTTCTGAAGCCTGGATTCTTGTTTAAAGTAGTGTGTCAGTCAGGGAATGTTAAGTTGTGTTTCCGTAACAGGTGACTTTGAAGGGTCATTTCTTAGCCCATTGTAGACTGGCCAGGGTTGTTTTTATATTTGCCAACATAGATGTCTCTGTTTGAGATGTTTCAGCTCTTGAAGAAGGAAGAACAGATTCATCGAGGCAGGTCTAGTTTTTAGAAGCACAGCAGAGAGAGAAGTGTTCATGGTTTTGCTAACATTCCACTGGACAAAGTAGGTAGGTAATGCCTCCTGAGGTCGACAGGCATGGATATAATCTTCCTATGAGGGTGGGCACCACAGACAGCAGAAGAATCAACAAAGATGAGAAAAAAAATCCTCTGGTCATCACAGAAAGAGAGTGGGAAGGGGGGATGGGAGGATGGGGGCAGGAAAGCGGAGTCTAGGGCTCACTCACCACTCTGCTTCCTGCCTTTGGTGCTTTAGTGTGTGGTGACAGTGTGGAGAGGCTGGCAGACATGATGTCTACTGAGGGTGGGAGACTGAGATAGGGCCGCCTTCCTAGGCAGCTGGGGAGGTAAGGGGTTGGAGAACAGCCGTTTTATTTCCCTTGTGATTCTCTTCCTAAATTAAATTACAAGATAATAAAGTGTTTAGCACACCGACTAGCACAGAATATAATATCAAATATTTCAGCAATGATTGTTTTTTATGAACCAAGTGGAATGATTAGAAAACTCATTAAATGATTTGCCTACACACACACACACACACACACACACACACACACACACACCTTCCTGACAGGGAGCTGATGTTGTTAAGCATCTACCCTGGAAACCTGACATGCACATTCAACTCACAGCCGTTTTTTGAGATCAGGTGGGACTGTGGTTCTATGATGCCATTAACCTAGAGAAGATGCTGGAATAAATAGAATTCTTTTAGGATTTGTATCTTTCCAGTAAAGTAAACAACCAACCAACGGACCGACCGTTTTCATGGTACTTGAGAGCACTAGAGCTTAGGGAACATGCCAACACTCAGGCCCAGGTTGCAGGAACGATCCATACTTGTATTCCCCAACAGGTTAGGGAGAAAATATATAGCGGTTCAAACTAAAGTTGTTTGGTTACATTGGTAAGAACAAGTTTCTGATCTTGGTGGAAATATGGTTTAGTAGAATCTAAGCCGAACAAAGAAAAATTATATATACTTATACATAATCACACATAGCTCTCTTAAAGCTAGCCAACTTGGGCATAAATATTTGTATCCTGTACAACATTCATCCTGGCTATTGTACTGTAGGATTCAGAGGTGGTGAAAATGGGAAATAAGACAGAGGAATTCCCTGGTCTTTCCTTTTGGAGGGGAAAGACCTTAGCAGATAAATAGTATAGTATTGACTTGTAATACTCTAGTGTGCAAAGTTGACAAAGCAGGGCAGTGGCTTGACAAAGTGTCAAAGAAGATGTGTCTTCGGTATGTTTGTCTCCCTCTGTTACTTTAGCAGGACCGTCTGGGTATGTACCACTTAGGAGAGGAATCTTACTGGAGGGTTGAATTCTGCCAGGATTTGGTGGAACAAGTGCTCTAGTCAGGTAAAGAAAACATGCCAGGGGATGGGGTGGGAATACACTTGGGAGGAAGGTGGGAGCTGAGAGGGTGTGACCAGGGTGTTATGAGGTTGAAAGGGCATGACAGGAGTGATGGGGCATAGAGGCAGCATGACCCAAATCTCAGTTTAGAGGTATTTATTGCTGTGGCTTTCTCTGGGGGGAGGGCTGTGTTGGATGGCTACGTTATGAGTGGGTTAATTCCTACTGGTGACAGGGATCTTTGTGAGAACTGGGAACACATTTCCAAGTTAAATAATATTTGCCAAGGGACTGCATATGGTGCAGGAGAGAATGCACAGGACTAAAAATGACCTCATGCATTTCAGACAGAGCAACTGGATCCTGTCATCTGTTGAAATGAGGAAAGACCAATGGGGGAGAAATAGACAGAGCTGCATCGAGAGCTCTGCTGCTCTCCACACAACCAGGCTTGTGTACTCAGAGATGACTTATATCCTTGTAACACTCGACATTTTGCAGAAACAATTTCATGTCAGATGTAGGATCTAGGCAGGATGGATGCTATTTGTTTCCATTTTGAGAATGGAAATAACCAAGGCTCAGATAGAGTGAGCCAGAGACAGGGTAATAGACAGGACAATTTTGAAACATGAGACAGAAGCCTAAATCCAACTAGCTCAAGCACAGGGAAATGGATGGGCTCTTGTGGATGGTGGAATCTGAGAACCTGGCTGGGGCTGAGGACAGTTTGTCTGCCTCATTTATCCTAGATGGTACCTTCCAACCAGATGCACTCTCCAAGCTCCCAGAGGTGGGGGGGGGGGTGTCTCGTGAGACTGTGCGGTACCCACATGGAACACACTCCTTTCAGAACTGGGTGAGGACACGGGAAGGGGGTTCAGTGAGCCTGCTGACAGGCTCTGCTTAATTCTAATCTGGGAGAGGAGGCTCTCCTGGAACCCTGCCACCTCTGCCAGAAGTTGTTGCTTTCTTCTGCCTGGGAAAGATAAAGAGCTCCCTGCTTCCCAAAGAAGCACTTTCCCTGAAACCAGTTTCTGCCAGAGCTTCTGGGATAGAAATTCCCCAAGATTCAGCTCCAGTTGGAACAGACATTTAGAAGGTCTGTTTTCCAAGCCCGGGTTGGAAGACCTTTTAGCCAGGAGCCTCTGTGCCTGGAATTCTATTAGTTAAAAGTTATTCCCCTGGGCATTAACTGCTACCCTAAGCCCAATCCTTTTGGTACAGCTACAAATCCTAAACTCTCACAAATGGCATCCCCTTATCCTTATGCGTCCTTCTTTCTGTTTCTCCATGACAGCAGGACCCACTTGCTTTCTTCTTCCTGGCTGGTTACATTCTATGTCCTTTTGTTCTTTTATGATACAGGATCTCACAATGTGACCCTGGCTAGCCTGGAATTTTCTATGTAGGCCAGGCTGGCTTTGAAGTGTGGCAGTTCTCCCATCTCTGCCTCTTGAGTACTGGATTCAGGTATCCACCAACATACCTACCTCTTCCAGGCTACTTGGCTGATGTCTTGCCCACTCCTCAGCATAAAAATATTGTTTTCTTAGCCATCAGCCCATGTCCTAATTTCTGCTGCCTCTTTCCTCTCTGCTGAGACATGTCCATCTCTTCCTATGGTAGAGACAATTGGCCTCCCTTCAGGTAGCCATGACTCTCTTTTCTTTCACAAAATCCCATGTAGTTTAAGTGTCTCTAGACAGGGATATGTTCGGGAAAAGTGGGAGACTAGCTCTTCCACTTGTAGGACAAGGATTCCTGATAGGAGTGAACCAGCCACAGTAATTGAATGACTCCTTGCTCATGATGATGAGTTTAAGGAAAAACAGGTGAACCAGTTTTTGCCAATGGGATTTGATAAAAAAAAAAAAAATGCTAGCGATTATGGGAGAAATGTTTCAAGAATCTCAACCACTTCCTATTTCCCTCTCACTAACTGTTGAAAACAGTCTTTGCTGTAGTTTCCCCTGTTCTCTAGTGGATGGACTTCGACTCAGACGTAGGCCTGCAGGCCATGGCTGCTCCTCTACAGTTCCTTCTTCATACATCCTTTGACCTTCTCTCTGGTCCTCCAGACTCCCATACTCACCAACCAGGATGAAAAGAGACTTTCTTCCTCGATCTTCAACTGTAATAGAGCAGAGGAGCTGGGTCATGCTATTTTTAAACATCCTAATGACATGAAGAAAATGTTCCAAAATCTGACCTGGAACACTGAGAAGGGATTGGTGATGTGGGAAAGATCAAGAACAGGATGGAATGGGGGAAATCTTGGGATACATACAGCCTGGATTTCCTACTGTTTACAGGATACTTGATCTTGTTAGCTTTAATTTTCAACTTGGCCCAGCCCGGAGTCCTCTGAGAGAAAGATGAGCTTCAAGTAAGGATTACCTGGAACAGAATGGCCTGTATACATGTCTTTGGGTGAATATCTTGATTATAGGAAGTTCCCGTCCACTGTGGGCAGCACCATCCCTAGGCAGATAGTCTAGGGCTCCTCTATAAGCAAGTGTGAGCCCACGAGTAAGACAGCGAGTTAGCATCCTCCTCCACGGTTCTTGCTGTACTCTCTTCATTATGAGTTCCTTGGTCAGAGGTAATGCTATCTGGAATAGCAAGCAGCCCTCTCTCCAGGTACGTTTCCCGAGTTCCCTCAGTGACAAACTATGACCTGGAAGTATAAGTTGCTTTTGATCAGAGTGGTGTGTTTTTTTTTTTTTTTTTTTTTTTTTTTTTATCATAGTAACAAAAAGAAAAAGAAAACAATTCCTCAGATGCTTCTGGTGACGTCTAGGCCTTGATGCTTCCTCCTCTTATTATATCTCTACCTTAAGTTTCTTGCCTCAAGTCCAGAGCGCTGGGAACTTCAGGTTTTTAAACTCATACTTGCTACCTTCTGTCAGACGGCTGTGCCTTTGCACCCTGTTACTCTGCCTGGAATTTCTCTCCATCCGACTCGCCTTGTCAAACTCTTTCTCATCCTTCAAAGCCTTATTCCAACATCGTGTTTCTAGGGTGATTTTTTTCAGTGTCCTCTTGAACAGGCTTCATGACTCCCATTGTGCATTGACAGGAAAGTTAGCAGTGTTGTGGTCTTAAGACCAAAAAAAAAAAAAAAAAAAAAAGTTTAGGTAGACAATAGGGATGAGAGCATTAGGTAGGGCCTAGATGTCACCAGAAAGATTGAGGAATTGTTCCATTTTCTGTTCTGCATTTCCCTGTTCTGTATTCCTTCTGTAATTGGTCATACCTACCAATGTGGCAGTTGGGCAGGTTGGTTGTATCTTATGCCTCTGCCTCCTACTCAGAACTATGGGTTTTGTGCCTGCAGAATCAAGCTTTTTTCCCAGATGCATCTCTGGGGCTTAGGTTAGGTAGAGCCTGGTGTATCTTGGGATGATTCAGTCGAACTCCATCTCTGGCTTTCCAGTGTCACTGGAGCTCCTCTTTGATATGCTCGAACCAATGGGAAATTAGAATAACAAGACTAGCTTAACATTCTGAACATTTGTATATGTGTATGTGTGCACATGTTCCTGTGTGTGTGAGAGTGCATGTACACTCTAGTGTGTGTGTATGTACATGTGCATGGGGAGGCTAAAGGTTAAGCTTGAGTGTTATTCCTCTGACACCATCCACACACATCCTTTTTTTTGAGATGGGGTTTTTAATTGGTTCAGAGTTCACCAAGGAGCCTAGGTTGGCTGGCCAGTGAGGACCAACTGTCTGAAATCTCAAGTGCATACCCTGCTGCCTTGTTATGTATATGTAGTTTCTGGAGATCATGTCTGCAAAACAAGCACTTTGCCAACTGTGTTCCCTTCCCAGCCCCATTCTGAATATTTATTAGGACCCCTTTAGGGATAGGAAGGTATCCTCTCACTTTATCTATATAACCATTTTGCAATAACATACAGGCAATTTGTATTTTGCAGACAAGCACAGAAAGGTTAAGTCCCAAGGTCACAGAGTCGATAATGGACAAATCGAGAATTCAGACTCTGATACCTGACCCTGATCCTGGTACACTTTGGGAATTAATAGCTCATGCCAACCTGTTGTCACTGTGGCCTGCCATATTTCCCGTGGCCTTGTCCCACATCTTTGCAACGGAGCTTTTCAATTCAGAAGTCTGCTAGAATTACTTCTCCCACCTCTAGCTGCAGAAAGCGCAGTGATGTACATCACTGAGAGCCTGTGGCACAGTCTTCAATCTTCTTCACACGCAGCCACTTCCAACCTTGACCTTAGAGTGGTGAAGATGATTCTTACGGGGCTGTTACTCAAAGGAAAAGTGAAATGGTCCCTGTGGGGAGACTGCAGGATTTCCGTTCCAGCCTTCTAATTTCAGATCAGCCTGAAGAAAAGAACTGTGCTAGCAGCCAGATCCGCAAAATTAGGTGAGCTCCGTTCTTTGCCTCTCTTAAGAAATATGGGCGCTGCTCTAAAAATCTTTTTTTAATCTCCTCTCTGGTCCATGTAACAGGAAATTGGTCTCTGCCATAGGCCAATAAATCTCCAACTTTTTATTGAATATTAAAGAAAGACTTCAAGTCAAGTTCAAAATCTCTGTGCTTGGAGCATCTTACATAACGCTGCAGCTCTGGTACCTCGGGTCACAAGAGCTTTAAAAAGAAGGAGAAAAATGGGAAGCCTGCGGGTCAGCGGCCCTCAGGGATGATTACTTCTCCTTAAAAATAATAGCCTATTACTCTGAAAATCTTAAACAAGGCATTCCCTCGCTGGCTTGCACATTATAATTGAGAAGAAGGGGGATTATGAGCTGCTGGGCTCTGGGTGTATCCACAATGAGTTTGCAGTGCCTTCGCCTTGAAGACTTCAGCCTTGAAATGGCTGTGGCCAGAGATGGATGATGGTGGCTCTTCATAGATACCTCTTTAGGACCATGACTCTCCCTTCTGCTGCCTGGTCTAGCCATGTTTCTCTCTCAGAGGTGTCTTTGGCCTGAGGAAGCTGCATGGCTTCAGGTCTTTTGTAGTTAGAATGTGAAATGTCTGCTGCAGAGTCGTGGGTCTGGACACCATGTCTCCAGCTGGCTGTGCTTTTCCAGGAAGTTGTGGAATCTTTACTAGGAGGAAGATAGCTGGGTGTAGTCCATTGCTAGGAGGTAGATCTTGACCTTTGTAATCAGGGTCTGCTAATTTGGAGGCTCTGACAGAAGAACACAGCTACTCATTTAGTCTGGACCAAAGAATGACCCTCTTCTAACTGGCAAGATCATCCTCTTTTACCTAGGGCTCAGCTTCAGGAAGGATGGATTGATGCACATGGATCCACATGAACAATCAAGCTAGCTAGCAGGATCATCCAAATGAACCCCAGTGGAAACATATCCCCACACCATCTCTCTTCATGCTTCCTGTTCTGTAGCAATGGAAGGAGGCATGAGTCCTAGCTCTGGAATTGCTTCCTGCCATGCCAGTCAGGATGAATTCCTGAAACCATGTGCCGTAATAAACCCTTCCTCTCACATGTGTTGCTTCACACCACACATACTGTCCCTGCAAACCAGCACAAGGTCATACCCTCTTCCAGAGCACAGTCCAGATGCTCAATGGAGGAAGCACAAGATGAAACACTTGCTTACTTGTCCCCATTTCCAGAAACTGAAGGGTTTGCCCCTACAGAGGCTTCCACATTGTGATTCCACATTTCTTCTCCTCCTCAACTTGGTCTCTCACTCTGCCGTAGGTGTGGATAATGTTGTACTCTGCAACCATCTTCTTCCTGCGTGGACAAGTCTATGTCTCCATCTTAATATAGACATACCTCAAAGAGTCAGTATCTACAGAAAGTTGTGTGTTTGATATGGAATGATCTGTAGAAGAAAACAAAGAGTAGAACACATTTATAATATTTTAAGATGCACATACATCTGTTTTTCATCCAGATAAAGATGTTATAGTTTCAGTTCTGTTGCTATGCTAAAGTATCCTGACAAAAGGGAACTTAAAGGAAAAAGAATTTGGAAGTTTATCACAGCCCACAGCTCTGGAGTATAGCTCTTTATGGTGGGGAAGTTGAGTCAGAAACTTCAGACAGTGAGTCTTATCACATTCATGGACAAGAGCAGAGGGATTTAAGTTCATGCATACTCGCTTACTTGTGCTAATTTTGATTTTTCCTTTCTTACACAGCTTAGGAACCCTTGCCTATGGAATGGTGCCACCCACCTTGGAGGTAGGATTTCTCTTACCCAAGGCACCCCCTCCCATCCATAGATATGTCCACAGGACAGCCTACTACAGACAGTTCTTCATTGAGAGCCTCTTCCTAGGTGACTCTAGGTTGTGTTGAGTTTACAGTTAAGATTAAGCAGCCCCAAAGATATAAAATTGATAAATATTATTTTCAGATGAGTGTTCACATTATGGATGAGACAGCAAAAAGTCAGAAAAATGGGGTAAAGGATGGACAGAGAGGTCCTTTAGTTCTGTTGGTAAAAAGAGATGTGTGCATATTTATCTTATTATTGGTTGCATGTTTTGGAGGCTAATATATCCTATAGGAGGAAATTTTACAGTTGCAGACTTGGAGCCTGTCTCTCCCACTTGAGAGCTGTGTGACCAGAGACAAATAAGTTGACTTCTCTGATGCTACAACTTTGTAAGGAAGAGAAGATCTCTCCCCGCCCCTCTAATGACCAGAAGAGTTTAAAGATCCGGAGTTAGGATCCATTGAGAAGTCGTCTTTCCTCTGAGTGTTCCATCTCTCCATGTGCTTATTCGTCTCGGCCTTCAGAGGCTTTCTGTCCATGTCTTATCGTGACCTTTCACCTTCGAGTTCCTAATTCCAATACTTACTCCAAGTTCCAAGGACAAGAGCCTCCTCCTCAGCTCAGTGTGAGCCATTTTGGCACTGGGTGCTTATCCATGCTTCAGCAATTTGCCTGAAGCTTTCATGGTAGGGTTGGGAGGTATGTGTTGACTGCATTTAGGATTTTCCTGAGAAACAGAAGCAGCATTATCATTATAGAGTCATGGGGTATAGTGTGAGGAATGCCAGGCATGGTAGTATAGGCCTGAAATCCCACTACTGAGATAGGATAAGTTCACTTTCAAAGCCAGCCTAGGTAAGACCATCGTAAAGCAAACAAAACTAAAAATAAAACAAAATCCAAAACCATAAATACAAACAAACAAAACAAAAGAAAGTAAAACAAACAAACAAACAAAATGAAATAAACAAACAAATACTCCAATCAACCAAACCAAACCAAACCAAACCAAACCAAACCAAATCAAACCAAACCAGAACCTTTGAACCCAATCCAGTGAATCTGTAGTTGATTTTGCCATTGTGCAAACACACAGGATACTTGTGAAAATTAATCTGGCTACAGCATCAATAAAAATTATAATCATACTGGAGTAAGATAAGGTATATGGTCAATGGTTGACTGCATGCTGTTGTGCACATTTGACTGTGTATCTATCTGTCTTTACCTATATATCCAGATTTATACATTTCCCTAAATGCATATGTCTGGGTTGTCTCATAAATAGGAGAAGTGGTAGGTGGAACCAATTCGCAAGCAGGAGGACAAGAATGAACAGCTATCTCTCTCATACATCTCAATACAAATATTTGACACTTCAACAGCCAGGAGTCACACGGTTGAGTTAAACAATAAATATCAGTTTGAACAAAGCTTGGCACTAGAAGGTGCCCTGGAAGAGTGATCTCCGTTCCTCACTGTGCTGTCATCCCATGGGTACTTCACATCCAGTGGCCTGTAGATCAACACTTAAAAAGGTTGACAAGGGCTAAGGAGATGACTCAGTGGTTAAGAACGCAAACTGCTCTTGCAGAGGGCCAGACTTGGGCTTCTTACCCAGGCTGGGTAGTTCACAACTGCCTGCTACAGCTCAAGAAGATCTGACTTCTTCTTTTGCCTCTGTGGGCACACACACACACACACACACACACACACACACACACACACTCACGCGCGCGCGCGCGCGCACACACACACACACACAAACACACACACACACAAACACACAGAAGAAATAAAATACTAAGGAAGCTAACACAGGTGGGAAAGTGGATCTCTAGCATGCATGTGGAAGCTAAGTACGGTGCCCTCAGCTTGTAACCCCAGTGCTATGGAGGAGAAGACAAGCAGAGCCCTAGGGTTTGCTGGCCATCTAACCTCACTAAATCTGTGATCTCTAGGTTTAGTGAGACACCTTATCTAAAAACATCTAAGATGGAGGGCCTGATGTTGACCTCTAGCCCCACACCCCCACAGGCATGAGTATACACCCTGCTCCCAGCCCAATGGGCATAAGCAACTACATACTAAAAAGATTAGCAGCCCAACTTCTAGGACCCAAATTCCGTTCCTAGCCTTTCCTCTTTGGTATAGAAGTAGATTTCTTTGTGTCATGCATTCCTTCTTTGTAGAAGCAACCGTGGGAACAGTGTCTCTCCACCATTGTTCTCAGGAGGAATAAATGAGATGATTTACATAATGCAGTTTGCTGGTTCATCCATGCATTCCACTGTTGAGTGATTATTTTTACTGTTATCAATAAAAAACTACCCTTTTGGATAATGAACTCACATGTTGATACAGTTTGGCCTCTTCATCACCACCAAACCAACCAGGGATATATTTACTGGGCACATTTACTGTATACAGACCTTTTTTTGTTTTGTTTTGTTTTTTTCTTTTTTAAAGATTTATTTATTTATTATATGTAAGTACACTGTAACTGTTTTCAGACACCCTAGAAGAAGGCATCAGATCTCATTATGGATGGTTGTGACCCACCATGTGGTTGCTGGGATTTGAACTTAGGACCTTCAAAAGAGCAGTCAGTGCTCTTAACTGCTGAGCTACCTTTTTGAGCCATCCTACAATCACTTAATTACTGCTCTTTGAGGACAAACCTGAGACTGGGTGTGGCTATGTTCCCCATTGTCCAGTTTCAGTGCTTATCAAGAAATGGGCAACAAAAGCGGAGTAGTCCCCTTCCCTCTCTTTAGGCAGACCAAGCCACTCTGCTAACACTCTCCCCCTAGTTTATAAAGCATAGCTTCAAAGACTGGCTGGCAAAGATTGAATGTGCAGTATGTAAATCTACGAGAACAGAGCCCTGTATGTAATAACTGCTAGGCAAGCACTGTAATTGTTTCATTATTATTGTTTTATTACTATTCACAGTGTTATCACTATTATCGTTTTCCAAGGTCTTATGGGTTACTTCCCCACTCTCATAATTAATTTTTTATTACATTTATTTATTTCTGTGTGTTTGGGCATGTGTGTGTGCATGTTTGTGCGTGGTGTTGGGGGTAGGTGGCATGCATGTGGAAGTCAGAGGATAATTTTGGACGGTTAGTTCTCTCCCTCCACCATAGGGTCCTGGAGACTGAACTCAGGTCATCATGCTTGGTAGTGCCTTTACTGAGCCATCTCATGGCTCTCATGTACTTAAAAACACGCCTTTAATCCCAGCACTTGGGAGGCAGAGGCAGGCGGATTTCTGAGTTCGAGGCCAGCCTGGTCTACAAAGTGAGTTCCAGGACAGCTANGGCTACACAGAAATCCCTGTCTNAAAAAAAAAAAAAAAAAAAAAAAAAAAAAAGACATTTACCTCCCAGAGGCTTGTCCCCTATGCTTCTGTGTGCAGCCACCTTGGGCTTAGTGTACATGGGTTTGTTCGCATTTTTTAAAATATATTTTATTATTATTATTATTATTATTTTCTTTATTTACATTTCAAATGCTATGCCGAAAGTTGGTTTGTTCGCATTTAAACACTAGATCTTATTTTCTTGGATCCCTCTGGGGCTTTCTCCTGCCTTTTCTTCCGGTACCTGTTTTCAACCTGATAAAACCGCCCAGTTCCCTTCACTAAACTCTTAACTGACCTAGAGGCCCCCCGGGCCTGTGGACCCAGATCTAAACAAATGAGAAGGTCAGACACCCACACGCATACTCCACCCACCTCTGAGCAGCAAGGCACTCCTTTGCAAGGCTCCCCAAGACAGGTGCTTAAAGAGGTTAATCTCCAGGAAGGTTTCCAAAGACATGACTAACTACCTTATTCCAGCGTCTACTACAGAGCCCCACATCGCTGCAAAATTAGTGACCAGACTTTCAGGTGCCCACAGGGAACTCTGCTGGGCTGTAAAGCTCACCCCTACAGGCTGCTTTGTATGATAGCCCCCCCCCGCCCCCTCCCTTAAAGAAAGCAGGCGATGACTTTTTGATACCACCCCGACTCAAAAGTAATATTCAGCTTACAAAACCTCCCCCCCCCCCAAAGCGAGTTATTTGCCAGATCCCAAATGGTCCAAGGTTGATGGATGGTGGGTGATTTCTACATCAGCACACCTTGGAGCCCCAGAGCTAACCCTCTGACAGCGTTAGCATAAAAGATTTACATTTATGTTACGAGGGCCACACAAGAATAATAATTTTAAGATACATTGCCTTGGCTGCTGGTGCGGCTGCTGGTGCACCCTGGGAAATCTTGCAGCGGCAGGAGCAGAGCAGCACTGTAATTACAAAATGGCAGTGCAGGAGAGAGTTTTTAAAGACAGGCAGCTAGAGACCAAAGCCATCTGCATGCCTTGGCGGATTGAAATTACAGTAATATATTAAGACATTACCTGAAAAGCCCAGCACCATTTAAATGATTTACTTTTCAGCCCCGGCAAGCTTTAATTTAAGGATAAAGTCATTCAGAAGGCTAATCTGATAGGGGAGGCATTATTTCACACAGTTAAGTTAATTTACAGTAGCTGATTGTTGTGGTTACTTTTGTATTGTTATCTTCCCACAAACAGCTGATCTGCTAGACAGAAGCAGTAGATTGCTTACCTCGCTGTCTTAATTCAGCAGGCAAGCTATCTGTGATAAAGGTTTGTTTATAAGCAATAATGGGAAAGTCATTTTGAGGCCACCCTGATAACACTGATGAGAACTATTTTTAAGGGAGAAAACACGCAATTAAACAGATGGACTCACAAGGCCTGCACTGGTGTGTCTTGTCTGTCTGTCTTGTCCAGAGTGGTTGATGTTTGCGGTCAGTCTTCTGCCTCCTTCCCACCTCTTCTACACAGTGGCCCTCCTCTGTGCTCCCCACTGTGGTTATGACAAGCTGTCTCTGTATCTCTCAGTGACTTCTCTATAATCATACTGGCTTGTCTTTGAGAGCACTGAATTTTGTGAATCCTATGAGTTAGCTGCTCACTTAACTATCTGATTTCTGAAGGGGGGAAGTGAGCTTTGAGGTTCGTCTTTACTAATTTTGGGGGTGGGGTGGTGAGATGGCTCAGCAGGTGAAGGGACCTATGTCCAAACCTAACTACCTTAAGTTTGAATTCTGGTACCCATCGGTCTGGAGGAGAGATCAGAGTCCCACAAATATAGCACTCTGACTTCGGCACAAATGTCATTTCACACACACACACACACACACACACACACACACAAACACACACACACACACACACA
>NC_034601.1:4360423-4375174 GCF_900095145.1 Mus pahari | reverse complement strand
TTTTTTTTTTTTGAAGACGTTGACTTGAACTTCTCATCATGCTGTCTCCAAATTCTAAGTATTACAGGTGTGCTCCACAGTGTTTGGCCTTTTCATGCACTATTTATCATCTTTAGGAGATGGAGGATATGAAAACATCAGGAATAAAGTTCCAGAATGGATGAGGTGATGGAAAAAAAATTGAAGATTCGGAGAAAGTGACAGGAGGGATTGTGTTCCTCAAGGGAACCCAAGGGGCACCCGCTGGGCTTAAGTGTCTTCCTTCATCTGTATGGAGATACTTTCTTTATATGGCACAGTATTGTCACCTGATGACTTTATCTTGACAAAAGAGTTATTGCTTTTGGAAAGGTGAGGAGGGCAGGGCATACCTCCCGTTGCAGGGGATAAGGGAGTCATTCCCCAGTGATGTAAGAAAGCAAATCAGATGATTGACACTTGTTAGGAAACACTAGAAAAAGACATGCCTCAAAAAAAATGAAAAAGGTTTAGTCCATCTACTCCTACATACCACTACTTGTGTGCTTATGGTCTGGGCACAAGTATATGTGGATGTTGCTCCATTTCACCCCTAGTTTATAGATGGATAACCAAGGTTCAGGAGTGTCCATACTCTGATCAAGAGCAGACAGGAGGAATCCTATCCTGTATGTGGATGCATAGGATGACTGGAGTATGAGAACACTCCACAGGTGGCTCCCAGGAATGCTGTTATGTGACTCACTCCCTTGGGAGATGTGAACAAATGAGTATTCAGTGCAGATGGTGCAAATGGGTGAGCCAATGAGTTTATTGAGGAGAATGTGTGTGTGTGTGTGTGTGTGTGTGTGTGTGTGTGTGCGCAGGCATGCAAGAATGCACATGTGCACGCATGAGTGCATGCTTGTGAGAGTGTGGTTATTTAGAAGAACAGGAACCACTCAATGGTAGCTGCATTACAGAAAAGTCTACCCTAGTATGGACGTTGACTTATGAAAACTGAAACTCTGGAGCTCTGTATGACTTGCAGAAAGCACGGTATTTGGAGAGTCTCCTTCAAGGCAGCTTGGCTGGTCTTGTCTCTTCAGCAGGCCTTATTTCTTATATAACCTTGAAGAGGTGTCTTGTGTATCTGGTTAATTTCAGGAACTTCCTGAGACTTATGAATTGTTTGTTTCCTATTAAGGAACCTTCCTTTAGATTCCCAAATCTTAATTAGCTTCCTTCCAGGCTGGAATGCTTTAACTAGGAAGACATTGCTTCACATCAGCTGCCCACCTCTTGGAGTCTATATACATGTAAGATCATCTCCTCTTGAGTAAGGATTATCTCTTTTATTAGACATGAGGGAAAACACCACCACTGAGCACATTCTGTTTAGTAGTCACTAAACACCCTATGACTGAATAGTTCAGTAAATCAACAGAGAATGGGTTTCCTTGGGTATAAGATGAAGGTGAATATCCTGTGGTATTACTGGGAGGTTAATGTGCTAACATGGGCTAATGTGGCAGAGCATGTGTGTCAACAAATATCCATGTATAAAGATATAGGCTAGAAAGAAAATAAAAAGGAACAATGTATTAGAGAAGCAGTCAGAAGACAGTAGGGACAACCCTCTCATTGCTGGGAGAAATAAATTGCTTATTTTGCACATGAGTGGCTGTCACACATCTCTGTGTGATTTCCTTCAGTGGGAGCTGGGGGCTTTCAAAAAGATTGGCTTCCATTTTCAGTGCCTCCCTTCAGCCTTAAGTAGGAGGAAATGGATCTGGAGAAGGAAAGCTAAAGGAAGTCCCTGGGTCTAGAGGGTAGAGACCTTGCCATATAAACTCTGACACTAGTTAGTCCTCTGGACTGCAGGTTGTGACTTCTATGTGTAGCCTGATTACCTGCCAGAGGGACTAGAGAACTTGAACATTTGGAGGGTTGGGACAGCTAAGCTTTTCCTAGACAAAGTGCTCCTCCCAAGGCTGAGACATAGGTACCGGACCAAACTCAGCATCTTTTCCCAACAAGCTCCTCTTTCAGACAGGTGTCAGTCAACATAGACAAGACAAGGGTGTGTTCTCATAATCCTCTGGATTAGGCTATGTAGACTTTTTTAATGGGCAGTAGCTTTCGCAGAGTCTAGACCCATTCCTGTTTATAGTGACTACATTATTCTCCCCACTCTCAACCACTGGTCCCTGGGATAGGTTTGAAATTCTTAATAATGTATTTGTCTATCCCCAACTTCCCACTTCCCCACTGTACCCCTCTGAAAGTTCTCTAAATCACAAGCCATGGCAATTGAGTATTCTTTGTCACCTGAAAGGCTGTGTTTGCACCCATCTGATGAGTTCTATTAAATATGGGGTCCCAATGCATTCAGAAGCACCCACTCCGTTTCCAAATACCATGTCCATTTGACAAGACTGAAGTAGATTAATTAACGTAGTGGGTCTATCTTCTGCCTGGCTGTCTTGTGCTGCAATGGAGACCAAGAAAAATCCATTAGATTATACTGAGAGATAGCAGGAGAAGGTTTAGATTAAGTTTATCTCTCGAGGCAATTTTATTAGATAGATTAAGTTTCTGTTCATCTCTCCAAAGACGGCAGTAATAACCAGTGTCATGACTTTCAAATCCTTTGGACTGCAGAGGGTAATCAAACATGGTTGTCTTTTTATCCTCCCCCTTTTACTTCTTAGCATTCTACAATCCTGCCTCGCTCATCTGTCAGAGGGATAGCATTAAGGGGATCAGTGTTGACAAGCGATAGTACAAATTATGTAATGCTGATGACATTTCACTGTCTCCTTTTGATCTGCAATTCCCACTCTCAATCACTCCTCATTCTATAAAAAGCATTGAAAGGGGAAGGCAGCCTTGGACACCACTGGCTGTGGTCCCTGAACCCCAGGGGCAAAGCAGGGTGAGTTTGAAGTGCATGGGAAGCTTCTGAATTACATGTGGGGCTTAGGAAGATGGCCTGACTGACAGAAGGGGAAATTGAGGTCATCTGCCTACAACAGGCCTTTGACAGCTGTCACTTGGGACCACAGTGCTATATTCCCATGAAATATTTGACATGTTAGGCTCACGCTAGCAAAGGGCTTTCTATTCCAAGCATGTACCTTCTGACTTTTCCTGCATCAGGGATTCTAGCCTTCCATTTGAGGAATTGATGGAACTTAATCTAAAAGGAAGAAGCAAGCTAGTGTTGTGAGAGGGGTGGGTGACTGAAATGTCAGATACACACAGTGAGCTTTCCTGAAGGAAAGCACTGTGCTTTAGACCAAGCAACAACAGAGCAAGCAAGATGAAACATCTGTGTATATCAAAAGGGTTTTTTTTTTTTCTTTTGTTTGCTGAGAAGGGGGAACATATCTTCTTTCCTTATTGTATTTCCTTTCCCATGGAGGAGTCTCAGTTACTGTAACACCCTTGGACTTCTGTCTGGTGTTATCTACTACCTCCACCAGAGGCCTAAAGGAGAATGATGGCTTGCAAAGAGATGCTTCGACCTAAGACAAAGATATGACTTTGTAATCATAACCTCAGATCATGCCTTATTTCAGGGATTCAGAGCTTTACTATTTGCAAAACAAGAACAATAGCACTAATCTTAAATGCATACTCTAACTTCCAAAATACTAGAATCCATCTTGCTAAATACTTCTAAATAAGGATAATCTATTTTAAAAAATCATAAAAGTTCCCTTGTGGAGTTAGATTTGTTTTAGGGTTTTCCATGAGCATTGTGAGCTGACGTATGGTATGTGACTAACAAAGTCCTTTAGGGTTCCAGCAAGCAAACATCCTTTGCCTCCACTTGTAGTCTTAAAATGAATAGAGGAATGTATAGGAAGGATGGGGTTTGAAAGATCTAGAATTGCTTAACTCCTGTATATTCATTTATCTTGTAATCATTTATTAGCTATATACAATGTATTAGATACTAGAGAACTGTCTTAGGGTTTCTGTTGCTGTGGTGAAATACTATGCCCCAAAGCAACTTGTGGAGGGCAGAGTTTATTCCACTCACAGTCATATATAATAGTTCATCATCAAAAGCAGGAGGGACAGGAACCTCGAGGGAGGAGCTGATGCAGAGACCATTGGGGGAGTGCTGCTTACTGGCTTGTTCCTCATGGCTTGCTCAGCCTCCTTTCTTATAAAACCCAGGACCACCAGCCCAAGGGTGGTACCCCCACAGTGGACTGAGCCCTCCCATATCAATCACTAATTAAGAAAATTACCTACAGCCTGATCTTATGGAAGCATTTTCTCAATTGAGGTTCCTCTTCTCAGATGATTATAACTTGTGTCAGGCTGACATAAACTTAGCCAGTACAAAGACTGAATGGTAAGCATGCACTAAGAGATTTACCCAAAAGGGTGGATGTAAAGCACAGATGGTGGGGTACTTACCTAGCACGAGTCTCATCTTGGACTTGATCCCTAGTACCATATTAAAAACAAACAAACAAAATAACTGGGTGTGGTGGTCCATGCCTGTAACCCCTGAGGAGAGGTGGAGGCAGGAAAATCAGTATTTCAAGGTTATCCTCAGCTATGTATCACATTTGAAGTCATCCTGGGCTACATGAGCCCTGTCTCAAAAAACAACAAAGTAAAGCCTGATTGGTACAAACTTCATCGATAGAATTAGATCTGCTGCATCCATGTTGGCATTTCTGTGACCTGCTATGTGACTGCTACATACTGGGTACTCAAATAACAGTTCATGAATAAATGAATAGATAAATGCATATAAACCACTCATATTCCTCCTAATCACTAACACCAACTTGCTGAGAGGCAGAATCATTATTGGAAAAGTTTCTCAAGCCATGAGAAAACACTATCATTCAAGACCAGCAATGAAAGCCAGGAGGAAGAAATACGTTTCAAGACCCTATTTTACCACAAGGTATCCTTTGGAATGTAAAATAAAAACAAATAGAATTTTATTAATCTATTTTTGCCTACAGCCTGGAAAAGCCCTCATGTCAAAAATCCCTACCTCTAAATTATGCCTTGTCTACACATTATAAATTTTATTAACCACTCTTTTATTAGCAATCTTATTACAGTTGATCCGCACATGAATAGAAACAATTTACAAATGATCAGGGTTGGATTAGAGAAACCATAAACTCAATGCAAATTGTTACAAATTATTTACTGGCTTTGCACAAATCTGCATATAGATTGAGGAAGTCAATCAGAAAGGTACCTTCAGGTATTCTTCACAAGATATGATTGTGAAGATAGTCGCAGACAGGCATGTGTCGTGTAGAATAGAAATGAAAATAAGTAGATGCATTTGTCAAATACATTTAGGTGTGGGTCTCCTCATTTAATAAGCACTTTGGAGCACAGAATATCTGGGAAAATTGAAAAGGTATAAGGAAGTGGCGTGACTCCAAGTGTAAGGTCAGGAGTCTGAGATGTATAAAAGGATTTCAAAAAAAAAAAAAAACCCACCACCAAAATGTGGAAACATTGACCCAGCACAATAGGGGACTACAGAGATTTCATCCATTAATTTTCCAGCAACCTTCTGAAGTATGGAGGACCTATATCCTCGTTCTTCAGTTGAGAGAGCTGAAGTTCCAAGCTTGGTAAAGGTCACATGGAAGTCAGAACTTGGGTCCAAATTTTCTAATTTTGTGTCTGAAGACCCATCTGTGAAAGCGTTGGCTGTGTCTACCTTTACTGAGGGTATGTAGGTCCTTGGAAATTTCTCTCATGTTGTCCCAGTTGTCTACTAAATCACAGAACTTGCAACACACTTCTCTCTCTCTCTCTCTCTCTCTCTCTCTCTCTCTCTCTCTCTCTCTCTCTCTCTCTCTCTCTCTCTCTCCCCCTCTCCCTCTCTTGTTCTCCTAATTGGGAAGTGAAGCATTAGGAGGGTTCAACTCTTATACCCAGCTTCCCATTTGATCTCACACAGGTCTTTCCCTTTCTTTGGGGCTTGCTTTATAAAGGAGAAGGGGGCTAGTTTTTCCCAAACTCTGTACATCTTTGCCAAATTTTAGCTCAGGGCTGGCCAATATGGCACCCATGCTTCCTCTATATGTGCAGACGATCCCTTGGCAAGAGGGACATTAGACAGAGTAGAAGTCTTCCAACCTCACTTCCACCTCTTAGTGATGTATTATTTACCCTCCCTAGTGCCTCCTAGTTCTATCCTTGAATCACAATTATGGTCTTGGATTATTCTCCCCTCTTCCTCCTCCTCCCTGTCTCTACCATTCCTCTCCTTCCTTCCCTCCATCCTTCCCTCCTCTCCTCTCTCCCTCTCTCTGTCTCTCCCACCTTCCCCCTCTCTCCTTTCTCTCTCCTCTACACTTGTAAAGGTCAGAAAACAATGCTGGGGATTTGCTTTTCATTTTGAGCAGGGTGTCCTTGTTGTTCATCACTGTGTATGCCAAGCTGGCTTGCCTGTGAGCTCCTTGGGGGCAGGGGAGGGGGTTCTTCTGTCCCTGACTCCCACCATTTCACAGGAGCACTGAGATTACAGACACTCATTACCATACCTAGCTTTACATGAGTTCTGGGGACCAGATCTCAGGTCTTACTACTTGCATGGCAACTTCTTTTCTGTTTGAGCTACCTCTGAGCTGTTGTTGTTGTTTTTATTCAATGTAGCCCAGTTATTCTCCCGTTGGAGGTTTGATTTTAATGGAGATAGGTATTAGAATGATGCTATTTCAGATCTTTGTGTCAAATCTGACAGACTTTTGTCCACTTAGGATGTTCTGAGAGACCTGGAATTTTAGTCACAAGTGCAGTTGTTATTTGATCATCCATGGGTCAGGTGGAGATGGGATGCCCATGCACATATGTGCATTCACCTTTGGTGCTTTTACATCAGCAAAGAACTCTGGAATGGGGAAGAATTAACAAGCAGCAATATACTGTATTCAGCCTTGCTACCTATAAGGGTCCTTGCTCCTGCTCCATTAATGAATGTTCCAGTAGTCCTGTGCATCCATTAAATACCAAGGTGCCGGCTGTATTTCAGAGTCTACTGACATGAGCTCCTCCAGAATGTGATCCAGCATTTGGGGTCCACAAGGGATCCATACTGTTGTTGGATATTTTCTAGGCTGCTAAAGTTATGCAGAATGAACTTAGCAAAGTCAATGGGACATCTGCAGGGACTCTGGTGGTGATCCCAGTAGCTGGGATTTTATTCCTCTTGGAATGCTTAGCCAAAGTCCTCAGTAGTTGAGTTCAGATAACAGTGAAAGGTAAACTAATTATAGTGGGGCCATTTGTGCTTTTGTGGTTTGGCTTATGTCAGCGTTTCCCAACTAAGTGGAGTTCTTCAGGGATTTCAGAATCTGCTTTAAATGTCTTTTTTTTCACCCTTATTATTATTCTGAACCTATTTCCATTAAATGTTCTGGTATTTAGACAAAAGGAGTTTGTTGCCACTAAACATGGCTCATGGCTCAGATAGTTTGTTATAGACATACATACATACATACATGCATACATATATACATGCATACATACATAAACAAATACATACACATGCACCCTCCCAAATACCCACACTTTCTTTACTGCCACACACCCCCCCAACCAAACACATGAGTGCTATATTTGTTCAAGACAGGTTCAATTGCAGCTGACAGATACCCAAATCTGAAAACTGTAAAATTTCAATTCTGAAAATTGAAAACGTAAAATTTCAAGTTTAATCTGTTCAAGTGAGAAGTAAAAAAAAAAAAAAAAAAAAAAAAAAAAGGGTGTGATTTCATCCTCAAATGTATTGACAGAGCTTTGTCTCTCAGTCTCTGTCTATCACATTCTCTTGTTTCTCCTTGCCTTCCCCCATACCTTAAGCAAGGTCTCATGTATCTCAAGCTCTCCATGTAATGGTTGACCTTGACCTCCTGATCCTCTTGCTTCTGTCTCCCTGAGCTACCATCTCCAATTCCTCTGCCATTTTCCTCCCTGAGGGGAATCATTACCTCAGGCAAGGCTACAGGTCTGCCTGTATCCATCCTGTATTCCTCAGATTGCCGTGGCCTTGGGTCACATGTTCAATCCCCCAGCCAATCACATCAGTTCTGGGAGGACTGGGGATTGGCCTGGTCACTGTTAATGACCCCAGTCACAGATAAGACTTCCAGCCCATTGGAAGCCAGGAAGCGTGGGCTCTGTTCAGGGCAATACAGCTGTGAGATCTTTGCCCTTCAGTTAGCTCATCTGTCAGGAGTGATTAGGAACAGGTGAAATACTTTCACAGAGAGACTACTCAGAGCTCCTGTTCCTATGTGCGCCATCCTGTCACACTGTCTAGCTCTGGAGTATTCGGCAGAGTATGTAGACGAAACAAGCCACCGACTCTTCTATATGTGCCAAAGAAACAGCTTTCCTTAGCAGACACCTGAGGATGCCTAACTATCCACCAAGCCAATTTTTCTTGGGCCCGATTTTGGACTCTTTTTTTTTTTTTTTTTTGGTTTTTCAAGACAGGGTTTCTCTGTATAGCCCTGACTGTCCTGGAACTCACTTTGTAGACCAGGCTGACCTCAAACTCAGAAATCTGCCTGCTTCTGCCTCCCGAGTGCTGGGATTAAAGGCGTGTGCCACCATGTCCGGCTTTTTTTTGGACTCTTAAAGTGACGGTTGCCACATATGCCCCACTGTATAAGAACACCATTTATAACTTTACATTCTAACTAAAGGTTACCCAGGGGTCTTTGAAAAAGTGACTGGGCTTATTTTGGATCCTTTTTTTTTTTTTTTTTTTTTTTTTAATTTTTTAATATTTTTTTATTTTTATTTTTAAGTTTCTGGTACATCTTTTTTCCCCTAATTTTTGTTAGGTATTTACTTCATTTACATTTTAAATGCTATCCCCAAAGTCCCCTATACCCCCCCTCACCTACCCACCCACTCCCCCTTCTTGGCCCTTTCTAATGGAAATTTTCTTTGACAAATTTCATTGTGAGGCAATAGCATTAAAATAGTTAATTTTAGCATTGATATGCAGTCATGTCCATAATGGGATAGGGCTGGGGTTATGAAATAAAATCCCCGTTAGGACAAACTCTTCTCAAACATTAGTGCCAGGGAAGGTGTCTCTCATCCGAGCAGGTGGCTAGTTGGAAATTTTCTGGGAAGTGTCTGTCTTTGCTTTGGCTTCCAGGCAGCTCAGAGCCAGCTGTTAGCCTTGCCTCTAGCAAGAGCAGCACACCTTTGCCATGCAGCTACTGTGCATAACTTCATCCCTGACTCTTCCTTTGTCTTCTGTCTCTTCCTTTGTCTTCCTGTCTCTTCCTTTTATTATCTTTATTCTAGTCTTTAAAATTCTTATATTAACTTCGTTTTATTTTTGTGGAATACCCAGATTTTTGTGGGGTTGAGATGGAACATCTTAAACAAATAATAAAGAAAAATAAATAAAAAATAAAGACAAAGTAAATAATAGCTAACTAAATGAATGAATGCAAGTGGACTCTCAGTCCCACCCCCCCGTTTTTTTTTTTCCTGTAATGATAATGCTGGCTGCACGAGGGTCCTTTCTCCTTCACTGCTGATGTCTTGGCTCTGCTTGGAACCACTTGTTCAATTACAGTGCCAAGCTTCTGTTTTACAAGGCTCCCTTTGAGCTCATCTAATCAGGAGCAGATCCTCAATGCAGTCTCTTTGTTCACTGACTGGAACCTTGAATGCCTTGCTTTGCCTAATAAATAACCCAGGGGCTCAAACTTGGCCTTAGCTTTTATTTGGAAAATAGAACTGGTGAAGCTCTGTAGCACACAGCGAAGCAAAGCCACTGCAAGGTCAGGCACCTCTCAGGCAGTTCAGCAAGGTTGTATACTGCTCCACTTCCACATTTACTGGGTCTTTTTTTTTTTTTTTTTTTTTTCTTTGCATAAAATTCTCTGTCCTTGCTCATATCTTGGACTGCAGCAGGTAAATCTCAGGGTGAAAGGAGTGTCAGATGACTCAAAAAGTAAATGTTGGTGAGGTGCAAAGTAAGGTTAAATCTGGTCACCATTTGTAAAATCTCAGAGGCTGTACAAACCTCTCCCATGCGTTTTCTTTTTCTGTGGTTGGGATAAAATGCCCCAACAATAGCATAAGGAAGGAATGAAGGAAGGGTTAATTTCAGCTCATAGTTCAAGATATACACCATCATGGTGGTGGCAAGGCAGCTGATCATATAGCATCCACAATCAGGAAATAGAGGGTGTGCTCATGCTTAGCTATATGGTTTCTCAGCTTAGACATTCAGGGATCCTAGGAGGGAGTGAAGCGACCCACAGTGGGCAGGCCTTTCCAGTCAACCAAAGTAACAAACAGAATCCCCCACTGGCAAGTCCAGAAGGCGGTATTCAAGATGATTTTAGATTCTGTCAACTGAACCCTTAACACTCCCGCATAAGGCAGCTACGAAAGGGAAGTGAATGCCAGGTAATGGCTCTGAGAAGGAAGCTGCAGTGTGAAATGAGCTCCATGCTGGCTCTAGTCTGGGGTTCAAATCCCAGCTTTGTCATCTTGGGCTGTGCAACCAGATGTTGTACATCTGTGCATCTCATCTCCAAGCTGCAATTTCTCATCTATAAAGTGGGGGTACTGCTAGCACTTACCTCAGTGTCATAAGATGAACAGGGATTGTATCTTGCTTTTGTCCCCTTCAAGTCCATCTGTTGAAATCAAATTTCCCAATAGATGGAGTTTGGAGACAGAGTCTTTGGGAGACCTTGGAAATCAAGCACTCACAAACAGGGTCAATGCCATCATGAAAGGGGGCCTGGGGAGCTCCCTTACTGTTTTCCCTATGTTTTGATAACTAAGTCAGCCCATGTGTGAAGTAGAATGTGGTCCCTTGTCCAAACTGTATCTTGATCTTGAACTTGCCAGCTCACAGAGAGGTGAGCAATAAATCTGTATTATTTGTCAGCTACCCACTGTTATTTTGTGATAGCATCTGGAGACTGAGGCATGCCTCTTTTCCTCTCTACTCCACTCACCTTTCTGCTTCCCCTTCAACTCGTGGCCTCTCTGCACCTCTGACCCTTCAGACTGGGATATAGATAGCTCCATACAATCCAGGTGTCTTAGTTACTCTCCTCTTGCATTGACAAAACACCATGACTACATGACTAAGGCAACTTAGAAACATGTTTAGTTGGACACGCATGATTACAGAGGACTAGGGTCTATGATCCTCATGACAGAGAACAAGGCAACAAGAGGTAGGCGGGCATGGTGCTCGAGCAATAGCTGAGAGTTTACAACTGATCCAGAACCACAGGCAGAGAGGGAAAGAGGGAGGAGAGGAAGAGGGGAGGGAGGATGGAGGTGGAGATGGGAGAGAGAGAGAGAGAGAGAGAGAGAGAGAGAGAGAGAGAGAGAGAGAGAGAATTGGTAATGCCTTTGGGCTTTGAGACCTAAATTCCACCAACTAGGACCAAGTATTCAAACATACGAGCCTATAGGGGCCATTTTCATTCAAACCACCACACCCTGACAAATGTCTAGCTGCATTTTTACATTTGCAGACAGGACTATTTAATGTCTACCTCTCTTACCTGACTCTGCCCCCCCCCCCCATGATGGTAGGTCATAGACTCTCATTGCCGTTGTATCCCAGTGTTTTTCTTTAGGATGAGCTCCTGGAGACAGTTAATAAATACTAAATGTGAGTGAATGGGTGAATGGATTTATATGGTGAGTGGAGGATGGCAATCAGAACCTTCAAATGTAGAAGAATGTGCTAAATGGAGTATCTGTGAAGGTACAAATCCAACATGGTGTATGTTTCAGGCACCAACATTCAAAGTTCAATACAAGCTCAAGGAGCAGTGTTTGTGTTGTGTTTGTCTCTGACCCCCTGAGCCATATGGAACAAAGACCCACTGAGTGCTGCTTTCATTACTATTTAATTTGGTTTTAATTTTATTCTTGTCTGTTTTTTTGTTTTTGTTTTTGAATAGTGTGCCATTATGCACTTCTGGCTGGTGTGAAGTTTGCTATGTAGATCAGACCGGTCTTGAACTTACGGAGATCAAACTGCCTCTGTCTTCTTAGTGCTGTGATTAAAGACATGTGCCACTGTACTGGGCCCTTTGCTTTTTTAAAATAAATTTTAATTAAAATATAATTACGTCACTTTCCCTTTCTGTTTCCACCCTCTAATTCCTCATGTCTTCTCACTCACATTAAAACTGATAGCTTTTTAAAATTATTAATATGTTTATGTGTGCATATATGTGTATATTTATATATAATGTACACACACATATCCCACTGAGTCTATTTGCGTTTGTTTGTGTGTACATAGGTTCAGGGATGACAACATTATATTGGGTAACCAATTAGGGGCCCATCCCTGGGAGAGGATCCCTCTCCTGCTCTCAACAGCCACTAGCTGCCTGTAGTTCTTTATTTAGAGGCCAGGTAAGCTTTGGCTCCTCTCTGTGTCAGCATGTCTATCATTAATGTTCAGGTCTCATGCATGTAGCCATTTTGAGAAGAGGCACTCTGACAGCAGACATCCTGGTATTCTAGCTCTCTCTGCCCCCTCTTTGGTGCTGCTTTCAGAGTCATTGATGCAGCAGTTGTGCTGCAGATGTGCCTATAGGGGCTGGGTGCCCAAGATCTATTGATTTGTGCATTATGCTGTGTCCTGGTTTTCTGTGATGTCCTCCATTTTCCATAAAGAGATCTTTTTCTTTGATAGGCAGTCAGGGGTTAGTTAGGGGTTGATCAGGTCTTCAAGACCAAACCACAGAGTTATCTTTCCAGCCATGTGTTACTATTTTAAATAAACAAGCAAGCACATTTCTGTTTCATGATCAGAGCTAAAAGTTATTTTCAAAATAGTTCGCTAGGATAGAGGTCTGGATTCCCCCTTGCCCCTGTTTTCTTGGCGGCACCAGTCAGAAAAACAATCACTTCTAGCGAGAATCACTTCCTCCCCCGCCTCTTGCTGAACCCCAGCTCATGCAAGATGGTGTGTGCTCTTTATTTATTATACATGTCTGCATATTGAGATAATTGGGTTGTATAATATTGCACGCAGACTAATCTGAGAATGATTTCTGCTGAATAGAAATTACTTATTTTGATTCCTCAGGGGTTTGTTTTGTCAAAACTCATGTAGTATTTAGCAATGTAATCATTGTTCAATTGCCAAGCACAGGAAGTGTAAAATTATCCTAATAAGAACAAGAAGGATAAAGAGAATGGGCAACGCTGACCTCGTCAACTTGATTAGTGATGGTATTTCATCACGTTCTCAAGGCTTAACCTCAAATGCTGCCCGTGAATATTTCCGTGTACCTCTTCATCTCACTGGCCCTAATTAGATATGTAATTTGTCATATGGCTGTTGAGCAATAATAGGAACACACAAAGTGTGTACAAAAGAAGGATGATGTTGTTAAACTTGACATCGCCTCCCTTTTCACAGATTCTTCAAGCATTAAAGGCCATCAGCAGGAGTGTCCTCCTCATGCTAGTTAGCTCCTCATAACCAAGAAGCTGATGTTAGCCAGGCCCAGCACTGCAGGCCTGCTACTCGGGTTAGCTACTCGAGAGCTCTTGAGGCTGGTTCCTACAGCCTAGTAATGCCAAGGCCAGTCTGGGCAAATCTGAGAGAACTTGTCTCAAAACAGAAAGTAAAAACAGGCACGAGGACGCAGCTCAGTGTAATGTACTCATCCTGCACGTGGGAGGCCGAGGCGTAATCCTCAACGAAGCAAGAGACAGACAGACAGACAGACAGACAGACAGACATCTGCTGTATCCATCCACTTCATTCAAGAAGGTCATTGACCATTTGGCAGCCAGATGCTTTGAATAAATCCTGTCTTTGTGAAAATGTGGAGGCTCTATAGAAAAAGAACCCTTGCAGGGAAAAGTATTGTTCCCTTTGATATCTTTATGTGTGCATAAGATTAGAACCATGGCACACACACACAAATATTTCATGTGAATTATTTCATGCATATGATAACATTTTGGGGTGGGTTGTATAAAGAGAAACCAGGATTCAAATGGAGTTCTCAGGTCTTCTGTTGGGTGTTTTGTATGTATGGGTGTTTTGCCTTCATGCATGTCTGTGTATCACATGCATGCAATGCCAATGGAGGTCAGAAGAAGGCATTGGATCTGCTGGGACTGGAGTTACAAGTGGTTGTAACCCCATGTGGGTGCTGGAAATGGAACCTAAGTTTTTTGCAAGAGCAGCCAGTGCTTTTAACCTCTCAGTCACCTCCACACCCGTCTGATGGTTCTTAGGTATGTGGTCTTAGGAAAGAACTTTAATTTGCAGGATTAAAATAAGGATTTCAAGTTCTTTGATGCTATCTCCATCAAAATATGTGTTCTTGGAGATTCAGGACACTTGTAAGATGCCTTTTTCTAGACATGACAGAAAATTACACCCATGAAATCTCAGCAGTATTGTTGCTCAAACAAGATCTGCACAATGACCATACTAGTTGACATTTCAATGTAGATGTGGGAAATCTCATAAGAGAGGGAGAATCAGTTTTCATCTCCAGATGAAAGCCCTTTGATAAAGCTGTCTAGTCTAAGTCTAGTTAGTCCTAAGCACATATGCATATCAGTAACACTAAGTGGGATCAGTAGGTTGTATTTATATATACATGTGTTATTATTGTTGCAACCATAGACAAGGAGACCATGAATTCAAGAGCGTCTGGGTAATGTAGAAAAAGTAGAAGAGGAGGAGGGAGGGTGGGAATGATGCAAACACAATGTGTGTGTGTATATATATATATA
>NC_034601.1:4341326-4360223 GCF_900095145.1 Mus pahari | reverse complement strand
TATATATGTGTGTGTGTGTGTATTTGAAGTGCATCTCTTTGAAATAGAGATTTTTGGCTATCTCTGCAACTCACAGTTCCTTACTAGGTTACATGACCTACTTTTGCCTTAATGTATTGATGCTTTGATTATTGCCTGGATGTTTGATTATTGCCTTTCTTTTTTTTCTTTTCTTTCTTTCTTTTTTTTTTTTTAAGATTTATTTATTTGTTATGCATATAGCTTTCTGCTTGCATGTATTCCTACATGTCAGAAGAGGGCACCAGATCTCATTAAAGATGGTTGTGAGCCACCATGTGTGTTGCTGAAAATTGAACTCAGGACCTCTGGAAGAGCAGTTACTGCTCTTAACCTCCGAGCCATATCTCCAACCCCAAAATGGGACTTTTGATTTGCAAGTGAGGCCGCAAAGGGCCAGGTAGCTGTTGCTGACTGACTCAAAGATTGCCATGTTGCAAGCCAGCAGTCACACGTTGCTGTTTTAACTAGATGAGTCTTCCATTATTCAACTCAAGTGTCAGGTATGAATAAGGATAACTCCAATTATTTTCAGATATAAACCACTTGAGTCTGCACAGCCAACAGAGTTTTACCTTCTAGACTCCCAATCTGATACTGAAGATAAATAGTCTTTACTGTACCCTCTTCAAACTCACAACTCATCACACCCATGACAGTTGTAAAGTGAGTGCTACACATTTTATGTTTTGGGTCACTTGTGATGCAGCAACAGCCACTGCTGTCTATCGGCATTTCTGTATCCTCATTTGCATCATGGATGATGCTAGTGTCTTTCTCTGGGATCATTGGGTAGAGCAAGTTAAAGAGCTTATGGTCCTATACATTGGAAGTACTCATCAAAGGTTAGGGATAAATAGTGTCAACAATGTCTGTCCTGTGGGGAGATGGGTTTTGGGACACTGACAGAGAGATTAGGGAATCTAGGAATGCTATATTGTCACTGAAACAGGGGCAGCGGCTAGTAGGCAGTGGAGCAATACCAGCTCTCAGAAACCTTTGTTGTCTTGCTTCTACCTTCTGGGAAATAACAAAGTTACCACAAGCGCCCAAGGCAAGCTCGGCTAGAGTATTTGCCTTAACTTCAAAAGTTCTCAGGGAGGCAACTTCATTCATTTACCTACCACACCGTTCTGAATTATCAATAACATGCTACTAAAAGGAAATTTCATGCCTCTCCGATCCACTCCAATTGCCATGCTAACCTCGTCCGGCAGGTTGCTCTGTTTACTTCTGGCTGCAGGAAAGTCAGTTAACATTAATTGTGCCATGTGTTTTCTTTCCCTCCACAATACCTCCTCTGTATCCCCCACCAGTGGCATCTCAGTCTGGACAGTGGGAAGCTCTATCTTTTGCCCAGAAGTCTGCTGGGACATCCAGCAGAGCCCTGAGGTCTCATTATAGAACCTAGCACCCTCTGCCCTCTGATCAGACTGTGTTGCTCTGCATCTCTTTGAAGTGGAGATTTTTGGCTATCTCTGCAACTCACAGTTCCTTACTAGGTTACATGACCTATTTTTGCCTTAACGCATTGATGCTTTGATTATTGCCTGGCTGTGGATGGCCCAATATTTCTCCCCCAAAGCTGAATGTAGCCTTGAGAATGAGACTCAGCATGAAACTCCGAGCTCTGGAAGCTCGATTCTGTTACCAGAACTGGTCCTGTGATCCACCGCACTGTTTGCCATGTACTTGCACTGGGAAGGCTTGAGGTTATCAGTCTCAATTTTCTTCCTGTGGTGACAGTGTCTAAGATGTGATAAACGCTGGTCAAAGCGAAGCCAGCCATGCTATTTATCTGTTACAAGGGTACCAAGGCACCTTTCTTTCAAGAGATAGAACCAGAGCTTGAAAGTAATTTTTTCCCAAGCTCGCATTCCTAAGTGTTGACTGTGTGACAGATGCTGTTGTAAGTGTGCTTCTGATGAGTTCTTCCACTGAATCATTGCAGCAACCCCCCTTTTAAACCCATTTTAGAGGCAAGGAAGCAGCAGGTAGCTTGCCACATGTAGAAAGTTAGAGTCATGAATTTTATTCACATAACCCAGCTTTGGAGGTTCAAGTTCTAATCTACTCTCTCTATGCTGTCTCTCAGTGTGAGATACTTAAACCTGTCCATGTCTCCCACGCAGGAGACCTGGTAAGGAATGCCACACGCTTCTGCATACTTTGAATGTTGTTTAGGGTCCAGGTAACAGGAAGCCTTGGATAAATGTTTGTTAAATGAATGAGCATGGTGGATAAGGACAACTGCAAGGTTGCAACGGAGTAAGCACTAGTTGATGTCACGCATCATCCTTGAGACCCAGAGTCTTTGAGGAGAAACTGTAGTGGTTAGCACAGTCCTGATGGAGATCAAATAAGGAAATATAAGGTGAGTGGCAGGAGACTGACAGAGCATCTGCATCACTGAAGTCCTCAGGGCCACACTTTAGCAAGTCTGGATTGGGATATAGCAAGACAGCAGGACTTTCCTGACCTTGTTAGGAGTCTATGCATCTCATTAATTTTCTTTTTCTCCCTAAACTAGGGAGAAGCACTTTTTTTTTTTTCCAAAACCAGTTTTTCCCTTTGCTCATGCCATGACTATTGGGCAACCTCCCAGAGATTTCCTGTTTTAGTTCAAGTCCTAATTAGACATTCTTGAGGGCAAGCACCCAGTTTCCCGTGATGCTTGGAATGTTCAGCATTGGTTACCTGAGGTATCGAGGGACAAGATGTGGAGGGCAGATGTGGTTGCCAGTAAACCTTTGCCTCGGGTTGAGGGATAAAAACACACCCAGAAGCTGATATGTCGGTTTCAAAGTAGATCTGCCTGAGGATGTATGAGTTAGGAGGTAATGAGAGTTGGCCCATGACAACTTCTTTCTACAATAGAAAATTGCCAGCGCAGCCTCAGAAACATGGTGCCCAAGAATGGAGGCCTTTCTACAGCAGTTATGACCATCTGGGAAGTGGGGAGATTTGAGAGATGTGCTGAAGACGAGTTCCTTACCCTAGGGATGCATTTTGATATGTGGAGTGATTTCCAAAAATTACTCCTAAGAAGTCCTCTGGGAGAAGAGATCCTTGATGGAAGGTGCCATGTTCACCACTCAGGAAGTCTTATGTTCCCTGCTTGGAGGGCAGCATGCGTATATATTGGAAAACCAGCAATTTATTTATTAAGTTCTAACATTGGGCATATTTATAATTTACCCGTGAGGCATTGTGCATTCCTGTTATTCCTCCCTCCTATTTTATAGACAAGACATTTGGAAACTCAGAGAGGTTATGTAACTCAATCTAGATCAGAGTTAGCAAATTATGGATTTTAAATCTAGGTTTAGCCAGTTGGGTATATGTCTTAGTCCATCCAGTCTCTACACTTTGCAAATATCCTGCTCCCCATCCAAAATGAAAGTCTTAAAGCGAGAGAAGACAGACAGCAATGTAATTCATCTTTCATGAGACTCGCTGGGGTGAGGCTCCTCCAGGTACCCAAGCACTGAGCATGGGAGGGATGCTGATTGGGTCTTAATTAAGCTTGGCTTTAATCTGTGACACTTGGCAGGCTGGCAGTGGGAGGAGGAAGCTGTGCATATCTAAGAACTCTGGGTAAACAGAGTGGATGCCAGGGCCAATTCTTTTCTCAGCAGGAAGTCTCAGAAGGCAAGTCTAATTCTGATGAAGGCAACAAACCCAGAAGGGAGCAAAAGGGCTGCTCTGCCAAAGATCAGTATCATCTCAGAGAAAGGAGGGAGAGTGAGAGAGGAGGCCAGTCCACCAGGGAGAGGACGGTGATGTATTCATTTTCTGTGTCTAGGGTCTGAGGAAAGCTGAACCTTGGTAATGTGGTGAGAAGTAGAACTCCAGTCGTGCGTCTTTAAAAGCATGTCCGAGGCAACAAGCCTACCCTTCCTTTATGATGCTCATGCTATCAAAGCTTTTTCCCCTTTATCTATATTACCCTGGGAATCGGAAGAGCTGAGTCATTAAGGGCCTTTAGCTTGGCGTCTTTAGCAGTTGATACGGAAATGATTCCATATCCAGGAGGCCATCTGTACGCAGTTGTTCTTGATAGTCCAGTAAAGCTCTGCTGGTCAGAAGCCACCAGGAAGCAGCATTTGGTCTCTTAGAAAGCTGGCTGTTTGTGGAAGGTAGTATGTTGGAAAAGATCAGATCCAGTTCACATTATACGGGTTTTGAGATGAAGTCTCCCTAAAAAATCAGTCCATAGCCAAAAAGGATTTAAGAATTATATGGTTTCTTTTCACGTACACTAATTTTATTTAATTTAAGAATTTCTAGAGGAGGTAAAGGACCTCCAGGTGGCCCTGTCCCTGGTACTATGACAAATATGTTTGCCAGGTGTTGGGTATCTACATAGCACAGCATTCACATCCTTGGAATTACAGATTGTCATTGTTTTTATTTTGCAAATGAGGACACCAAGGAACAAAGATGTAAAGCCATTTTCACCCATCGAGTAAGTAGCAGAGTTAAGATTTAAACTTGGATGCTGAGGTTCTAGAGTTCAAAGTCTTGGTTGGCTTATACTTATTTCAATTTTTAAGTCAAAATATAAACTTGCAACCCTCAAGAGGCAGTGTTGGGATTGGAGTAAGTAACGTTTGAATACTGGGTCCCTAGAGGATAGTGCTATTTTTGGAAGTTGTTGAAACTTCAGAAGGTGGAACCTGGCCTCATATGATGTACACAGCTAAGATAGTTTCTATACTAATAATTCATAATGCTGTGGTAAAAAAAAAATGCCCTAACAGAAGCAGTTTAAGGGAGAAAGGGATTCTTTTGGCTTACAGTTCCTTAGGTGTACAGTCCACCAAGTCATGGAAGGCATGTGGAGAAGAACAGGAAGCTGGGTGGTCACATTATACCTAGACTCAGAAAGCAGAAGGGGCAGTAGGAAGTAGGGGCAGTCTATAATGCCTCCAGGCCTCCTCTAAGTGGTTGCTTCCTCCACAGTGTTTCTACCCATTCCTACAACATTTCCAAACTAGCCGGGAATCGAGGGTTCACACATCTGAAGCTTTAGGGAACATTTTACATACAAGCCACTACATCTTCCAAAAGGGAAATAGCAAAGGAAATCAGATGAGATATTCTTGAATGCTCTAATTTCTAAGTATGGCTTTGGTTATGTAAGGATGATATTGGGGTCACAGATCTCTAGATGTTCTGCAGTAAACACGGATGGCACCTTCTCTAGCTTCCTGTTTCAGTGGATTCCAAATGACTTTGAATTACGTTATGTGCATCACCAGTTGGCATTTCTGGGAGACCACTTGGATCACACACAAAGCAGGTCGAATATGCCAGGGAGTTAACATCCCCAGGCATAGGCCTCAGTCAGCATCTGGTGGGGTTAGGTGTACTTGTCCCGCTTCTCCAACAGCGAGGCATGTATGTGCTCCTAGTGTCTGGCACAGGTTCCCTGCAGGCTCTAGCTTCACTCTAGCTGGAGAAGCTGGTTCCGTCAGGAGCATTTTATCACCAGCCTTCTTTCCCCTGGGTGGGGATGGAGGGGATGGGTGGGAGTGGGAGGTGGGGGTGGGTCTCCACTTCCCATTCAGTGCTCTGTGAACTTTCAGCAAAACAACTTCTGTGAAGATTATGGTCTCAGGGGTCTGTTTCTGGGGGGAACCCAAACAAAGACATGTTCCAGTTCTGTCCTGACACTCAGGCTTTTCTCTGCCTGGCTGAGACAAGTACAGTGCACAGAAAAAGCAACAGCTAAATGAGAAGCAAAGTGCTGCTTTTCAAAGAGTTGGGTAAGCACGGATGCTCCCCAGTGTGTGACGGTAAAATGCTAGGTGGGGAGTGTGGATTCTGCCTGAAGGAGGGTTCCTGAGGTCCCCTGCTGCTGCTTCCTGTCTGGATGTGCTGACAGGATGGGGGTGGAAAGCCATAGGGAGTTCCACTCAAGGATGCAGACCATAAAGGCACAGTAGCACACCCAGCAGCGAATGTGGCTCAGATTAGCATCTGCTCTAGTAGGGGAGCCAGCCAGAGGTGTGATCAGGAGTTCAGAGGAGCAGAGAAGGAGGAGGATGGGCATTCACATCCTTTCCAGGGACCCAGGACCTGAGGTGGATGCTCACACCTGCCTCATTTGATCTTCTTTTGTGTGTGAAAGGCCATTGATTTATTATTATTAATATTTTGTCCAGTGAGATGCTGAGTTTAATGCTTTTTGTGTGTGTGTCCTTGTGAAGGAGTTAAAAACAGCATGCTTAGGATTTATGCAACATGTTTTCTGTGGTGCATTGTTGAGATGCCTGCAGCTTTTGTGGATTTATAAATTGAATACGCATGCTACAAATTGTGAGGAAGTCACAAGCAGAAGTGGTGATGGCAGCGATTACAATACAATTTAGCAAAGCTCAAAGGACTTGTGGGGTTTGCATGCTGGCTCTGTTCCAGGTAGTGTGAGAAATGCTTTGCACACAGCTCCTGGGCACTCACAGTAAGTCTATGACATGGATAATATCATGTCTTCCTTGTGCATGATATTATGAAGTGTAAGACTTTCATGGGGAGCCCTCTCCACTTTAGTCTTGAGAAGGCAACTCCCCCAAACCACGAATAAACCATCTTGATGTAAAAACACGAGGTAGTTTAATGGTGGAGCTCCAGACCGATGAGTACCTCACGCAGGAGGTAGAGGCATGGACCACAAGGCTGGAAAGCTAGGGGTTTTTGTAGGGGGAGGGGTCAGGGCTAGCAAGAATTGGCGCAGTTATCCGTGATTGGCTCATTTAAACGTACACATTTGCAGGATGGTACGTGCAAGTGTGCAAGTAAGGAATGCTAGGAGACCTGAGGGGGCGGGTCAGCGGAACATTTGGTTCAGTCCCAGNAATGNTCCAACAATGGCCTGCCTGGGCATGTCCAGGCTTGTCTCACTGTGCTCTCCGCCTCAGGCTTCCAAGCTTACAAACAACTATTTCTCTGGACATAAGTTGCATGAATCCCAGGCCTTAAATTTCATTTTAAATTTCATTTCCCTTCAGAAGAAACTGATAAGAAAATTAAGTTACCATCACACAGTTACAAGAGGTTATGGAAGTGGTACTATGAGACCACATCCAGCCACCCCTTACTCACTACACTGTTATTCATTCACACATGTATACAATATTCATTGAAGTCAACCTACTCCAATTCAAGATACCTCTGCTACATCTACCTCTCAGTGTCATATTTATAGTCTACTAAGTCTAGTCAATGATGCCCTTATGTGTATGAGCACAGGACCACCAATTGTGAACAGACATCTAAAACAGAATCTCCCTATCCCAACTGCCTCAATTACCAACACCCCTCATCTAGAGTTAGGGCTCTGTGAGCCCCTCTCCCATCTATGCTGGATTTTTGATTGGCTCCATCTTATGGCTCCATCTTATATAGGACTTGTGCTAGCTACTACTCATGCATGAGATGACACTGACTCATTCAGATGACATGCTTTCTCAGTATTTCTTCCACCCTCTTGCTCTTAAAAATCTTTCTGTCAGTCTTCCAAAAGTCTTCCCTGAGACATAGACTAACCCATTTCTTTATGATATTCTTGCTTGTGGAACACTCAGATTACAGGAGAACTCAATAGGGGAAGAGGACACAGAATAAGAGCTTTTCTTATTGACTTTTGTGAAAACTTATCATTGTGATGCATAATTTTTCACCCTGGGTTGGTTTACTCCTTAGCAACCTGGCAGTCCCCCAGCTCCAGGGGGACTCACCACTTTGATGCTGAAGTTAGTGAGGATACCTCATCCATATAGCACACTACAGCCTAGAAGTCCTGACTCAAGTTATCCTTCTGCCTCAGTCTCCTGGGTAGCTAGTACTATCGTTATGTACCACTGTGCCCAGGTGATGAGATAACTTATAATGAAATGTTATAATTTTGTTAGCTTTCCCCACATCTACCCCTATAATACTAGTGTGATCACCCCCAAATAGAAGGAGGATCATTTAATAGGATGAACAAATACATCAGTTACTATTTTCTTATTTCAATTTTTAAAATATAAACTTACAACCCCTAAGAGGCAGTGTTGGGGTTTGGATTATGTAAAGTTTAAATACTGGGCCCCTGGATGAAGGTGTTATTTTGGAAGGCCATAGAAACTTTAGAAAGAGGGAACCTTGCTGGAGGACTTGGTCACTGGAGGCAAGTCCTTTAGATACAGCATCATTGTCTGCCTCCTCTCAGTTTCCTAGCGTGCATGATTAACTAAGGCATTCTACCAGGCCTCCTTTGCCATGATGGGTGAAACCATTTGAAATGATGAGCTCCAATAAGCCCACTCCGTCCTTAAGACCTTTCTGTCTGGCATTTGCCCCAGCCATGAAACAGTACCTAATTCTGTCTCTAGGTTTTTGTTAACTTGACCCAAGCTAGGGTTATCTGAGAAAGGGAACCTAAATAGAGAGAATGCTTCCATTAGATTTGTCTGTAGGCAAGACCAGCGAGGGAGGGCTCAGCCCATTGTAGGTGGATCTGTGGAGGTGGTTCTGGGTGGATAAGAAAGCAACCAGGTAGTGATAGAGAGGGGTAGTAAGTAGCACCTCTCCATAGTCTCTGTCCGAGCTCTGGCCTCCAGGTTCCTGCTTTGCTTGGGTTCCTGTCCTGGCTTCCTTCAAGGATGGACTCTGATCAGGATGTGGGAGCCAAATGGGCCCTTTGCTCTCCTCCTTGCTTTTGGTTCATGGTCTCTATCACAGCAACAGAAAGGTAACCAGAATGCTAATGTAGGTGGAAAGGGCCTCCATGAAAAGGTTTCTAAAGAGTTGTTCACAGACATTTGGTCATCACTGAAGGGTCAAGGGGCTGGCTGTCTGTGTTTGAGAGGACTTTGGGTCAAATTCTGGTATAGTGGAGAGCCTTTGCAAAGGTTACCTCCAGCTGCATAGCCTTTTCTTCTCTCTGTACTCTGACAGACTGAGTTCTGTAGCCCCCTCTCACTGAGGAGGTCTTGCTGTTTTAGAAACTGGCTAGTGGATGGAACCTTCTCCTACATGGGGTAAATAGCTTAGAACAAAACGAACATGTTCACTGGCAAATGTTTACAGATTTGGCAAGGGGCCCCAAGACCTGTGGAGACCATGAACACTAAGGGTTTTAGAATTATTATTTGGATTTCGAGTGTCCTACCTGCTGACTCCCCTTCCTTTTCTTGATTAGTCTAAAGGTGTTTAAGTGTTTAGTCTGTAGCAGGGATTTGGCCTCTGTAATTATTGATTGGAGGGGGTAAGAGCAGCACCTCAGCTTCTCTGTGGTATAATAGGTACAGAAAGACTCACTGCATGGGAGGGGAAACAACTAGGTTTCTGTGAAACAGAAATGTACTGCTAGAGACACAAGCCACCAAGAAGTGGAACTGTTGAGGGCAAAAGCCATAAAAAAGCAAACCAAGGTTTCATGTTTCCACTTCTCCCATCCTTAGGGCCCACGGTCTCTTTTCCTTTTCAAAAAAAATTCCTGAAAGATGCAAGATAGATGTGAATCCCCTAGTGATGGAATTCATGTCATTGCCGAGCATACAGCAAAAGGCTCCTTCTTCATGATCCTTGTTGCACAGGCAGAGCATCTTCCTGGACCCTTCTTCCCACCTGTGGGCTGATACCTACAACACTGGGCTACGAAGAGGATTAGGTCCCAGAAACAAAGAAATCAGGAGGGGCTGAGGAAGAGCTGGGGACAGAGTTGTGAACCCTCTCATTTGTCAACATCTTCACCATGAACTCTATGCAGCTATCCCCTTTCCCCCGTCACCTAAACAGCTCCCAGAGCCTTTCAGTTCCCATTGAATTCCCACTGAGTCCCCAGTGGTTCAATGGGCCCTGGGTGCTGGTTAATAACCCAGTGAGCAGCAGGAGCCACTGGACTTCTGGTCAGTCTAAGCCAGTTGATGACCTTCATAGCACAGGTAAACCAAGTCCCACTTTAAGCATTTTATTGACAAGTATGGAAAGGCTGCTGTCTGGGGCTCAAGTAAATTTACGACTTGGTTTTGTTACTTGTTTCTGTCATGTGTAAATGACAAGAACATTTAAATCATCCAGCATCTTCCATTGTTACCAGACAAGAGGTCATGTTAGAATGGAATGAGAAAGAGACCCTGTATTTCCAGAGTTCCCACAATGTGACATTTCTCACCTCGGCACGTCAATAGTGCCAATAAATAAACACAATAGTGTTCATTTAGATCTCATCCTCCAGTTGAGGGACACTGAGATATGCAAGAGCCAGGGTTCAAAGCTTCATCTGTCACTTATGATGAGAATATGTCTGTCAGGATCCTAACTATTCAGTTAGGAGCATCTCTAAATTTACTTGAGGGTTGATTCTGATACCTGAGAGTGAGGTTTGGCTAAATATGCTGGGTGGCACTGCTGGCCTCCACTTACAAGAGAACAGTTACCAGTCTCAAATCAGGATGGGAGAAAGAATCAATAAATGGAACTATTTATACAGCTGTGTTGAGTACCTGTTTCAAATGGAACTGTGAATTTTGATTAATGACTGGAGCAAACCAGTGGGGAGAAGCAGAGATGTATATCTTCTGGCTGGCTCTACCTTAATTGGGAGTCTATTGATATGTGTTGTGTGGCTATTTCCTCCCAAGTGAGACATTTCTTCCTGGAGTGAGGCTCACAAGGCTTAGGGAATCAATGCAACTCACAAGGCTCAGGAAGCCCCTGAAATTAATAAGATTGACTGTCTGCAAGTTGTACAGTGAGCTCCAAGATGCAGCTTTCATGAACTGTTGGTCATGCTGGGTTAGGTTTTTCTCTGATACAGGAGACTTTGAGTCATTTATGCCCCTGTGTAAGTGACCCAAGTCAACCCATTGCTTCACAGAACCAGATGTGGGTAAAACATTTTTTTTGGTCTGTCACAGGCAGCCAGCTGGAATGAATAGACATTTCTTTATATTTCCCAGCAAATGAGACAATGTGTTTCTTACCAAGCATCTTCTACTGTGAAGGATGAGGGCCAAACACATTTTCCTACATTTCTGTTGTAGCATGTTCCTCTAATCTTCTTTATCCACAGAAGGCAACAGACATCAAGCTGAGCCAGCAAAAACTTCACTGCAAAGTAAATCTGGTCCCAGTGGGAGATGTGCCTAATATTCAACAGACTTGAGGCCCCAGGGAAAAGGGAGGTCTAGTAGGGGAGGAACATCCTCTTAGAGGCAAGGGGGAGGAGGAATGGGATGAGGAATTGTGGGATATGGAATGTAAATACATAATTAATTTTAAAAAAGGAAATCTTCTGCAGGCCACCCTCTCCCTGGCAGTGCACCGGAGCAAAGATACCGGTTCCAGCCTTGAGACTGCTCCCGGGCAGACACCCCTCCTCGGGCTGGAAAGGTGCTGGATGACTGGAACCAGAAACGGGATCTTTCCCAGAAGCTGTGTCCCTTCTCCAGGCCGCCCTCTCTCTTGCAGTGCACCAGAGCAAAGATGGCCCTCCTACCGGTTCAGGCCCGGAGACTCCTCCTGGGCAGCCACCCCTCCTCCAGCGGGAAAGGTGCATCCTTAGTGAGGTAACCCAATCACAAAAGAAGTCACTAGATATACACTCACTGATAAGCAGATATTAGCCCAGAAACTTAGAATACCCAAGATACATTTTGCAAAACACAGGAAAATCAAGAAGGATGACCATCCTGTGGATACTTCATTCCTCCTTAGAATAAGGAACAAAATACCCATGAAAGGATATAGGTACAGAGACAAAATTTAGAGCTAAGATGAAAGGATGGACTATCCAGAGACTACCTCATCCGGGAATCCATCCCATCATCAGCCACCAAACCCAGATACTAAGGCACATGCCAGCAAGATTCTACTGAAGGGACCCTGATATAACGGCCTCTTGTGAGGCTATGCCAGTGCCTGGCAAACACAGAAGTGGATGCTCACAGTCAGCTATTGGATGGAACACAGGGCCCCCAATGGAGGAGCTAGAGAAAGTACCCAAGGAGCTGAAGGGGGCTGCAACCCTGTAGGTGCAACAACTCTATGAACTAACCAGTACCCCATGAGCTTGTGTCTCTAGCTGCATATGTAGCAGAAGATGGCCTAATCAGCCATAATTGGGAAGAGAGGCCCCTTGGTCTTGTAAACTTTATATGACCCAGCACAGGGGAAGGCCAGGGCCAAGTAGAGGGAGTGGGTGGGTAAGGGAGCAGGGGGGTGGGGTGGGATATAGGGAACTTTCGGGATAGCATTTGAAATGTAAATAAAGAAAATAATAATAAATAAAAAATGGAAAAAATAAGAAAAAAAGAAAATAATAATAATAATAATAATAATAATAATAATAATAAAAAGGAAATCTTGTCCATATCAAAGTATTTATTCTGTGCTGCAATGGGAAAGATCTCAAACAGCATTACTTAGATTTTGGCTGTGACCTTCAATCCTATAAAGAGTATATCTCAAGTAGCACTTTATACCCACAAAGATATCTACCCAGCAGCAGGGAAGGCATGTACAGGGTAGCAGCTGGGCAGGTCATTAAAACTCACCTTCTTCATTATTTAATATGTCTTTACAACCTCCTGGGGCAGGCAGGGAGAGGTCTGCCATAAAATGTGTCTACTTTGCAAGGAGGGCTTCAAAGGAGGAAATAAACTCTATCTCCTCAAAGGAGAGTCATTCTTACAGCCCTTTGTGGAATGGGAGAAAGAGGTCTAAAGAGAGGAGGAGCCTAGAGAGAGGAGGGGCAGAGCATAGGCATTGGTGTCCCTGTGAATGAAAGCTGTGTGTGTATATATGTGTGTGTGTTTAGCAGCTGGTACCTATGACAGGCCAAAGAAAATGTTTTACCCACATCTAGTTCAGTGAAACATTTCTTGTCTTTTTATAATATAAAGATAAGAAATGTCACAATGAACCCCTCTAATCAATGTACTAAAAATTAATTAAAAATCATGTAAAACAGGAGTGTCATCATGCTGTCCTGGGCCAGGTGTGAAGCTGCTTGCTGGCCTGGGGCTTGCTGTCAGTGCTTAGGATTTGGCAATGGCCACCCCATCCAGTCCTGCTCTGAAATCTCTCTATTCTGTAGCCCACTCATGTTCTACCAGGAGATTATTTCAAATATCATTGGAAAATGTTGAGTGTGTCATGATTATGAACCTAGAGCTAAAGTGCCACAGAGAGATGAGCTTGGCAGCTACAACTACCATTTTGAACATTTTAAGCTTGCTGGTCCTGTTTAGGATTTGCAGATGTGAAACTGAATAGCATTGAATAACATGATGTTTAGGCACTCAAGGAGATAATGAACAAAAGTCATATTTTTATTACTTATTTTTAAAGTTTTGAGGCAGTGGTAAGGACCAGGATGACCTTTAACATGTAATATTTCTACTTCAGTCTTTTGAAAGCTGAAATTACATGTGCAAAGCACTATTGTTACTAAACAAATTAGCATATTTAGGAAGATACAATTGAGCACGTGTATACTGTGTAGATGGGGGTGCAGTTGCATTTGTCTTGAACGGCAAGGAAAGCTTTATATCTCAGATGATACTGGAGATAGAAGAATTCTTTAAAGTATAGAGAAAGGTGGAGACAGAGATCGGCTGTTGACTCTATCTATGTGCAAACCTAAGGGAAATTGTGTCTGTAGTAGAGGACACATGGAGGAGAGATAAAAATAGGATATATGCTGATCTCAAAGACTGTTAAAATTTTAGTCTGGAGAGAGAGCTTAGTCATTAAAATACTAGCCATGCACATAAGAGGACCTGAGTTTGATCCCCAGAACCCATGTAACTTAGCCAGTTTTGGAGGCACATACTTGCTAGGAATCCAGCACTGGGGAGGTAGAGACAGCAGATCCTTGGGGCTTATTGGCTAGCGATCTTAACTGAATAACTGAATTCTAGGCCAGTGAGAATTCCTGTCTCAAAAAAGAAATCTTGATGGCATCTAGAGGAATGACACCCAAAGTTGACTTAAGTTCCACATGCACATATCTGCATGCACATATACCTACACACAATATCTATATGTACCTGACCTACATACAAACATACATATACAGGGTGGATTTTGGATGACACTGATGCTATTCCCATGTTTCTATCCATTAGGAACAGTCGATTAAGAGAAGTGGTGGAGATAGATTTGTCTTTTAAAGAGTGGTCCAAGATGTTTTGTTTCATCCCTATCTTATGGCTGATGCGTACCCTGCCCAAGTATCTTACTTACAAGAAGCACACTGCAGAGGGCAGGCTTACTCATTTGTAAGCCCAAATCCCCTGCAAGGTGAGAAAATGCCAGGAGGAAGGATCCTTGAATTTATAGAGCCTCATTTGGAGGCGAGAGGGAAATCACAGTTCCAGACAAGACCGAAAGTATTAAGCTGCACTTTTAAGTCCTAATCAAATGCAAGCAAAGCATTTTCAAAGCAAGAGTAATTGGTAGTCAAACAAAGCCTTCTTTTAAGCCACAAATATTTTCCCTGCACCCAGAGACTGATAACAGGTTTTTCTAGCTCCATTTTCTTCTAGGTGGCTACTTAAAGCAGCAGCACCATTTCATCATTGGAGCCTAGTGGAGACGTGAAATCTAACCACCGTCAGTGTCTGTGCCCTTTAAGATTGCTGGTGTTACAAGGTTGACCAAGAATGCTAGGATATTGGTTTTTATGCAGTCTCTAGTCACACATACACCCAATAGAACAGTAGACACTCTTAGAATCCACCGAAGTCCACACCCTCTTCAAAGAGCTGTATCCTTCATCTTTTTATTTTTTTAAGATTTATTTATTTATTATATGTAAGTACACTGTAGCTGTCTTCAGTTACTCCAGAAGAGGGTGTCAGATCTTGTTACGGATGGTTATGAGCCACCATGTGGTTGCTGGGATTTGAACTCCAGACCTTCGGAAGAGCAGTNGGGTGCTCTTACCCACTGAGCCATCTCACCAGCCCTGTATCCTTCATCTTACTTTTGAATACTACTTCTAGCACATACATCACACGTTTGATAGATTGCTGGCAGCCTCACATACCTCCTATAGAAAACAATGTTCTTTTTTTCGCTCACCCACATCCCCAGTGCTCATGTCTGAAAGGTTTGCCTACCTGCCCCTCATGTCTCATGAACATTTCTCCTCACCCCAATTCTTCCAACTCACTTTTGGCTCCCAAACATTTCTGTCTTCCAAACACTTTCCTTACAATAGATACAATCATACCTGTTCCCAGGAGGATCTTGACTATAATGTTAGTCCCATAAATTCCCACTGTCTAATGGGTAGTCTTTCTTACATGAGCATGTTCTTGACAAAACTCTGGAGGCAAACTTACTTGTCCTTCTGGGCACCTGGACCATATGGTTGGTAGAAAGCACAGGATCAGCCACCAGCATGGCTGGCCTTGAAGATGACTCACCTGGTCAGTTACTCATCTTTCTCTAAGAGTAATTTTGTCAACCTGTAAAACAGTGCAAAAGTCTTGCCCACCATACTAGAGAGTCCGCACAATCCTGCTGTGCCACTCTGATACCCAGAGCACTCAAAGCTAGTGTAGAGATAGCTGCACGGTGATGCTTATTGGTGTACCATTCGCAGTAACTAAGACATCGAGCCATCTCGGATGTCTATTAGCAGATGAGAGGATGAAGACAATGCCCTGCCCTACTCTTTAATAGAAAATATTTTCTGTCTTTTATTTTAAATATCACATCATTTTAGTCAAGAAACAGCAACAAAAACTAGAAAAGACTCACCAAAAGGCCAAAGATATTGTGGGGTGTTTATTAAAAGTGGATGGTCTTTTTTGAGGTATCTCCTAAAAATAAGATCAGAGATGAGGGGACAAAAGAATAACTAGGTGGTGAATATGATCCAAGTCCATGATCCATACACAAATGTTATAATTAAGTCTACTATTTTGTACAATGAATGTTTTGTACAATGTACTTCAACACATATAAACTGGAAGAATATTTTCCTTTTAGACATGACAATCAAATGAATAAGAAAAATGGGCAACCATTACATTAGTTTCCAGGGCATAATAAAAATTAGGTCAAAGTTACCTCCTGACAGGCTGAAGTGATGCCAGCATTTTAACCAGGTTTTCAAGAAAATGTCATGTCTTGTGTTGGGCATTGGGCTATACACAGATGGCCTGGTCTCCAGTCGAGCTGAGGTCTGAACCCCGGGACCCGGTGGTGATAATTCACCTACATGGGACTGAAGGAGTTCTCTCATGTCTCCTGGAACCCTGGCTCCTGTCGAAGTTACTGCTCCCCACAGCCCCCACAGGAGAAGTGTGGCTAGTGGCCATGTAGGCAATGCCCCAAGCTTCTGACCTTCAGGCTAGACTCCTACCCAGTTACCTAGCAACAGAAAAGATAGCAGCATACTTTAAGAGGGCCTGTTTGGTCCCTCCTAGCGCTCTCACTCCTCTTGCTCTCCTCTCTCCTCATCCTCTCTCTTCATCCTCTCTTCTCACTCTCCTTCTTACTTTCTCTTTCTTACTCTCTAGCCTTCCTTCTCTCTCTCTCTCTCTCTCTCTCTCTCTCTCTCTCTCTCTCTCCTTCTCTCCTTTCCCCCTGCCTTTCTATAATAAAGCTCTAAAACCATAGACTATCTCTGTTCACCTGCATTTACTCTCACCTGCATAGGAACCTCTCTCCCTCAGCCCTCACTCCTGTAACCCCGGGGCTTCAGGGTGTCACTCTGGGGCTCCCGGTCGGGAGCTGCCCCTTGTCCACCTTCTGTCAAATGGGGTCAGAGGCTTAGATGCCTACCTGGGGCTGAGTAGAAAGTGTCTGACAGCCCTCCCGCATCTGCCTGCCCAGAGCATAAGAGGAACTCTGGCTGGATGTGGGCTATCCTCCCTCCCCCTCATTCCCCAGCCCCCTTTTAGTTCCCACAGTCTTGTACCAGGCCTGGTTTTGTGAAGACCAAATTTCCTGTGCAGGCCATTCTCTTGGGAATGGGTTCCTGTGGGGGAAACACAAAGGCTTCCCAGGGAGGAGTTTGAATGGAGTCTCAGGTTGCACTTACAAATTATGATCTGCATAAACTCATAACTTATCCTTCCTTCAAATACGTTTTTAGTTTACCTTGAGTGCAATTCTGCTTCTGCTTCTGCCTTCTGGGGTTCAGGCACTGCTGCGCACCAGGCCTGAATGAAAGGAAGGAAGCTTGTGCGCAGTGGGGTGGGTCTGCACGAACTTGGTTGGCTTGAGTGCCGAGGAGAAATAAGCCTTTTTCAAGATGGTTTCCAGAGTCACAGGTCTCTTTATTCTTTATATGAATCTTAGGGAGCGGGTACAGGTTTTAGGGGTGACTGTACATGATTGGTACTGAGGTACTGGGAATGCTTCATTTGCACGAAGAGGAATTCCATGTGCTTAAAGCCTGTAATTTGGCCACCAAACTTTGTGACTACTTCAAAGGAGGTAGTTATTACAAGGGTACATCAGAGGTGGAGGTTGCAAGGATACATGACAGGCCCAGAGCAGGGAGGGAGTGAACCATACTCTTGCCAGTCTCAAAATGAGGTTTTTGGCCATGTCTCGACCTCACTCTTGCTCCAGGTGCATGGCTCATTTGCCCCACATTTGAGAACTTCTCACATGCATATAAGGTATTTTGATCATATCCATCCTTGACTTCCTGACTTCAGCTCTTCTCACATTCCCTCATCTCCTTTCTTTTCCTCTCTTAACTTAATGAGTCTAGTTAGTACTGCCTACACACACTTGGGTGTAGAGCGATCCACTGAAGCATGGATGACCTGCTAGGGGATATAGCCCTGAAGAAAACAGATTCCTACTGCCCCCACCCCAGCAGGCTTCAACTATCAGTAGCTCATCAGGTAGCTCACCTTGTCAGCTCCTCCCACAGTTTGATGGTTTGTATATGATTTGCCCAGGGAGTGGCACTATTGGGAGGTGTGACCTTGTTGGAGTAGGTGTGGCCTTGTGGGTGTAGGCTTTAATGCCTTTGACCTAGCTATTTGGGGGCCCAGTATTCTGCTAACAGCCTTCACATGAAGATATAGAACTCTCAGCTCTTCCTGCACCATGCCTGTCTGGATGCTGCCATGCTCCCACCTCGATGATAATGGACTGAACCTTTGAACCTGTAAGAAAGCCCCAGTCAAATGTTGTCCTTTATAAAACTTGCATTGGTCATGGGATCTGTTCATAGCAGTAAAACCCTAAGACACCCAGTAATGCTAGGTAGCTGATTGGCTTGATCTTGTACAGGTCTTGTTCAGGGAACCACAGCAGCTCTGTGATTTCCTGAGTACAACATCCCTGTTGTATCCAGAAGACATGGGTTTGCAGCAGCCTCCACCTCAGTCCCTGGCTCTTAGGATCTTTCTGCCCCTTCTTCTACAATGTTCTCTGAGTTTTGTGGGGAAGAAGTATGAAAGCAATATCCCAATTAGGACTGAGCATGACACAGAGTCATTTTCTCTACTTTGAGTAGTTTTCCATGAGCCTATGTATTAAGCTCTGTCCACTGCAAAAAAGACCCTTCTTCTCTTTATATGCTGATTATGTCTTAGGGTTTGTGCTAAATGACTTCCCATAGTCTCCTTGTTAATGGTTGATATTTCAACTGCATGGACAAGAGTACTGAGGCTCAGTGTCTTAGTCAGGGTTTCTATTCCTGCACAACTTCATGACCAAGAAGCAAGTTGGGGAGGAAAGGGTTTATTCGGCTTACCTGTCCATACTGTTGTTGATCACCAAAGGATGCAGGACTGGAACTCAAGCAGGTCAAGAAGCAGGAGCTGATGCAGAAGCCATGGAGGGATGTTCTTTACTGGCTTGCTTCCACTGACTTGCTCAGCTTGCTCTCTTATAGAACACAAG
>NC_034601.1:4316606-4341041 GCF_900095145.1 Mus pahari | reverse complement strand
ATATATATATATATATATATATGTATGTATGTATCTCTATCTATAGTATAGTATATGAGTATAGAGTATATGCATTTATAATGCTGTAGACTTTAAGCAATGACCTAATACTATTACTTTGCTAAATGGACAGAGTTTCAAGCTCTTTTTATAAAGAGAGGAGTCAAGATAATTTGAACATGAAGGTCATCCTGGCAGAGGATTATGGTTGATGTGCCAAGTGGATGTGACTGACACTGGCTCAGGATTTGGGAGCTGCTGTTGGGAGAGAGCTAACTGATTGCAATCCTTATGTGCTAATCCTTACTAACCTTTCGATGGAGGTGACCGGTCTTTCTCATTTTCCCTCTGGAAACAGGCAAAGCTGTGGGCAGTGCTGTGCTCATCTTCCTGAGCCTTTGGGATTGCAGTGATCAATCTGCTTGCTTTTCCTCACAGTGGTGATAAGGGCGACCTCTTCCCAGCTTCCGTGTCACTCTGTGATTCTGCCTCTCTTTATTGAAGGATGGTTATGTCTTAGGGTTTGTGCTAAATGACTGCCTATAGTGTTCCTGTTAGTGGTTGATATTCCCACTGTATGGGCAAGAATACTGAAGCTCACCCTAGGGGGCAGAGACAGTCTTCCTGGCCAGACAGTGATTGGCAACACTCAGTTACCTGGAGTCATATGTCCTGGTGGGCTTCCTATGAAGACACCTACAGAGAGGGAACAGAGGGTCATAAGGATACGCACACACTTACTGAGTGTGGTTGCTAGATGCGGGAAGCCATCTCTCCCTATCCCAGCTCCTTTCATCACAGAGCTAATATCCCCTTTCATGCATGTGTGAGTTTCTTGGCAGTTTGATCCGTTAGAAATCTTGTCATTACACTGCCATTTTGCCTCTTTAAGAATGACAGAGAACAGGTCAAGTATTGCCAGCCTTGTCAGGCTTAGCTCTTTTATTGATCGATTTTTATTTTCAGAGCACAAAGGGGGCACGAAAGGCAGAAACCTTCAAAGACATCAACTGGTTGATATGAGGTTGGACAGTTGGAGGACCTGTGACGCCTGCCTTCAAATCTTGGCCTCACAACACCTGCTGGTGCTGTGATGTGTTCTCAGACGCCTGCTTGTCATCATTCACAGGGAACAAGGTCAGGAGCAGTGTGTCAAGAATCTGGAAGACCAGGGCTTGCATCTTATACTAAACAGCATTGTCTTCAGATAAATCTTCATGAACGCTCTAGATGCTTTATTGTAAGCCTGGAAAATGGAATGATTGCAATTCATTAGCTGGGTGTGGCAGCTTTAATTCCAGATGGCCGGAATGCCTCTTTATGATTAAACATGCTCAAAATTGAAGTTAGTCTGGTTCTGATGTATCAGAAATCAAGGCATCAGAGCAAGCTCTCACACGTATGCACTAGTGAAGGTTCCACACCCACAAAAGACCTGACCTCATTATGATGTCATTTGCATTATAGTTATGATGCCCTGTTGCATCCCCACAATGTCACAGGATTTTCTAGAGGACCATGGAAATAAATACACCAAAAGGGAGAAACTTTGGTCTGCCATTCACTGCACTAGTCCTCATATAAACTTTAAAAAAAAATCCTTTAAAAAATACAGAACAACTGGAGGAAAAGCCTGGGGTCCAGATTAAAGATTCCTACAATGCCACTGAGGGAGAATTCCAGGGACATCAATCAGCTGAGCTGTGATAACCACAAGAAAAGAAGTTGAGATTGTTATCACTCCACTCTTATTTGGTAAATAATTTCTCCATGCCAAGCACTGTGCCTGTGTTTGTGGTCAATGTATTTATAGCAGCCACACTTCCTGGGAGTAGGAACCATTCAATCTGGACTCTCAAAAGCTTAAACAATTTCCACCTAAGATCATGTTGCCAGAAAGTGGTTGATTGGGAGAATAACCAAAGTATCATGAGTGTCCCCAGGCTTAGCAGACAACTGCTATGCAACTTAGCTTTGGGGTAGAGATGGAAGTGGACTCATGAGGGAGAAAGATGAATAGGGTTGGTGACTCTTCTTTACTCTCTTTTAGTTTGTTTTAGTTTTCTTCAAAAGCTGTTCTGAGTCCAGTCCTATAGTCACTGAGCTGTTTGTCTGTCCAGCATGAGGGATAGGTCGCCAAGCCTTGGGTCTGACTCTCACAGTCTTCTGACACTTGTTTTTCTGTCTTGGATCTTACTTTTTAATTTAAATCCTTGAGTCTCTGATATTTAACTCTTTTCATCCTTTTTGGCAACAATGCTTTAATATTTTTTTGTTTACTATGAATCCATCATCATCTTTATCTCTGGTATGATTTGAATATTCAGTGTCTCCTAAAGACCAAGGCATTGAAAGCTTGGTCCTTAGTTGATGGTACTACTGACAGGGAGTTAAAGATATAAGAAGAGCAGCCTTTTGCGATGCAGTTAAGTCATTGGGGTAGTTCCTTATAGGGACCACTTTCCCTCCCTCTTGCTTTCCAGCTATCATAAGATGAACAGATCTCCTCTAGTACATTTATTCTCCACAGATCCAAAAGCAGTAGAGATACATGACTATGGAGTGAAACTTTTGAAGTAGTGAGCCAAAACGAACCTTTCTTTTTTTTAAAAGTTCATTATCTCATGCAATTTGTTATAGCAAATGGACTCACACAACTATATCCTTAACTTTTATATCACACAATGACAGGTTGTTATCATTATTTTTAAAGATGTGTGCTTTTGAAAAAAATCATCAGATTTGCCTCTTCCTTCCTACCTCCTGCTTCATAGAGCAAGTAGTTTTCTCTGTCCTGTTCTTCTTTTCCAGAGGCCCAAAGCAATAGATCCATTTGAAAGTCTAGTTCCATGTCCTCTACAAACCCTTATTCTTTATAAGTTAATCACCCCAAGTGTTTTGTTATAGTAACAAGGAGCTGACTAATACACTTATAAAAGCATTTGGTGTGCTGGATCACAGGCATTATAGAGTATTTAATTATACCCACAATGTCAATCTGGAGGACTCTACATGCTAACAATGATGTAGAGGGGTATGTTTCCTTATGTTCAGTCCACACAGATGTTTCAATGTACATGCAATTACTTTTTAGTATGAAAAATGCTAGAAGTTGAAGCTTCTCATTGTGCATATTCTAGTGTTGAACTTGGACACTGTGGGTCTTCCAACTGTTCTTGTTTGCCATGCTATTTCCCGAAAAAAAAACCAAAAAAACAAACAAAAAAAAAAAACAAAAAAACAACCCACAATGTTTTTCAACTAGAAAGAGATTCATTAAGATCCCTCATGTCTGTGCTTCTGAGCTTCTGCATAATAATTCTGTATTATACACTGAGGTCCTAGTGCTACTCAGATTTTCTCTTTTAACTGAACAGTTTTTTTTTAAATACTGAAAACTTAACTTTTTACTGTGATTGAAAATTACTTTTGTGTATAGTGTAAGGGAGAGTTAGAATCTTATTTTTACATAAACATGTAAGAAATTACACATAGTTCCAATATATTTTAAAATAATCCATCATAATATCCTCATATTTGTGATTCTATTTCCTCTCTGTCTCTCCTTCTGCTTCCCCGTCCCTCCCTGAAGCCACTCCCATTTCACGCTATCGTCTGTCCCACTGCCCCTACTTGACATTTCATCCCGTTGTGTAGATAACAATGATTTTCAGGACACTCTAATATCTGGTTGGCTGAGTTAGCCTCTCTGCTCTTTCCCCTGCTCTCCAATCTTTTTCTTCTAAAATTGCTGTTGTTTGAGTTTTATTCTTACATACACATTTAAAACCCATCTGTCAAGTTTCTATAAAGGTTACCCCATAGGGTTGGTTGGATGATGGAATGAAAAAAAAAGTATGAAAAGGGCTTTGCTGACTGTTAAAAAGTCTAGGAAAGTAAGCACAGTTGGAGATAGGACCAGGGCTTTTGGGGCCAGCCACAATTGTTTTGAAGTCCCTTGGAACTTAGGTAAATTATCTGATTCTTGGGAGACTCACTATCTCAGTCTGTATGAGTGACACTGATACTAGCCAGCTCCATGTTTATGGGAGAAAAGAAAAATTATGTGGGGCATGGTGAGTAAAGGTGAATTGTATGCTGGGAAGCTAGGGGCCTTAGCGTGTGTGTGTGTGTGTGTGTGTGTGTGTGTGTGTGTGTGTATGAATCACAGGATGGAAGGAGAATAAGATTGCTGAGCTGGGCTTCCCACACGGGACTGGGGCTGTTGTTGACATGGCACAGGCTGCCAGGTTAATGAGACCATTCATCAACATTATATTCAGAGCCATGATGGACTCGCCCAGACCCCCTGCCTGAATCTTCTGGGGGAAAGGACATTAATGGGGACATCTGTGAGCACAGGAATATGTCAGGCTCCTGGAGTGGCAGTAGGGAGAACAGTTGCCTCTCTCCTTCCAACTCTTTTCTGCTTCAACACCTTAAACTCAGCCAAGCCTGGTGGGACCTGCTGGGTTATTACTTATCTGCCCCAGAATCAGCCAGCTCTGGGAGAACCGTCTGCTATTAAATGCTCAAACGATGCTGGGAGGCAGAAAGGCGAGGGGAGGCGGAGACCAGACACAGAGGCAAACGAGTCAGAGACCGGAGTGTTCTGCTTAGCAGCTATGTGACCTTGGGCAAGCCCCTGTGCGTGGTGATTATGCTTCCCATTGAGGATGGCTGAGTGGATCACATGAGATACAGGACACAGAAGGAAGACAGAATTTGGTAATGTGCCACAGAAATATGAAGTGTTGCAGTGATCATTTCTAAACAGGCAACTGTCTCTTGGTAGTTTCTACTTGAGTCTCACATCTCAGGGGCTTGAGGTTTGCTGTGATTTCTGGTAATGCTCTCTCTCTCTCTTTCTCTCCCTCCCCCCCTCTCTCTGTCATGTATGTGTGTATGTCTAATCCTGTGTGAATGCACTGTCGGAAGGGTCTAGTAATGAGAAAAGTTGGTGATAAAAATAATTATACCCAAACAAAAATTTAGGGATGATAAAATTAATTTGGATTTTTCATTAAACACAAGCATACTGAGAACAGAGTGACATTGGTCTTATGAGTATAATGATGGTCAAATCAAGTAAGTTATAGTTCAATGTGTTCCAAGAACTTAATGAAATCGTTCTGATTTAACTCTTTTATTTTTTTATTTTTTTTATTTCGTGTGTGTGAGTTTGTGCGTGTGTGTGTGTGTGTGTGTGTGTGTGTGTGTGCATATGTGTGAACATGAGAGCATGCATGTGAGAATCAGAGGGTAACTTTCAGGAGATAGGTCTCTGCTTCCATTATGTGGGTCCCCTGCACAAATTCAGGTCAGCAGGCTTGGTCCCAGGTGCCTTTACTTGGAGAGTCATCTTGCTGGCCATAATGTTTGGGTTTTTATTCATCTCTGTACTAGTTCAATAAACCCCTGTCCTATAGATGAGGAAAGCAAGGTACCCAGAGTTTAAACGTTGCTGATGGTAGATTGCAGGAGCTGGGACTTACACCCATGTCCATCTGGGTTTGCTATCCAAGCTCACAAGAACTTGAAAAGTCCTGTCAGTTTCCCTGTGAGATTTATTTGAGGTTCTTTTTTTCTGTCAAAGGTGCAGTGTTCCAGCCATGTCATTTCTGAAAACAGCAATTTCTGGATCTGAGACTTTAATTTTTTTGGATTGGGAAGCTGACAGTGAGTGGAGGTGTCTCACTCTGTCATGTCAGCCTCTATCACTGTCACAGAGGGATCCAAGCAAAGCAAGCAGCAAGCAGGCTGGCCAACAGAAAAATCCGAAAAGAAAAATGCGGCTTCTCTTCTCGGAAAATTCATTATTCTCTGTAGCTGACTAGGGCCTTGACCCCTTTCCAGGAACTTCTCACTCAGCCTGCACTGAGAATCAACCTTCTTCTTAGGTCACTAAACCCATGAAAACCCTCTTCAAGGACTCTCTGGCTGAAGAAGGCAAGCTATGCTAATGTACTCAAGACTTAGTTTTGCTATCATCAATTAAGTGTGTGTGTGTGTGTGTGTGTGTGTGTGTGTGTGTGTGTGTTTACCATCACACAAAGAACACAGCTATTACAAAAAACCAAATAATATATCAACAAAACAAAAACTCTTGCTGTTAAAAAAAGATAACATAATTCATTTTGCTTTATATAAGGAGCTAAAGGGATGACTCACCAGTTGAGCATTTCTTGTTCTTGTGCAGGGTCCAACTTCAGTTCACAGCAGCCACATTGGTAGGCTCATAACTGCTTATAACTCCATCTCTAGGGGTCTGATGCCCTCCTCTGGCCTCCTTGGTTCCTGCACTCATGTGCACACATGTACACACACACACACACACACACACACACAAACTTAAAAAAATAAATATTTAAAAATAATAATTCACAAATCTCAAGCCTTAGAAGCCTTCTTGGCAGAACAAAGAAGCTGAGAACATTGGGACCAATCAGATCGCCAAATTCATGCACTCCTTGAAACATTCTACAATTTCACTGCAGGGTGAGACTATGGAGGATTGCATATTTTCATTTAAAGGAAGAAGGTTTTATGAATTTATTTGTTAGATTTTTGACACTAGGTCATATGTAGGCCACTTTGTTCTTGATATTGATGGACATGCCCCGGACTTCTGATTCTCTCATCTCTACATCTGAGAACTATGATTACAGGGGTACACACCACCATGCTTAGTCCAACTAGAATGTAGGGGATGGAATCTAGAGCTTTGCTCATGCTAACTAAACACCCCACAAACTGACCTACAGCCCAGGCATCATGGGAGAACTGATTTTTGACTCAGTATCAGAAGGGTCAGTCCATGGAGTCTTGGTTGCTTGTCTTCATTTGCGTGGACAGAACATCACAGCAGCAGGAGTGTGTGGCAGAGGAGGGTTGTCTCTTCATTTTGGGGAGTTTCTTTGCCCTTTGAGGAGGATAAATATGCTGTATGGCTTCAGGGGTAATGTGCTACTCAGCCTGGACTTTCAGGTGAACTGTCCTTGGAATATAATGTTGATGGTTCCTTCTCAAATTGTATGAAACAGCTTCCATGTCTCAAGACACCATGCTCATCCATATGAAAGGGATGATCTACTAGTCCCTTTAAGAAATGTTTTCACATTTAGATGTTGTAGAGTGAATATCTTATGTCTGATGAATGTGGCACTTATCAATAATAAATCTGATAGCCTATGGCATAGTCAGGAAATAGGTGGTGAAAGAATTCTGGGATAGATCCAGGCAAGAGATTCACCTGGGAAGATGTGAAGAGACAAACACATGATACCTAAACACAGCTAACCAGCCTCATGGCAGAATGTAGATTAAAATAAATGGTTTATGTTAAGCTATGATTCTAGTCCGACAAGAGCCTAGCTGTATGGTCAAGGTATTTGTAAGTATATTTTGAGTCTGAGTTATATTTCTTGGAGCACAGGCTGAGAGGAAGAGCCAGGACCTAACTTCTACAGGATGTCGGAGCCAATGTGAAGAGGCCCAACTTGTGGTCAGGGCTCTTCAGTGTCCATTCCTCCTGCATGCTTTTCAGGAACTGAGAAAAGTGAACATAAATTAGATGTAGCATAATCTAGTGCTGGGAAGACCCAACAGGAAGATAATGATGGCCTCGAACTTTGTGAGATGATATAACACAGGAGATTGCAAGATGACATTGTATGAATGTTAGATAATCTGCAAAGAGGACAGGCACCATCTTCCTCTGAGAGCAGTTCCCTTAGGGGAGGCTCCCAGGAGCTGATGGTGAGGTGACTCACATGTGAATGGCGAAGGAGATTCTCTCAGAGAAACCGACAGAGGAGAGGAGGAAGTGAGGCAGGGCAGGAGGGAAGCTCAGGGCTAGAGACCATTTATCTGAGTTAGATTCTACTTGTAGCAAGGATTTCTATTTTTCTCCCTCAGACTATAGTGTCTATAGGGAACTGCCCCCTGGCCTCTTTCAGATTTCTTTGTAATTCCTTCAAGAGAGTATATTAACTTTTTTTTCACTGATGTGGCAAAATACTTTGCAGAAACAAGTTGTGGGCATTAAGATTTATTTTTGCTCACAGTTTCAGAGTACTTTAGTGCATCATAGCAGAGACTCCAGGTTGGACATGCTCCACTTGTGGTGATAGTAGTGTGAGGTGCAGGAAAGAGAGTGGGCTCCAAACACCCATCCTTAACCATCTGCTTCTACCATACTGTCTCCATCTTCTAAAACCTCCATAGTATCCTCAAATAGTGCCACCAGTTGGAGGGACAAGTACCCAAAACATGAGCCTAAAGGGGGAAGTTTTACACTCAAATGCGAGTGTCACAAACACAAGCCACTAAGACAAATCATAGAAAGCTGGTGGAGAGATTCCCAAATGGCATCTGCCTCAAAGGGCTACAGGGACGTTTTCTAACCCATCGGCTCTTCAAGGATTGCTCCCCTCCTCTTTTGAGAGGCAGTCTCTTGACTTGATCCCTACATAATTTTTATGAGTGGACAGTAGCCCAAGAAGTGCTATTAAAGTTCCAAGGTCATGCATGGCACGGGCTTTGTGCTTTGGAACTAAGACAAAATGCTTTAAAGAAACTCAGACTACATAGAAAGACCCATCATGGCAGGAACTCCAGACCTCAGCTCTGGTAAAAAGTCTCACTGATATCGAGCACTAGATGACCAATAATATGAGTAAGACCTCTTCAAAGTAGATCCTATAGCCTGGGTTGCATGGAGCAAAAGCAAGTTAAACTTGCTGATCCAAGCTCATACTGTAGAAGCATTAGCTAATAAGTAAGTAAGTAAATAAATAATTGAAAGATTGCTTTTCTTTTTAATAGCATTGACTGGAACAAGACAGCAGACAGTGGATCTGTTTAACTTCCTTCATGTGGTAGATACTGTTGAAGTTTTGTTCATATTACCTTACCGTAAACATGGATGTACTTAGAGCCCAGATCCTCTGACTTCTGGGTGCTCACAATGCCCTTCACACCTCTTTAAAAATTTCCATGTGTCTAGTGGAAGTCTTCAGCTGGAACTCACCCCCCTTTCTTTCTACGAGACATTGACAATCAAAGAGAAACTTATCCAAAAGGTTCACCTTGGGTCTCATGGTGTAACCACTGTGTGATATGATTTGTGATTTAAATTTCTTCCATGGTTTCTGTTTTTCATAACTTTTAAATGTATTCTTTGTGAATTTCACATCATGCAACCCAGTTCTATTCATTTCCCAGTTTTTCCACATCTTCCCCAACCCTTGTAACCTCCTCTGCAAAAGGAAAAAGAATCTCACTGTGGAAGCTGCCGTGTGCCACCGTATGTCACACAGTATAGCCTTTTGTCCCAAACAGCTTTACTTGCCAATGTTTATTGCAATGAGTCATTGGTCTGGTTTGAGGTCTCTGGCTTCTGCTACAACAGTGGACCCTTACCAAGACTCCTCTAGGGTATCCTATTGTTGCCCTGGGTCATGGAGACCATGTAGCTTTACATCTGCAGGACTAGCCCCTTCATGTGCTCCAGGAGCTCCTAGCTGGGGTAGACGTTAGGGGATGGCAGCTCAAAGCCCTAGGTGGTAGCTGAGTTGGTCAGCCTACCAGCTGTCCCACAAAGAGCAGCTGGCAAGGGGGCAGGAGAGCTCAGCTACACTCTTGGATATCAACATGGATTTGGGTAGCAGGGCAGACCACATACATCCATATGGCTTTTGATGTAACTTGGACCTTAGACACTGACACAGACCTCTGCTGCTGTAGAGCCATGGGCCCAGCCATGGCCCACAACAGCAGCACAGGTCCGGTTATCACCATGTCCTCAGGCTACACACATCAAGCTGATCCTCACTGCTCTCACATCTCCAGTTCTGCCTTGATTCCTAGTGTACACACTGTTCTTTACTTCTCTTTCTCTCCCATTTCTTGGTCACATACTTGCTCATTGTCGTGGTGACCCTCCCCCGGCAGATGGGCCTCTCATTCTTGTTTATTTATTTATTTATTTATTTATTTTTTTATTTATTTATTTATTTGTTCTGACACTAGGTGCTCTACTCAAGGTCTTATGCATGATGGACATGTGCTCCTGTCTAAGTTTTTGTCACTAACCACACATGCTTTTCTCACTCTCCTTTCTTTTCATTTTAGGAGATGAGGCCTAATGGAGCCCAAACTGAAATTGAGTTTTTATGTAAACAAATATGACTTTGAACTTCTGATCCTCTTGATTCTTCTTCCTGAGTTCTGGAATTGCAGGCATGTGTCACCATGCCAAGTTTAGGTGGTGCTGGGATCAAACTAAGGACTTTGTATATGCTTGGCACGTGCTCTATCCACTGACCTATTCCTTCATTCCTCATATGCTTATCTTGAGGGTACATTTAATAAATCACTCTTACAAGAATCTTCCCATCCAGGCTCAGTTTCTAGGAAATTTCTACCACATGCAGTTTTTTTATAGAGGTGTCACTATGGAAATAACATATACAAATACAATATATCTTTCAAAATACCTTTTATTATTGATGATTCAAAGTAATAGAAATGATGGTGGTAAAATTGTGCAGCTCTGGTGTAAAATATTACAGCATTAATACTAACATTGTGTATTCTAAATTCCCTGTAGGATATAAAATCAACATGTCTTAATGTGTGCAAATAGACAATGGTTCTTGTGTGCTAAGACTGTACTGGACAGCCCTGCATTAAAAGACATCTAGTTCATCACCAAACTGTGGATAACACTCAATAGTTTGTTGACAGTGCACACTCGTGCACACAAACAAAGTTATGTCCAGTTCTGCCCCACAACAGGTGAGACCCAGATACCTCAATTAAAGGGCAATTGTTTCCAGTAAGTCCCACTTGTAAGGTCTTATGCCATTCCTCACACATCAAGGCTCTCTCCCTTGATACCGTCAGGATATTAGAAAAAGCCCAGGTCCTGCCAAGGGATTACTCAGTTTATTAAATTTAGCTTCACAAACAGAGACACTCTGCACTTTGTATCACCCTCGAGAACGTGAGCATTAAGGCATTCTATTGGCTTGAAACCCTGCAATTTCACAAGACAATAAAACAATGTATGTTCTTTTCAATCTTTTCCTGTGTACTTTATTTGCTAGGGGAAGTAAAATGCAGTTCAATGATCTACCATTATGTGATGTGGAAGCTCTCTGCTGAAATTAAATCCTGCTATTACCAGGGTGAGTACCCAAATCTGTTGTGTTAGCACTTTCACTTTGTGTGTGCCTGTGGCTGCAGAAGGGTAGGCTACTTCAGGGATGTTTCCATCTTCTTTGTTCAGTCTGTAGCTTTGCAAGTGTAGTGATTCCAAAACTGGATGTTCTGTAAGTCACAGAGAGCAGAAGAGGAGGAGAACACAATGTTATTCACCTTAGAAATTTGCTCTTAGATTTCTGGAAGTAGAAAGGACTTTGAGATTCTTTCCCACTTTCTCTTCTATTAGATTCAGTGTATCTGGTTTTATGTTGAGGTCCTTGATCCACCTGGAATTCAGCTTTGTACAAGGTGACAAATATGGGTCTATTTTCATTCTTCTACATACAGACAGCCAGTTAGACCAGCACCATTTATTTAAGATCCTTTCTTTTTTCCACGGTATATTTTTGGCAACTCTGTCAAAGATCAAGTGACTGTAAGTGTGTGGTTTTATTTCTGGGTCTTCAATTCTATTCCATTGATCATCATGTCTGTCTCTGTACCAATACCATGCAGTTTTTATCACTATTGCTCTGTAGTAAAGCTTGAGGTCAGGGACTTATCGGTACAGGGGGAAATTTCCTAAACAGAACACCAATGGCTCATGATCTAAGATCAAGAATTGATAAATGGGATCTCATGAAACTGGAAAGCTTCTGTAAGGCAAAGGACATAGTCAATAAGACAAATTGGCAACCTACAGATTGGGAAAAAAACTTCCCTAACCCCACATCTGATAGAGGGTTAATATCCAAAACATATAAAGAGTTCAAGAAGTTAATCACCCAAAAAACAAACAACCCAATAAAAAAATGGGGTATAGAACTAATCCAAGAATTCACACCCGAAGAATCTTGAATGGCTGAGAAACACCTAAAGAAATGTTCAAAGTCCTTAGTGATCAGAGAAATGCAAATGAAAACAACCCTGAGATTCCACCTTATACCAATCAGAATGGCTAAGATCAAAACCTCAGGTGACAACACATGTTGGAGAAGATGTGGAGAAAAAGGAACACTCCTCCATTGCTGGTGAGATTGCAAACTGGTACAACCACTCTGGAAATCAATCTGGAGGTTCCTCAGAAAATTGGAAATAGATCTACCTGAAGACCCAGCTAAAGATGCTCCACCATGCCACAGGGGCACATGTTCTCTTATGTTCATAGCGGCCTTATTTTTGATAGCCAGAAGATGGAAACAACCTAGATGTCTCACGACAGAAGAACAGATACAAAAAAAGGTGGTTCATTTACACAATGGAAAACTGCTCAGCTATTAAGAATGAGGACATCCTGAGTTTTGCAGGCAAATGGATGGAACTAGAAAATATCATCCTGAGTGAGGTAACTCAGACCCAAAAGGACACGCATGGTATATACTCACTAATAAGTGGTTATTAGCAAAAAAAAAAAAAAAAAAAAAAAAAAAAGTACAGAATGCCCAAGATACAGTACAGGGAACTCAAAAAGGTCAATAAGATGAAGTGCCCAAGTGAGGATGCCTCAGCTCCACTTGGGAGAAAGAAGAAAGCGATCACAAGTGGGAGGAAGGGAGGGAGAGAGGGACCTAGGAGGGAAAGTGGATGGAGAGGGAGTTGGGGGGGGGAGGGGAAACTGATCTGCTATTGGGTGAGGGAAAAATACAAAATGAAGCCTTGAGGGCCAGCAGAAAGAATGGAAACAGTCAGCCTCAGGAAATAGGAGGTTGGTGGGAACCCTCCAGAATGCACCAGAGACCTGGGAGGTAAGAGACTCTCAGGACTCAAAGGGAGGGACCTTAGATGAAATGCCTGACAGTAGGGAGAGGGAACTTATAGAGCCCACCTCCAGCAGGAAGACAGGGCATCAAGTGAGGGATGGGTTTCCCATCCCACAGTCACAACACTGACCCATAATTGTTCCTGTCTGAAAGAATTACAGGGATGGAAATGGAGAGGAGCCTGAGGAAAAGAAGGTACAGTGACAGGTTCAAAGTGGGATCAAGCTTGAGGAGAGGTCCCAATGCCTGACACTATTACTGAGGCCATGGAGCACTCACAAAAAGGGACCTATCATGATGGCCCTCCAAAAGACCCAACAAGCAGCTGAAAGAGTCAGATGCAGATATTTGCACCCAACCAATGGACAGAAGCAGCTGATCCCTGTTGTTGAAATAGGGAAGGCTGAAAGAAGCCGAAGAGAATGACAATCCTTAGAAGAACCAGCAGTCTCAATTAATCTGGACCCCCAACATCTCTCAAACACTGGACCACCAAACAGACAGCATACACCAGTTGATATGAGGTCCCCAACATACATACAGTAGAGGACTTCCAGGTCTGTGTTCATTCAGAGATGAAGCACCCTCAAGAGACTGGAGGCTCCAGGGAGTTTAGAGGTCAGGTGGGGTGGGAAGTGGGAACATCCATGTGGAGATGGGGGTGGGGTGGGGAGCAGGTGTGGAAAGTGGAACAATAGAAGGATGGATGAGGGGGCGGGAATGGAATATGGAGTATAAAAAATACATTAATTTAAAAGTAAAAAAATTAAAAAATAAAAAGAAAGGACCTTGAGACTCTAAGAAATACATGTGTTTTCCCCTCAGCTATAGAGTGGGTTAATGAGAGTCAATTAGCTAGGCATTACAACTCTAGGTTCTGTGATATTTCTACAGGTCACAGTATTCTGCCTCTCCTATCCTTTATGGACATGTAACCACAACCTGGAGGGCATGTTTTTCTGGCTATCATTAAAGGTTGGGAAACAATATCTTGTTTCATGTAAGAGCAAATGGGTTGGATGCAGAAGTGTGAAAGGACATGAGAGGCTTAAACTGGAATAGGATTTTTCCAACTACTGCAAAGTCATTAGTATTCAATGCCAGATATGAAAACTATGGAGAATTTGCTGAAGTTGACATTCGAAGACATTGTAATAATGTCACTGGAACATGGTTACAGACAGATTCCTGTATTTCCTCCTATTTTCACAGCAAAACTTTCAAGAAAAATCAATTTTCGTGAATCTCTTCACCTTAAAAAGAGAGCATTGAATAATAGTCTTGGTAGCCCAGAAGTATGAGGTGTGCCATGCACCTATGCTTGTTTGACATTGTTTTTTTTTTTTTTAAACAAAAATCCCAGTTGTTCCATTTTACTAATGAAGACTTGGGAGTCAGATGCCTGGGTGAAAGCTTGCTAACTCAGAGAGGCAGGGAAAGCACCCAAAAGACCTTCCTCCTCAGTGGATAAAGTCGTGAAAGGTAAAGGAAGCTCTTGCTTTTCATGTCTCAAAAACCATTCAAACTGAATCTCCCTCCCTTCTACTTCCTGTGCATCTATCTATCCTCCGGACTCCCTCTTACTCTCTGGTTTCTCCTCTGTTCACTCACTGCCAACTGGTTGCTTGCCTCCCTTCTTAACCTATGTTTGACTTTATTTAATCCTGTATAAAATAAACAGAAAGCTCTTGGATTAAAGGTTAGAGCTAGAGCTGAGCCCCACCATAGCCAGAAACAGGCTTGTCCAGTAATCAATAGTCTCAGGATGAAGTGGAAATTTCTGGTTTCTTTGTAGACTCAGTTGTGTCATGTGATTTTTTTTTTTCTTTCTGGAAACTGTCTTATGAGAGGTTGTTTTCCTGAGGCAGACACGTAGGAAGATGTTTTTCTGAGATCAGACATGTGGTGTTTTTCTGGAAGCTGCCTAGAAAGGGGGCATGGGATGTTTTGCTAGAGCAGATGCTTGAGAGAACATGTGGTGTTTGGAAAGGGTGTGAGTATATACAATAGACAGCACTGTGGCATTGGTTCCCCTTGCTTTCTCTGCTGATCATCATTTGCCCTGACTTCATAGAGAGAAATACAGCAAAGAACTTCTCATGATATTCTAACAGTTTCTTGCTGCTTCTGTTGTGGACTCAGGCTGGCAGAACCTCTCCGTTTCTTCTATATAGAACTACCATTGCTGATTCATTAATGGTGTTTGCCAGCGGATCAAGCTACTGCTGCTGATTCATGTGAACTGAACTGCTGATATACTGACAACAAAGAGTGGAATTGCCCCAAAGAACTATTTCCAAACAGGTCCACATCCTCCTTTGCCCTAATTAACCTTTCCTTTTAACTACTTCTGGTGGGTGGTAGGTTAGAAAAGTGGTTAAAGTATTTAAAAAATACCCTTATTAAAGTAGGTTTTGAAAAACATCTAAACCTATAGCAGGGTTCACTGTGTGATCAAATATCCTGCAACATTTGGGCTCTCTGAGCCTAGCTCATTCTACATTTTGGGAGTAAGTTTACTTGCAGGAATGATTTTGGGGATCTAATAAGTCCATTGGTGCAAAAAGCATAGCAGCTCGGCAAGCACTGGTTCTTGTTATTAATAACAACAGCTAGCAATCAATTTAGAAAATAAAAAGTTGCACTAAGACAAGGCAGTACCAACTCGGCTGGGTTGGAGATTCTCCCCCTTGCATTATATACAAATATGTGGTTTTATAGAAAGACACAACTTCCTGCTTAAATTTACCAAGCCCACCCGAGCATGCTGGTCCCAAAGCTCATGCTCTCATTTACATGTTTATGGAAACAAAAAAAGAACCTTGGAGATCATTAAGTCTAATAACAACATCCACAATGGGGTTAAATATGTACTGTATAAAAATAAGCAAGTTTGAGGAGAGACTACTCTACGTCTCTCTCGGGAATCACATCAATACTAGTGTGTTTCCATCTATACAAGGTTCCAGAGTGGACAGATGGGTATAAAGATGCCACTCTCAGTATTTCCATAGTGTCTCACAGGAAGGTACTCTGTGGAACACTTTATGATACACTGATCTAGGGCTTGTATCCAGTTTGTAGGTCAAGAAAATGCATCAGGAGGGTCCAATACATCTCATGATAAGAGTTGTGGCCAAATCCCAGGCTCTAGAGCTCCACTGACTGCAGTTCTCTGCCATATTTCCTTGCCACCAAGTGTAGCTGCTTATATTATGAAGGCTAATTACGTTCCCTGAAAAACTGTTTGTATGAGAATGTCTGCACGCATATAGCTTCAGGGAACCTTCCCCCAGTTGTTTCTAAATAAAACATGCCAACGGCCAATAGCTGGGGGAGAAGAGACAGAGGCAGGTTGAGAGAATTTCCAGGGCTTGGGACTGAGAAAAGAAAGAAGGAGAAGGAGATCTGCTGTGCCTGGAGAGTATGGGGAGAGGAGACACCTTGTCTGAGAGGAGTGCAGGCTCCATGTAAAGGAGCCAGAAGAGTGCCGCCCAAGAGGGCTGCCCAACTGGTTCCAGGACAGCCAGGTAGAATATAGAATTTAGTAAGTGGTAATTCGGGCTTATTGACAGGAGCTGGATTAACCGGATGGAGGTTAGGAAGTGGCTCAGCTATTGCGCTATTTAAGGCATATCAAAACATACAGATTGTGTGTGTGTCTTTCATTTGGGAATGTAAACCATTGGGGCAGGTAGCAAGAATGTGCCGCTGGGATTTATTTATTAAATATTATCGCTACAACCAAGTCCCTCTTAGTATCTATCATCTAGCTGAGTTTTGGACACCTTGGATGTCACCATTAGGACCTTCTGGCCACCAAGAAAATTCACTTTCCTCTTATGCCCCCTTCTCTTTCCCTTTTCTGACAGCCCTGTCTGTTGATGAATCTATCACAGGATGACAGTGGCCTGATGTTGTACTCATATAATACATCAGTCCCGATGGCCCTGTGATGTATGAAGTTAGAGTTTGTCAATGCCCTGTGGCTCAACAGATTGATCCATTACACTAGCATCTTCTCCATAGGGTGTGTTCTGGAGATGGTGTTGGGAGAAAATGAGGAGCTGTGGGGAACAGTGCATAGAGGTGGAGATAATCTGGAAAGATGTTCTCAGAGAATAATTAATCCTCAAGATAAGAATGTTCAGTGGGCCATCTTTGTGGAAACTAGCATTCATTTGAAGTATATCAAACCAGCCACTCTTCCAGGCCTTGAAGATTTGTCAAATGACACAGACAGTGATCAATGTTATGCCAGCTCTTCCTACATAGCAGGTATTGTGGTTAATACTGAGAATACCCCACTGGGTACTTCCCATCCTTCAATGGTAGAATGGCTCCATCTGTGGAAGAAGAAACTAAATCACAGATATATAAGATAAATAGGACATATCCATCATGTCAACTGTAAATATTGATGTCAGAATCTAAAATTTCACTACTAAGTTTATAGTATCTAACAGTAGACACAAGCCCCATAAGGACTCAGTATGGTTTTAATGCTAACAGCATTTTGTAGAAATAGTTTAACTAATGACATTTTATAAATGAGAAAACTTAGAGAGTTCATGTGTGCAGGAAATGTCAGAACTGTGGTTTACTGGATGTCAAATCCACTTGTCTTATATTGCAACACATAGATATGCATAGGTCAGAGTGAGCTATAGAAATCCAGATTTTTACATGAGTTGAATTCTACCAGCCATTTGGGATAAAGTAAGTACCAGCACCAAGATCTACTTTTTAGAATTTGCAAAGGGTTGACGGAGACAATGTGCATAACTACATAAAATTACTAGACCTGATCAAGATTAGTGCTTTAAGTAACAGCGAAGAGTTGAATATATTGAAAGAGAGAAATGGATATTATAGTATAATTAACACCCAGACCTTGGGTTGTGTTAATCTTCATCATCAAGTTGACTGGATTTGGAATCACCTAGGAGACACACCTTTGTGTGTATGTGTGTGTGTGTGTGTGTGTGTGTGTGTGTGTGAGAGAGAGAGAGAGAGAGAGAGAGAGAGAGAGAGAGAGAGAGAGAGAGAGAGAGACTTAGCTGAGGCCGAAAGACCCATCCTAGACTTAAAAGGGGGTGGGGTGGGGAAGGCGCCAGTTGAACACAATAAGTATTTATCTTCTTGTGCTTCCTGATCTTGGGTGTGATGTGGCCAGCTGCCTCATGGTCCTGCCACCAAGATTTTCTTTTCTGGTAGAGTGTGTCCTCAAACCATGAGCAAAAATAAATCTTTCCTTCCTTAAGTTGCCTTTCTCAGATATCTTTTGACAGTAACAAGAAAAGTAACTTCTAAAATAAAAAAAGAAAAGAAAAGAAAACAAAAAAAAAGTAACTTCTACAGATTCTAAAGGCCATTCTCCAACTTAGGGTATCATTCCTATAAAGCTAACATTATTTCAAAGCAAATGGTTTAAAACATGATTAAGATTTATAAACATTATAGGTGATTTATGTAGTTAGCCTAGCAAAAATAAAAGATCATCACATTGTTTAGAATAATGATGAATTAATAAAAGTAAAATTAACTGTGTGAAAAATTTTCCCTCAACCTAAATACAGAGACTAGAAATTTCATTGCTTTCCCTCACTGGGAGTCATAAGGACACAGCAGGACTATGGCAGCAAACACTCTTTCCTTTCTATTCCAGTCTGTAGACAGATGAATGGAAAATGATCAGAGAATGTAGAAGTTATGGTGGGTAGACTCATGATGGGGAAACGCAGTCTGTGTTATGGCAGCATTGGACAATGCAGTGGGTGCGTTTGGACCAGGAACACAGACAGAGCTTAGTGCTCAGGGTTGGTGGTTACGTGAGCTTTGCTTAAGGTTTGATACTAATTAGTAACCAGGGAAGCTGGTATTCATGGACCTGTGTGAAGTTTGTTCTGAGTCTAAGTGATAAGATTGGGATTTTGGACAGAGAAACTGTAGAGTCCATTGCTCCATCAAATTACTGTGGGGCAGGAAAGGAGCGAGTGAGAAGCAATATATCAAATAGAATAAGGTCTCTCTTCCTCCTCTTCCTCTTCTTCCTCTTCCTCCACCTCCTTCTTCTTCATCATCTTATTCATCTTTTCTTTCCTCTCCTCTTCTTCCTCTTCCTCCTCCTCTTCCTCCCTCCTCCTTCTTCTCCTCCTTCCCCCAACTCTTTCTCCTCTCCATCTCCCTCCTCCTTCCCCATTTTCCTCCCTTTGAAATATGATCTTGCTATGTTTTCAGAGCTGACCACTTGGAATTGGGTAACCAATTGGTGTGTTCTTCCCTAAGAGACTATTTCCTCTTTTCTCAGAAGTGTAGTGCTCACCCCTCATCAAGGAAACTTCTCTTTGCAACAGACTGAGACCATTACAGAAAATCACAATGAATCAAGATATGATTTCTGGAGCCACGTCCCAGTGACTGTATCTATAATACAACTCCCACACTTAAGGCTGGGAATTGTGGAAGAGGGGCAGAAAGGTTGTAAGAGCCCAGGCAACAGGGACTTTGTAATGAGACTGCACCTTCTCTCAGCTGCCTCATTAAAGGGAGATCTTCATAATAAGATGTTTAAATTTCAACTCACACCCTCTTCCATTACCTTGGACATCTTTTTAATTGTCCCATTTTACATATGTGGAAATACATACAGAAGAGTTAAATGGACAGAGAGAAAATAAACTTAGTTTCTTCAACTACACTTTTTTTTTTTTTATTCTTATATAGGGGTTTAGAGCAGCAGTTCTCAATATGTGGTTCATAACCCATTTGAGGGTTGAACAACCCTTTCATATGACTCACATTAGATACCCTGCATATAAGATATTCACATTATCATTAAAAATCAGTAGTAAAATTACAGTTATGAAGTAGTAACAAAAATAATTTTATGGTTGTGGGGTCACTATCACTGTATTAAAGGGTGGTAGGATTAGGGAGGTTGAGAACCATTGGTTTAGAGGGAAAGCCTTCTGGAATGGGCTGTGAAGAGAGAATTCAAGTGACAAAGGACACAAAAATGACATGAGATAGGCTTTGAGTTTATACCTTTGACTTGACCCTGCTTAGGTGTGTGACCTCACAAAGGGTTCTAATCCTTGTAACTGCAATTCCCCCTTCATAAAATGGAGACAACTGTGCAAGGGATTACTATATAGATAAAATGGTTTATTGTACCTTTTATTGTTTTTAATGTAAAACGCCACTATTAATCTCTTCCCCTTTCCTTTTCATCGACAGCTTCTCTTGGAATAGCTCCTCTCTTGGTGACCATCTCCCCAGTCATCTTTTTACTTTTATTTTGATACAGGGTCTTGCCAAGTTGCCCAGGATGTCTTCTTTTTGAACCCAGGTAGGCTTTGAACTTGCCACTTAACCTCACGATTAGCTGGGATGACAGTACTACCATGTCTGATTTTCCATAAATTCTAAAGAAACAAATTCCAGTCATTTAGTAAGGAGGATAAGGGTCAGAATCTCTGAAAACCATTAGAAGCACCCAGGCTGATGGTATGCACAGCCTATACCTGCAGCAAAGACAGAGCTGATCTGCCAGTGTTAGTTTCACCTTTGGTTAAACCTCAGTCTGTCTTTGAAGTGATTGCTGCTGAGAACTACCCATTTTACACACACACACACACACACACACACACACACACACAGAGAGAGAGAGAGAGAGAGAGAGAGAGAGANGAGAGACAGAGACAGAGACAGAGACAGAGAGAGAGACAGAGACAGAGACAGAGAGACAGAGAGAGACAGAGAGAGACAGAGAGAGAAAGAGACAGAGACAGAGAGGGAGAAAGAGACAGAGAGACAAAGAGATACACAGAGAGACAGAGAGAGATACAGGGATTCAGGTGGATAGACTGACACACACATACATTCTCACACACACTCACATATACACATTCATACACACAGGGAAACAGACAGACATAGAGACAGATAGAGACAGAGACACAGGGAGACAGACACACACACACATACACACTCACACACAAAGGGACAGAAAGAGGGAGGGGGAGAATTTGACCTTCAGGAAAGTCCTAGAAGTCGCCATGCCACAGCTGATGAGATACTACCTACCTAGTCAAGAGGACTGATTTACCCGTGGTTTTCTGGAAGTCACCAACAGCTCCAAGTTGAATTTGAGGACTCAGATTTGGTCCAAGTGAGAATAATACCCTAGAGAAGGCTTTCTCATTCACATGGGCCCGTGAAGCTCTGTGCAGACAGCATGTGTGCTGCTTTGAGGATACGAAGGATGATCTGGGGTACACATCATCAACTATTGAGTAGTCTTGGACTACTCCTTGTTTGTGTTTTGAGGGGATGGAAGTTTGAAGGATTGTACTCAGTGCATTTGTTTCTGCTGATACCAAAAACCACATGCCTGATTTCTTGGCTCAGTGTAGTATTCTACACTATAGTCTATGAGTCCCATGGACTTCTGGAAGAGAGGTGGGAAGTAGCTGTTATCCATCCTCACCCTCTTATTCCTAGCCCTTTCCTGTCCTGCCCTCCCTCCCCACATCTGATCACCCCATTACCCTCCCCATCTCCCTTACCACCCAGTTCCCTTCCCCATCCACCTCCAATGACTATATTATTTCCCCTGTTATGTGAGATTCAACTATCCTCCCTTGGGCCCTCCTTATTACACAGTTTCATTGGCTCTGTGTATTATAGCATGGTTAGCCTGTACTTTATGGCTAATGTCCACTTATAAATGAATATATACCATGTATGTTTTTCTCTGTCTGTGTTACCTCACTCAAGATGGTATTTTTTAGTTTCATCCATTTGCCTGCAAATTTCATGATGTCTTTGTTTTTAATAGCTAAATAGTATTCCACTCTGTAGATGTATCACATTTTCTTTATTCATTTTTCAGTTGAGGGACATTTAGGTTGTTTTCAGTTTCTGGCTATTATGAATAAAGCTGCTATGAACATAGTTGAGCAAGTGTCCTTGTGGTATGGTGGGCCATCATTTGGGTATATGCTCAGGAGTAGTATAGCTGGGTCTTGGGGTAGAATTATTCCCAGTTTTCTGAGAATGTTCCAAATTGATTTCCAAAGGGGTTGTACAAGTTTTCACTTCTACCTGCAGAACTTAAGCAGAAACCTGAAGGCAGATACTAAAGCAGACCCTAACCAGGAATGCTGCTCACTGGCATGCTCAGCTTGCTTTCTGATACAATCTGGGACCACTCACCCTGGAGTGGCATCCTACACAGTGGGCTGGGCTCTCCCACATCAATCATTTCTTAGGAAAATGCCTCCTAGACATGCCCACAGAACAATGTGACAGAAGGAAATTCCTCTATCAATGTTGACCAGAAACTATCTGTACAGCAGCTGTATGGTCATGGGAGAGGATGCCCAGCATGGAATTCTGTGGTGGAGTAAAACAGTCAATTGTGCTATAGCAGCATATTGAGCTCTTGCTACACAGGTCTGGGGCTGATAGATGACTTGGTGGGTAAAGCACACACGGTGTGAGCAAGAGGTACAGGTCTTCAGCACCCATTTCAAAGCCAGGCATGTCAGCATGCACCTGTAACCCCAGTGCTTAGTGAATGGAGAGTAAGATGGAAGGAGCCCTGGGGCTCTCTTGCTAGCCCACACATCACCTGACAAGATGGAGGTTCAATGAGAGGACTTATCTCTAAAAATAAGGTGAAGAGTAGTTGAGAGAGACAACTGACATTGATTTCTGGCATATATATATATATATATATATATATATATATATATATATATATATATATATATATATATATTCCAAGCCAATAACACTCAATGTACAAGATTACATGCAAATAAAAAGATATCTAGAAACCCCACGTGAGTGGCAACTTGAAGAGAGGGAAGGGAATGGGATTTGGAATGGTGATACAACTACCAAATAAAGAGCTTAGCCCTAGAAGCATGAAGAAGTATGAATACCATGTGAAATCCAACTTCCCAGAAAGCAAAATTCGACAAAACAGAATTTAACAACCTTGAGATGTTACAGACTGAAGACGGGTTCTAGCTTCATCCCTAGTCTTGTAACTATCTCTCTCTGGGTTTCTTACAGTCAGACTCTGGAAAGGTTGGATATTGACATTACCAAATTTGGAGTATGTTCAAATTTTATTTGGGGCCTCTAATTACTGTCACCTGGTTTCTTAGATCAGTGCAATTACACTCTGTGGAGACTGGCCACCTTCCAAAGATTTCCACTGTTTCTGCTGTGAACTTAGAGTGCAGAGCACTGAGCTAAGTGTTCAAAATCAAGGTCGGCATGAATAACTTTGAGTGATGTGGGAAGATGCCATGATGGATAAGAAAGAAGAGAGAGATCTTTGCTCTGGTGCACTGCCAGGGAGAGGGTGGCCTGCAGAAGTGACACAACTGCTGGGTCAGACTCCATTTCGGCTCCAGAAATCCAGCACCTTTCCCATCAGAGGAGAGCTGGTAAGAGGGCCATCTTTGCTCCAGTGGCCTGGGAGAGGCCTGCAGAAGCGACACAGCTTCTGGGAAAGATCCCCCATTTCTGACTCCAGTCATCCAGTACCTTTCCCTGCCCCTGGAGGGGTGTCCGCCCCGGAGGGGGTCTCAAGGCCTGAGCTGGTAGGAGAGCCATCTTTGCTCCTGTGCACTGCCAGGGAGAGGGCGGCCTGCAGAAGTGACACAGCTTCTGGGAAAGATCCCATTTCTGGCTCCAGTCACCCTGCACCTTTCCCACCCGAGGAGGGGTGTCCGCCCAGGAGGAGTCTCAAGGCCTGAGCTGGCAGGAGAGCCATCTTTGCTCCGGTTCACTTAGGCTCTAGTCTGTGTTAGCAAGAGTGTGGACCACAGAAGCTACACAGCTTCGGAACAGACAGAACCAACCTAACTTCTGAGACAGACTCTGTTTCAGGCTCCAGAAATTTGGGCACATTCCTCGCCAGAGGAAAGGTAGCCAGTTGTGAGGGCTCTGTCTGCCAGAGCAGGTGAGAGAGTCATATTGTGTCCAGGGTCCCTCAGTGGCTAGTCTGTGCAGGTGAGTGAATAAACTGCAGAGGCAACACATCTTCTGAGACAGGCCCTGTTCTGGGCCTATATCTTCAACCAGGAGGCAGATCTGAACGCCAGGCCTCTGTGCACCTTCCCTGCTAGAGGAGAGCTTGCCTGCAGAGAGTAATCTAACAACTGAGACTCAGGAGAGAGCTGGACTCCCAGGACTGCTGACAGAGGCTAACAGAATCACAGGAGGAACAAGCTCTAACTAGAGACAACGATAACAACTAATTCCAGAGATCACCAGATGGCGAAAGGCAAACATAGGAATCTTACCAGCAGAAACTAAGACCACTCACCATCATCAGAACCCAGCACACCCACCTCAGTCAGTCCTGAATACCCCAACACACCCGAAAAGCAAGAACTGGATTTAAAAGCATACCTCATGATGCTGGTAGAGGACTTTAAGAAGG
>NC_034601.1:4226732-4313751 GCF_900095145.1 Mus pahari | reverse complement strand
AAAAAAAAAAAAAAAAAAAAAAAAAAAAAAAAAAGGAAAGAAGAGAGAATGGGAGGGATGAGGGGAGACTAAGAATTAGGTATAGGCCAGATGCTATAGAGTAAGGTTTTAGACTCTTTCCCAGAAATTAATGGGGGAGATAGTAGGAGAGTTTTAGCTGCAGAGAGACAACGACAGTGTTTATCCTCTACAAGCTTCTGGTTCCTTGTTTAGCATGGATGGAGGTGCTGAGAAGGGAAGAGGAAAGTGCACTGAAGAAGGTGTTCAAGTGTTCCATGGGGGCCTATTCTGGATAGCATACAGTTGGAGCGGGTTGTAAATATGTATTCAAGGCATGACAAAAAAAAAAACAAAAACGAACAACTGTGTTTACAGATGGAAGGCAAGAAATATTTATGACCACTGCATAGTGCACAGAAGCCTCAGCAAAGGTCTTCTGTCCTCTTGTTTGTTGCACCTGTCCTACCCTGCTCAGTCACCAATGCCCCACTGGTCAGGTGCACTGCTCACAGCTACGATGACTAGGCTGTCTCTGCCGGGGTTACTGTATAGGAAACAAGACCCTCTGATAGTTTATGTAGCAGGCACCATTGAGTGTAGCATGTAGAGTATGGAAATGAAGTTGGAGCAACAAGATGTCTGTAAGTTAAAGAAAGTAGCTGGATTCCCATTTTAAAAGCCGGTGTCTGGGTCTTTGCAAATCTACGGAAGTTAGGAGCTAGAGTTGTGAAGGTAGTTACAGAGTCATACCTCTGAAGTCAGGCTCACTGGATCTGCTCAAGGAGACAGGATGATAAGCTAACATATGGGGTGATTACAAACTGTTGAGTGCTGTGCCTTGTGTACCTCATTCCTCCTAACCATTTGGATAGTCCTGTGTACAAGCAGATTCTTTTCAATTGCAAAGACACAATGCCCTCCCTGAACTAGATAGGGACATGTTTACTATTTCCTCCAAGTTGATGGCATAGTCAGTACTGGGACTCGCCTCTTCTGATCTCGGAGCATTTCAGCTGCAGTGTCTAAGTGGTCCTTTGACATGTTCAGATTTGCCAGCTTTTGAAATGTATTGCACTCCCTGCAAAGTGTTGTCTCTAGTCTAATCCAGGAGGAAAGACAAACATCATCTTCAGATACACCAGGGCTTGTTAATAGATGCTCTGAGTACTCCTAAGAACTGCTAAGTCAACTCAGCAGCCTGGCAAGCCTGGGGATGTGGCATTTGGTCCTCTCCAGAATGGGGCCAGAAGAAGGTGCTTGGGGGACAATTTAAGGGCTTCCAGAAAAACAAGAACAAGAACAGTTCCCAGAAGAATGCAGGCCTTTAGTTGTCACAACGGGGCTGCCCGAAAGACCCCACATTGCTATGGAAACAGCGCATTTCTTTTCCTTTTTTTTTTTTTTTTTATGGAACAAGCACATAAAACTCCCAGAATGTGTCATGAAATAAGTTACTACTGTCCCGAGGCAGCCAAAGATGTACACCCTCATTAGGGGAGCGATGTGACAGTTTGGGGTTTTATAATGAACAGTTTGCAGGCTCAGAGGCTAGTCTAAGTTTACCCTGTTGGGATTGTAGCCTTTTGGGGTTGTTTGGGGTTTGAGGAACTGTAAGGGAGCTCCTTCCTCTAAGTGTCCCCACAATAAGGACCCAGTGCAGGTGATTTGCTTATGGTCTCATTTACATGCAACTGGTGAGCTAGTGCTGGCATTTCCATACAGACACTCCTGCTGAAATGGAGCATTTCCTCCCCGCCCGTCTTTTCACCTGGAGTCTTTGGTTAGATCTGCTCCCCTTGAAGTTTTGTTTACTTGATAATCTGCAGATGTTAGTTGGCCAGATCAAAACCAGAGGCGATGGAAAGGAGAGAAAGGGAGGAACCACACAAGTGTGTCTTGCCTCTCACCAGAATTGAGGCAGCCCTTGATTTCCACACTTTGCCTTGTATCCTAACATCTTCCAAAATCTTAAAAAAAATCTATCATATCTCCTGCTGACTGACAGGGCCTCTGACAGTGTTTTGGAGGGCGATGTGCTTGTTTGGAAAAGTGGATAGAAAACTGATGATTCCATTGCATAAGTTGGGGGAGGGTGGGAAAGAGGCAGCTATGTCACACAACTCAGAGAACACTGGATTGTTGTCCGTGAGACTTGGGAGGATCTCCAGAGGAAGACAGCTATTGCCATTCAATAATGAAGATGGAGCCAGGGCACCTCAGAGAAAGATTTCTGTGGCATCAAAGAATGAATTGTCATAGTAAAACAAACACCTGGACACTCACAACATGGCAGTATGTGTCTGTTTTGGGGGCATTCTTTCTAAGCGAAGGTCGTGTGGCAGGTCCTTGATCTAGGCCTGATTCTTTTTTTTTTTTTTTTTTTTTTTTCTTTCTTTTTTCTATTTCTTTTTTTTTTAATTAGATATTTTCTTTAGTTACATTTCAAATGTTATCCCCTTTCCTAGTTTCCCCTCCAGAAACCCCCTATCTCATCCCCTCTCCCCCTGCTCACCAGGCCACCCACTCCCATGTCCTGACCCTGATATTTCCCTATACTGGGGCATAGAACCTTCAGAGGACCAAAAGCCTCTCTTCCCATTGATGACCGGCTAGGCCATCCTCTGCTACATAAGCAGCTAAAGCCATGAGTCCCACCATGTGTTTTCTTTGATTGGTGGTTTATTCCCAGGGAGCTCTGGAGGTATTGGTTAGTTCATATTGTTGTTCCTCCTATGGGACTGTAAACCCCTTCAGCTCCTTGGTTACTTTCTCTAGCTTCTTCTTTGGGGACCTTGTGCTCTGTCCAATGGATGGCTGTGAGCATCCACTTCTGTATTTGTCAGGCACTGGCAGAGCCTCTTAGGAGACAGCTATATCAGGTTCCTGTTAGCAAGCTCTTGTTGGCATCCACAATAGTGCCTGGTTTTGGTGGTTGTTTATGGAATGGATCCCCAGGTGGGGCAGTCTCTGGATGGACTCTGTAACTCCTTCCATGGGTATTTTGTTCCCTCTTCTAAGAAGGATCGAAGTATCCACACTTTGGTCTTCCTTATACCACTCCTGGGCATATACCCAGAAGATCTTCCAACAGGTAATAAGGACACATGCTCCACTATGTTCATAGCAGCCTTATAATAGCCAGAAGCTGGAAAGAACCCAGATGTCCCTCAACAGAGGAATGGAAACAGAAAATGTGGTATATTTACACAATGGAGTACTACACAGCTATTAAAAACAATGTATTTATGAAATTCTTAGACAAATGGATGGATCTGGAGGTTATCATCCTGAATAATGTAATCAAATCACAAAAGAACACACATGATATGCACTCACTGATAAATGGATATTAGCTCAGAAGCTCGGAATACCCAAGATACAATTTGCAAAACACGTGAAACTCAAGAAGAAGGAAGACCAAAGTGTCAATTCTTCTTAGAAGGGGGAACAAAATACCCATGGAAGGAGTTGCAGAGACAAAGTCTGATTCTTTAAAATTGACCTTTTGAAGTGCTTCTACATGCAGAGCACCATGCTTTCTAGCTTCATGATCTTAGTGACTTATTTAACCCCATCTAAGCTCTTGCTGGGTTATAGTGATGGTCTTATAAAGTATTGAATGCAAGGCACTGACTGTAATGGAAACAATTAATGCTCACCATTGCACTGCTAATCACTTGCAAACAGTGTTGGCCTTGAAAATGATGGAGTAGGTCTGCACTTCTCATAACCAGAATGGCAAGGAAACCAAGATAACTCTTCAGAAATGATCTCTAATATGGCTAGGGTCAGATGATCTACTAAAGATTCAGAATACCAAGGTGCAAATAAACAGAGAACTGCAACAATAATAGCAATAGTGACAACTTCCAAGTGTGCCTTTTGATGAAGTATTCCATTATTTATCCGGTTTGGGTGTGTAATATCTGCTGAGACTGTGACTAATTTTGTACATTTGAGTGAGTCGAAGCAATTCGTCCTCACACTAAGATGACAATTCAGGTGTGTTTAACTGACATCCACAGAGGTGAGAAAGACTCAGCTAGTCACTTTGCCAATCAGTGGAGAATCCCCAATGTTAACTAAAGTCTCCTGGTTCCAGTTTTGTCTTGTACAAATTTCCTTCCAATAGAAAGCATTACCCTGAGACTTGAGAAACCTACAATGGCCTGAAGTCAGACTATATGAAAAAACCAGATTTGATCCTCAATCTATGGTCACTTTCCTAGGATGACAAATCCCAGAAGCAATGAGCCCCACCTTGACCATTATTGACATTTTCCATATTTATATCCTTGCCTCCAACTTTGGACAACCAATATAGTCTTTGAAGTTCTCATGAAATATCTCAATTTAATCTCAAAGTAAAGAGGTTACCATTCAAGTTTGAGTTTCAGATTTATATTTTAAAAAGCTGGATATGGGAATGCCTGGAATCTCATTGCTGGGGACACAAGGACTAGACGGGAAGATATCTGGAGCTCACTGGCTCCTGCATCATATCCTACTTGGTGAGTTTCAGGCTAATGATAAAAAAACCTTTCTCAAAAACCATTATGCCTGGTGCCAGAGAAATAATATATAAGGTTGGTCTCTGACCTTCACACACATACATATTGAGTTTTCTGGGTATCTTATGGGATACTCCAAATGAATGAGCCCTCTTTCAGACGCTTTCATTGAGAATATCCTTGAAGGTTAGCATCTTCCAAGCAAGGCATCCTTAAAGCTCTCTCTCTCTCTCTCTCTCTCTCTCTCTCTCTCTCTCTCTCTCTCTCTCTCTCTCTCTCTCTCTCTTTACTGTGAAGGGTTTCTATTCTTCTGCTGCCTTTGAATAAATAGTCTTTTCTTTCTCTCATCTGAAGGGTCTTCATTGATCCCGATGGGATTCACTTAAAAGTAAACGTATCTTATGCTAGATAATTGAAGAGGCTACTACTCAGAAAACTTACCAACTCAGCAAAGGGACCCTAAACTAAGTCACAGTCTTCTGGGTTCTATGGCCATCAGTAGAATCAAGTTATCCTATTTAGTAACCATGGAAGCAGTACAAGGGATGCTGCTACCAGGTGGCATCAAGAAACAGCTGTATGGTCCAAAGGCCCAAAAGAAAGGCGAAGGCATGGAACTCAACTCACTCCAGGAGACATCTTTCATATCCAATCGTGCTGAAATTATACAACATCACCATTCTCAACTGTCACCATGGTTTTCGTTTTAGACAAAGATGTCCAGCTGAGGGCTGCTGTGATCTGTTCAAGGTCTCACAGCTCCTGGAGTAGCTAGGTTAAGATTCAAATTCAACTACAGTGTCCATGTCACATTCCTGTTCTTTGATTCTAAGTAACCAAAAATAGTCATGAGCATGAGATAGTTTGGGTCAAAGTTAGAGGTCTACTTAAATTTATGAATCTAGATGATTAAGCACAGATGAGCTATTATTAATACCTATGTTATTTTGAAATTGCTAAAAACTCTACACCTGACAGAAACAGCCTAAGGGAGGAAAGATTAATTTTGGATAGTTTCCAAGGGTTTCAGCCTATCTTGGTGGGAAGGAGATGGAAGCATCTCACCTCATGCTATACTCGAGGACCAGAAATCAGAGGGACTGAGATAAGAATTATTGGTGTTTATACCTTTCAAAGGTCCAACCATCAGCATCAGCTGGGGTACAAGCCTTCAAAATATGATCCTTTGGGGGTGTTTCACACCCAAACTATAACAATGCTCAGTGAGAAGATGGGCACAATAATGGACAGTCTTGTTTGGCTTATAGAAAGTCTTTCTTCGGCTTTAGCCACTGACTCTCAATGGTTTCATGGCCTCTCCATTATTTTTCTCCTTCCTCTAGAGAATATTTGACAGGGCCTGGGGATATTGACACTTGTCACAGCTGGACACAGGATTGTTTTGGAATCTGAAGGGACATTGTCGGGGGCAGATTGAATATCCTATCTAAACAGGAAAACTCTTCAAACCCTGAAGTTATCTGGCTTCAAGGTTCAATAGAGTCAAGCTAAAGCCCTGACTTGTACACCTCTAAGATAAGCTTAGTCTTGGTCAAGGTACCTCCATCTCGGCATATGACTTGTTTTTCTTATCACTATAAAATACAAAGTGATGCTGAATGATGACATCGCTTTAGAGTTTGGAGAAAAACTTGTGCTCTGCATATGCTAGCTGGGTGTCTTTGGACAAGTTGCTTAGTCACTCTGAAAGCTCCATCACCTTTTAGCTGTAAAGTGAAGTATTTCAGTATTTATGTGGTTGAACGTGTGTGTATATTGAAGCCCTTGGACACCTTAAGTAAGGTGCAGTCTAATAGGCTGTCAATCATATTTGTTCCTTCTTCCTTTCTTCCTTTGGGACAGATGTCATAACATTCTCTTTTAATTTTAGAAAGTATAATAACGTGGAAGTTTCTCTCTAAGCATTAGAATCAAATAAAATAATAAACTCCAGTCCTAACTTGGTAACAAGAAATAGAGTTTAAAAACTCATAGGGTGAAATTATAACATAACTGAAATTGAGCTGGCCTCATTACAGCTTGTCTCATTACATGACACCAAACTCTGTAGCAGACTTCAGGGAGATAAGTCATGACTATGTCATCAGATACCAGTGTAGGAAGGAGAGAAAAACTTCATCAGAGGACAAGGAGGGCAGAGTTAAGTGGATTCTTGAAATGAGCTCAGTTCCAGTACGGGAACAACAGAAAGTACCCATTCATTCAGCAACCAAACAGAATTATTTCACTGGGAGAAATCAGTCTATATAATTTATGAATCTCCTTTTTTATTTCTCTGCTTAGACAACAGAAACAGATGAGATTGGATCCATTTTCAACTCTAGCTGGGCTAAGAATGTGATCAAAGGTGGAGGAACCTAATGAAAGCAATAGGAGATTGTTTATAATCCGCCAAGGGCTCAGACTTCTAGCTGAGACTGCTCCAATGTGAAAGCTATTTCTAAACACTAAGAAATATATTTAAAAGAATTATTCTCTTATGATGAAATACGATTGTGTTCACCCCCTTCTATACTCCAATTTATTCTATTTCCTTTCCAATTTCTCTTTCTATTTGATAATCTATTAAGTCCAACTAATGCTACCCATGTGTGTATGAGTGTGGGGTCATCCACTGCAGCATGGGAAACATACCCAAGACCACACCCTAATGAAGACTGATTCTAAATTGCTCCTCAGTTAAGGGGATGGTGTGAGGCATTGGAAGATCTTTTCTGATTCATGCAGGTCTGGTGCAGACAACCATGGCTGCTGTGAGCTCATGAGTACAATGACATTGGCATGTCCAGAGGATGGCATCTCATGGCAATCTTCATGTTACAAGCTCTTATTTTTTTCTGCCTGCTCCTCCGTGATGCTCCCTGAGCTTTGGGGTCTCAGTGGATTGATAAAGATGTCACATTTAGGGCTAAATACTTACAGACACTTGATTCTCAGCATGTTGGCCAGTTGTGGATTTCTGAATTGTCAATTGTCCACTGTGAAAAGAGGTTTTTCTGGCCAAGGTTGAGGGCAGGTGGGACTAAACGCAAATATCTAGGAGACACTTTTCAATATGACTCTCTAGCAAAGTCACAATAGTAGGTTCCACCCTAGGGCCTCTTCATCCCCATCTATGAACTATGAAGAGAAGTGACTTTTTTACATATCAGTACACACACAAATATTTACATCAATTGGACCAGAGTATGCTGTCCAGACATTACCACTTTAACGCATAGCATTTTATTATAATGGAAATAAAATAGGTTACTTTCAACTCTTTCAAAATTGAGATTAGTTGGATTATTTCCTATTTGAATGTATTGCAAACAGCAAGCGGTGGACATTCTTCTTTATGGTTATAGTTGGAGTTTGTTGTGAGACAGGGTCTTTCTATGTGTTTCTGGCTAGTCTGGCATTTACAGTCCTTCTGCCTCAGTGTCCTGAAGGGCTAGCCTTATAGGTGTGAAGTGCTTCATACATCTAAGAGGAACATGTTGGTGGAAAGCTTGTAGAGGACCTTGAGAATCGTTGCTTCCAGTTTTGATGATTTTCCACTATCCCTTGCCTATCCCAATTTGAAGAATTCGATTCTGGTCAATATAATGTGGTGTCTAAGAATGTGTGTTAGAATTTTGATGTAAATATTTGTTTTGTTTTTTCAATGGACACAAGCCAGAGTCCTGTGAGAAGAGGGAACCTCAACTGAGAAAGTATGTTTATCAGACTGGTCTGTAGGCAAATCTGCAGGGTCATTTTCTTGATTAATGACTTATGTGGGAGTGTCCAGCCCATTATAAGTGGTGCCACTCCTAGGCAGTGATCCACACTAGTGACCTAGAGAAATTACATCCAGATTCCTGACCCACAGACACATGGAGATAAATGTCTATTTGTTACAAAGCACCAGTGTTTGTAATTGTGTGTGTGTGTGTGTGTGTGTGTGTGTGTATGTATCTGTGCATGCACACGTGTGTATGAACAGAATGCAGAAGTTCACACCAGGTGACTACTTTAATTACTGTCTGCTTCTTTTTCTGAGACAGGGTTCAGCACTGAACCTAAAGCACATCAATTGAGGTAGACTGGCTGGCCAGTGATTTCCCAGTATTCATAGCTCTTCCTTCTCAGTGCTGGGATCACAGACAAATACCACCACACATGGCCTTTTGCATAAATGTTGAAAATTTGAGTAACCCTAACCCTAACCCTAACCATAACCCTTACCCTAACCCTGTTAAGATAAACACACACCTTTAATTCAGGCTGATGGAGACTCTACTAAGGTTCTCATTCACGTATTCAAGATTATTTTATTGAATGTTTTTCTTTGTATTAGGTATGGTACATGGCTCAGGGTCCACATTAATGAAGATCAAAACGAAACACCAACCCAACCCAACCAATCAACCCATCCCCTTAAACAGACAAACAAACAAACAAACCAACCAACCATCACCACCACCACCACCAAAAACTAATGAACCAAAAAAAACAAACCTAAAATAAAACAAGCCTTTGTTTTCCCTCCCTTGCTTATTTTCTAGAGGAAAAGAGAAAGCAAAGAACAAACAACCAAATAGATAACCTCTAGTAGATATAGGTAGTGGCGACAGCAGCTGCAGGAGAGAGAGAGAGAGAGAGAGAGACAGACAGACAGACAGACAGACAGAGTGACAGAGAGAGTTAGAGACACAGACAGAGAGACAGACAGAGAGACAGACAGAGGGACAGACAGAGACACAGAGACACAGAGAGGGAGACAGAGAGAGACAGAGAGAGAAAGAGACAGAGAGAGAGACAGAGAGAGACAGATAGAGAGACAGACAGAGATGCACAGAGACAGACAGAGAGACAGAGAGACAGACACAGACAGAGAGAGACAGACAGAGTGACACAGAGACAGAAACAGACACACAGAGACAGAGCTTGCAAATAGGGGACCATGTGGGCTTCTCATCGTTGGTGGTCAACATGGGTCTCTCACTAGCCAGCTGTCACCTTAGGGCTGTTTCCTGAAGTTCCATGCAATTTCCATAGAGGCAGAGGGGCACAGGGTCCGGCTCTCAGTTCAGCTGTGCTCACTGGCGCCCTACTCCCTTACACCAGTGTGGCAACAGGAGGTGGCTCAGTCCAACAGAGGCAACATATTGGTTCAGGGTTTTGCAGCACCTAGCGGAGGAATGATGGATGCTGTGGTGGAAGGGGGACCAGCTTTGATGTGCGTGGCCTGGTTTGATTAATGAGCAGCTCTGCCGGGAGGCTACGCTGGGAGTAAATTACTCTTTTCAGAAATGGCTGGATCGGCACTATTGTACTAATTATTTCACAAGCTTGGGGTCAGTTCCAAATTCCCTGACACACACAAGGGAACAAACACCAGGGCTAACAGAAGCCGACAGAGCTCTAATTAAAGCAGAAATTGTTTGTGACTCTCTCCTATTCCCTCCACCCCACAAGGCTTCGCTTCCCAGAGGAGAAGGCTGTCAAGTATTTCCTTCTTGCCCCAAGCCTGGCCTAGTGTAGACCCCCAGAGTTCTAGGAAACAATATGAAGCCCCCTAGGGTGCATGTGTGTGCTGAGCATTGACAGAGGCAGATCCAAAGTGGGTTGCTGTTTTATCCCAATTTTATGTGTGGGTGCAATACTCATAGTTCACTCATTCATCCGCTTGCTCATTCACTAATTCATTCCCTCACTCATCCACTAATCCACTCACTCACTCATTCACTAACTCAGTCCTTTGCTTGCTTCGTACATTTTATGAGCTGACCATTGAGCAGGGAGGGCCTCAGCCCCCCAGAGCTTACTGCCTGGTAAGGGAGACTGACATGGACCAGAGAGTGACAAAAACAAACCGATAGTGACATAAATAGATGTAAAACTGTGGTGAACAGAACCATACAGAAAGGACAGTGGATCTGAGGGTGTGTCCTGGAGGATTTGACTGTATCAGGGTCAATGACAAGTCTGAACTCTGTGGCCTGGATGGTGTGGCATTCTGACCACAAAGAAAGGAAGTGTGACTGGGACTCCAGAATGGAAGCAGATTGATCTGGATTTAGGTTTCTGTTCTGTGCATACACATATGCATGTGTGTGTGCACGTGTGTGCACATATGTGTGTTTGTGTCCTGAGCTACATGCTTTCCTTTTGAGTTTCTTACCCAAAAAATGAGGACAAAATTTCTTAGTTTTTAAAATTGAATTGGAAGCTAATTGATTTATTTTTATTAGCATATAAATAATGGATTGTGTTATGAACAGCATATATGTCATTTATATTTTCCTCATGCTTTGTCCCTTCCTACTCTCTTTCCTCTCTTGTTCCTCCTATACCTTTCAACTTGGTCTCCTTTTCCCTTCTATTATGGTATCCTTGTGCTTCATGCTACATAGATGTACACATATTATACATGTAACATAATGTGTGTGTATATATATATATATATATATATATATATATATATACATATATATATATATAAAATACAAGTTACTTAGAATATATAACATACACATGAAATACATTATATGTATTGTTTATATGTGTATAATCTGGGTGTATATATGAGGGAAACCATGTGGTACTTGTCTCTCTCTCTCTCTCCTTCATTCTCCTCCCTTTTCTGTTTCCTGTTAGACCCTTCCTCCCCTACCGAGTCCCCTTTTAACTGTCATGTGAGGGATGTTCATTTAGCTCACAGTATTAGAGAACACAGTCCACTCTGAGGGGAGAGGCTGGCAGCTGGAGCCACGACTCTGTAGAAACTTGTGTTGTGGGTTGTTTATCTCTTAGAAGATCGGGACGCAGAGGAAGGACACAAGCCTACCCTGGGTGATGCGACAGCCTCTCCTACCTCTGTACTCTTCTCCTTGGTTTAACTAGGAGTTCTGTACCTCTCCCATGCAGCCTGGAGTTGCCACAATGAAGGATAGCTGATGGATAGGAGGAAGCAGAGGGGCATGCCATCAGAGCCTTAACGTCCAAGGGAAGGACCAGTTGTCACCATGATGGCCTTGTGTTATTGTTGCTTTTCTTCCAGACTCACTGCTGGGCCCTAGGACCTTCCCCTGACCATCTCTTGATCTTCCCTGGACTCTGCCTAGTCCAAGCACCAGTCACTGTGCTCCAAATGTATTTTGTTGCTGAGTCCCTATCCCTCGGGAAGCCACTTAGCCTCTTAATCACCTCTAGGGGCAAAGCCAGATTAGGAGTCTGATCATGGCAATCCTGGATCTTTCTCTCCCTGGTTGCTCATGAGGTACTGGTAGGTGTTCTTCAGTGTCTCCCATGCAGGTGACTCCCATACAGCACTGACCTTGCTTAGCTTCCAAAGGCAGAAGAGATTGGACACCTTTAGGGTAGTAGGGTGATATAGCTATAAGCTTCAATGTTCATATCACTTATTTAAGTTTTCTTTCTAATATGGCTAATGTATATCTGAATACACTCTCCAAACTTCCCATATCTGATCAGTAACAATTATATACTTTGCATTTGTTCTAATATTGAGTCATCTTGATAAGCCTTCTGGCAGGTGTGGTCACTGTCCCTGTGCAAACAAATGATTCTGTAGCTGGAAGTGTTGACAAGATAGCACAGACCTCAATATGTGTTAGAGCTGTGTCTGGGCCCTTTGATGAGGATTCTTATTTTTCTCTCAGACCATGAATTAGCATGTTCATTTTAGTTTAGAACTAATACATTATCACACATCAAATGTCTACTCTATATAGGATCATGTCAAATATGTTTCATGAGTTAGTTTTTTTTTTAAGATTAATTTTTATTCATGTGTGTGTATGTGTCTCTCTGTTTTGCAAATGTCCATAGAGGCCAGAAGAGGGCACTGGAGCTGTTGGAGACAGCATTACATGCCTTTAGGAGCTTTATATTAGTGCTAGGAACAGAATTTAGATCTTCTGAAAAAAAATTCCAAGTGCTCTTAATCACAGAGCCATCTCTACAATGCCCTCCTCTTTGTGTTAATTTATACCCACCCCATAAACAATAACTATAATTCTCTCTGCACTGAGAAAACTGAGGGGAAGATGGACTCTATAGTTGACCAAAATTACATAGCTAGTCAGTGGAGGAGATTGGATTTACATCCAAGAATCATGAGACAGAACCATGATTTTTGATATATGTTTAGCCTTTCATCTTTTATATGACAAAGAATGACAGGCTCATTCTTTTGTGTAGTACAAGATCATGTGTGTGTATGTGTGTGTGTGTGTGTTTGTATGTACGTGCGTTGGCATGTTTGAGAAAGAGAGGTGTATGTGACTGTGTATATGTATGTTTACATGTCTGTAGGAGCATATGCATGTGTGAGCATGTATGCATTGTTTAGACATTCATGTTTAGGCCTAGAGGTGGATGTCAGGTGCTGTACTCAATCCCTCTTCCCTTTTCATAGCAATCCAAGGTCTCTTGGTGGGCCCAGAGCTTGGTGGGTCCAGAGCTCGGTGGGCCCAGAGCTCGGTGGGCCCAGAGCTTGGTAGGTCCAGAGCTCGGTGGGCCCAGAGCTTGGTGGTCAATTTGGGTAGTCTAGTTGCTAGCTTCCCTAGGATCCCTGTCTCTGTCTCCCAAGCACTGGGATATGGGCATTATGCCACATCCTCCTGGCATTTATATGGGTGCTGAGAGCTGAACTCAGCCCTCATGACTGTGCTTGAAGCCTCGCCAATTGTATTCCAGCTCCAAAGATTTCCCCAGTAGGAGTCCACACGGCTGACTTAGCGTCCCTTCCTTTCCTTTGGGGATGGACATGTTCCCACTGCAGACTTCTTTGCACAGTCAGGGACAAATACACTAAATGAGAAAATCAATAATGCACAAAGATGGCCCTGGTGATGTTCATGCTATTTAAGAGAACAAACTATTCTAAGCACCTGGGGTTCATTCTTTCCCATAGAAAAGAAGAAAAACAAAGGGGAATTACAGATCATTTTTATCTATTCACTGAAGTTGACTCCCTAAAAGGCAATCACTCAGTATTTATGTTGGCTCTATCTGTAGTTCCCCACACCTTCACAAATGCCAATTAAGGAAGGTTTACCATACTTCAATTTCTAGTAAATAGAGTATGTACAAAGACTAGAACTTATCCAATAAATATCTATTGAGTGTCTACTATGTGTCACTAGGCCAGGGACTGGGATGAGGAAAAACAGAAGCCAATATGACAAATGCTAATAACACAGTTGTCCTTTGATAGGGTCTTCTAGAAGGAGATTATTTAATCTATCAGAGGTCTGGCAGGTGAGACTGCTCATCACTGCTGCTTTATAGACACGGAGGCTGGGCAACAAAAGGATCTATTTATTTTTTAAATTTTATTTTTAATTATTTACTTTCTTTTTCTCCTTCTTCTCCCTCTCCTCCTTCTTCTTCAATATCTGCATCCTCATCTTTCTCACCATCATGTGTATGTCCGCACATGTGTGTACAGGTACCCTCAGAATCCAGAAGAGGGTATTCGATCCCCTGGAGCTAGAGTTAGAGGCATCTCTGAGCTGCTGTGTGGGAGGTCTGTGGGTGCTCAGCACAGCTACCTGCTATGCCATCTTTTCAGACTCAAACTGATATAATTATTATAAGCAAAAGGAGGGTGTCAATATAGGCAGCCTGATAAAATGTCAAAGATCTAGTCTTTGCTCTGAAACTGTTCTCCTATCAGGGAGAAAGGCAGGTCCGGGAGACACGGCAGTCAGTAAAGCTCTTGCCTTGTAAGCACAAGAACCTGTGTAAACGAAAGCCAGATGTGGTGACATGGGCTTATCATCTCAACTCTGGGACTTGAAGAAAGATTCCTTCAGTTCTCTGAACAGCCAGGCTGGGCTAGTCAGTGAGCCTCAGGGCAAAGGAGAGATCGTGCCTCAAAAACAAGGTGGACAGTGCTTGGGGGACTTATACATTAGCTTGTCCTCTGGACTCCACATGTGGGTGCATGTGAGCGCGCGCGCGTGCGCGCACACACACACACACACACACACACACGCACGCACACACACACACACACACACACACACGCACGCACACACACACACACACACACAAAACCTATCTGCCCTTAAAGGAGCATATACACTTTTACCTGCATAGGAGATTTTAGTAAGTCTTCAAAGGGAGGAATATCCTATTGATTTTGACAATAGGGGGAGGGGTGGAGGATAACTGAACCGAGCCAGTCACATAAGGGCAATGTTCTACTGATAGGAGGTACCCGAAACAGTCAAACTCAACTAAGAGAAGATGTCAGCTAACTGTGTCTTGGGAAAGAGAATAGTATATTAAACTGTCCAGAAAAACAGACCAATAAAAGAGACAAGATAGTTTGCCTTATAAAATTTTAGATGTTAACAATCTTAAGATGTGCTGTCTTGAGACCCAGGGGAGCCTACTTCAGCTTTCCAGTTCAAAACCAAAGGCCCGAGGATCAATCTGAGGGCAGGAAATGGGTGTTCCAACTCAGGATGAGGGTACAAATTCATCAGTCCTGGCCCGAGGATCAATCTGAGGGCAGGAAACGGGTGTTCCAACTCAGGATGAGGGTACAAATTCATCCTGTGTGTTATGGTGCGTCTTAGTTGTTAACTTGATGGGAGTTAGCATTACCATGAAAACAAATCCTTTGGTCATCCTTATGAGAGTCTATCTACACTGGTTTAATCGAGGCAGGAAGACCTATTCTTAAAGTGAGCACCAGTACTGTGCCATGAACAGAAGTCTGGGACTCAGTAGAGAGAGAGAGAGAGAGAGAGAGAGAGAGAGAGAGAGAGAGAGAGAGAGAGAGACCCAGGCACCAACATTGGCCTTTCTCTACTTCCGGGCTGTGGCTGCGGCGTGGCCAGCTGCTCTCTGCACCTGCCACCCAGAGGTGGTGACCACAGGGAACCCCTCTGGTTGTGAGCCTCACACACACCCTTCTTTGTTCTCTTCCAGATATCTTGTTGCATTGAGGGAACAGCTAGCAAGTCCTCTGCTTTACCCGGGCCCTTTGGCAATTGAGAAGTGTTGACGCTCACACAACCGAAGCAACATTTCACTCAGTGTCAGATACAGGCCTAATCTCTCCCCCCAAACCCCCTCACAGGCACACACAAGCATAATGTTTTACCAGATGTGAGGACGGCCTTAGTTCAGTCAAGCGACTGAAGATAATCAACCACTGGGAGCAGAGAGAGAGACTAACGGATGGCATAAGGTCTCGGGCGAGCCTGGTGAGTAAATCCTAGAGATCTTCCAGAAGACATTGTCCCCCAAACTGCCAGTCTTTCATTATGTACTTACACATGTGTTAAGTGGGTGGATAGCCTGTGAAGTGTTCTTATCACAATAAATCACATTGGAGAAAAAAAAAAAAACCCAAACCAAACCAAAAGGAAAAGCATTTTAAGTGTGCAGAGAAGGACTGGCAGAGGAGAGGCTGCAAAGCCGAGCGAGTGAGAGAGCGAGCAAGTGAGAGAGTGAGTGAGCGGCTGCTTCTCATGCAGCCCCTTGTCCTTCCACTGCCTGCTAAGCCTCTGAGCAAAGATGACAGAGAGCTGGTGCTGGGGAAACCTAAGGGCTTTGTTCTAAGACCTTCTGTCAGGAAAGGCCTTTGGAACAAATTCAGCCACTCAGCTGCGTTCCTGAAGGTCAAGCAGAGAGACATGATCTGCCGGATTTCGGGAAAAACCTTTAAAAACCAAGAAGGGGAAGAGGAAAACAAATGCTTCCTGAAAGATCATTCTTTTTGTTTTGTTTTGTTTTGTTTTGTTTTTCTGCACAACAGGGTAAGATGTGAGAAAGTTCTGTTAGGAAGGGATTAAAGGGAGACAAGGAACACTTCCCCCACCTCAGCGGCTGTTGACACCGTTATTATATCAAGCGGAGGTGCTCAGACAGGGCCATATAATTGATAATAAATGTTGAGATTTATTTCAATAAAAGCTGCCATTTCTGAGCAGCTGTTTCATGTCACAGCAAAGCAGCAAGCAGAGCTGCTGGTTGCAGCCTGTCCTTTGTCTTTCCCTTTGATACATTGGGGTTGTTCTTTGGTATGGTGCTTGTGTGGAGGAAGACATGAAGGAGTTCAGTAGAGAGGATTGGGCAGGTTCAGGGATGGGGCAGAGGCAGGGATGGGTCAGAGGCAGGGATGGGNCAGAGGCAGGGATGGGTCAGAGGCAGGGATGGGGCAGAGGCAGGGATGGGGCAGAGGCAGGGATGGGGCAGAGGCAGGGTGCATCAGTTATCATGTCGCTGCTCTCTGAGCACAACGACAGCGACGACCATACTGTTGTCTCCTATTGATTAAGTTAGAGTGCTATTTATGTATGGTGACATGAAGCCCGTCTCTGAATTTCAAACATTATGTCTCGAGTCTGGAAGATTCTAGGGATGCTCCTGTGTTAAAGGTTTAGTTTCCTGCTACGGACTTAGGTGATGATCATACCCTGAAAGTTTTAACCTCATTAAGGGGCCAAGCTCCTGATGGACTGGCCTTATCAGAAGGTCAGGAGGTGCAGAGAGGAGGAGATGTATTGGTGGAGGAAGGAGGCTGCTGGGGTGTATATCAGGGCTCTTGCCCACCCCTCTTTTTCCTGCTTGCCAGGATGTGAGCAGTTTGGTCTGCCACACCCTTTTGCCCTGGGGATCTTCCTCACCTCAGGCTCCTTAGTGTCTCTGAAACAACAGTTATATGGTTATATTTAATGAAGGAAAATGTTTGAATGTAGGAGTTTGATGGGCAGAGTGAAAGTGGAAGCCTGCTGTACCCCTGAGAGCTGCCTTTGTCAGCTAGTGCTGATGGCAGCCCTGTTGTCCTGGTGAGCTTCCTCTCAACAGTGATAAGCACTGTCACCAGGAGCAATCTGGGGAGCAAAGGGTTTATTCCAGCTTATAGCATTACAGCTTCCAGTTCACTTTGGAGGGAAGGCACCTCAGGAACTCCAGGCAGGAACTAGAGTCAGAAATGGAAACAAGTACCAGATTCATCTTCTTTTCTTTTTCTTTTAATTTAAAAATCATTTAATGTCATAATTTCAAGGCATGTGTGCCCTAACTCCTCAAAAAAAAAATCTCTATTTTTAGACATTCTTATGAATAGAACTTAAAAATATTTTTCTGTGTTTATTATTGCTTTAATAAAGCAGCTAGTTTTTCTTGTGACTTGATAAGAGATTTAAGATGATATTTTTCATTTATCGTTTGAAAATTTTATACATGTGTGTGATATATGTTGATCACATGCACACCCTCAGCCTTTATGTCCCCTGGGAACTCCCCTGGCCTGACGCATCACCCTCTGAGTTTCTTGCCTGCCATTTCACAGAGTGTTTTTTTCTTCCAATGCCAGGCATAGTGTGGTCACACTGAAGAGTCCTATTGAATATCTACAGAATTCAGGAGAAACGACCTTGAGGCATATGGTGGGGGAAGCCAGAAGCAGGGAAACTGGATCATAAATAGAGTTCTTGGGAATGAAAGGAGATGTCAGAGTAATTGGGGGACTCACACCAGTGGAAAAGGAAGTATTAAAGGTTCTAGAAGAACACAAGGTGGCATAAATCCAAATCGAAGCTTGGCTGCACTGGAAGAGGGAAACAGGGAGACAGAATGATGGGTTTCATTGTCACTGTGTGGAGACAAGCTGGGCACCCTCTTCACCTACTCCTCAAGTGAGCCGGAGGCTGACTGTCCTGCTGGCCTGCTCTTTCTCCCCGCAACCTTTTCCACACACTTCTCCCAGATATTCTTTCTTAAAAGGAAATATTACTGCTTGCTGGGAGTTAATCTTAAGCCACAGAAGAGGAGGAGAAAGATGCTGGGACCCGGAGTGTTTTATTCTGGAAGAAGAAGAGGATAAAAATGAATGCTAGCACAGGAGTTCACAGGATTTATGCAAGGAGTGACTAGCCTCTCAAATTTAGACCTCAGAGCAGAGAAGTGGGAAGTCTGAACTCAGAGGCTGTCACAGGCAGCCTAAGAGTTCCAGTCCTATCTTGTTAGGCCTATTCTGACGCCCTCTGATCACACTGGCGTCTCCATACGATGACTCAGAAATGCAAGAACTGCGAGTTTAAGATTAGGACAGACTTGGAAAGGCCTGCTCTCTCTTCACAAGCTTAGCTGCTCCCGACGCTTCTAAAATAATTTCCCCCTTTATCTGAAGGCAGAAGGGTTTCTTCACCCCCACCCTGAAGCTGGTGTTCTGCCTTTTAATTTTTTTTTTCTCTCCCACCTAATAAAATCCTCAGTGTAGTGTCTGCCTGCGTGTGTAATCAAAGCTGTACAGGCTTTGCTCAGAGCTGCATCCCAGGATGCATTGTGCAGGCACCACCGCAGAGCAAGCGCGAAAACTTTGGGAAGTAATGATGTCTGGAACACCAGCGGGCTCCCGGGGGTCATCCCCCAACTGAGCTCTTCCTGCCCTTCATGCAGCCCCCTACCCCCCGAAAAGAAGTCTGGCTTATTTACCATTTTAGAAAGTTAGACCTTTTCAAAGAGCTGCCCCAGGCAAAACAGCCTTCCTTTCCCATCTCTCTGAAACTAATGACTCTTCTCCGAAAGTTTTGACAGTGAGAGCTGTTCCGACAGCTGAGGGAGTTTGTTGGGAGCCGAGCTGGCGAGCAGCCCATAGAACTAGCTTGGCAGTGTGCTCCTGATTCTAAAATGCAACAAGTTCTACATTCTGCAAAAGGAACGTCGGAGCTCAGCTCTGAGCGGGGAAATCCCTGGACTGGGGTCGTGTTCTTGAAGTAGATGATGGTTTCGGCAGCAGTTTAGTCTCCAGCCTCCTGAAATACTTGAACCACTATCACAATAATAATCAAGATGATAATGATGCTTGAGAATTACAAGAAGGTGAGAGACGTGCTTTTTAAAAAAATTAGTGTATATGAGCTGAACAAAGGGGTTTCATTACATTTTCAAACACGAATATAATGTACATTGGTAATATTCTCCCTATCTCTTACTAGTTTTTATCCCTTATCCCCTCCTCTCTTTTCTCCCCACATTTTTGGCACTGTCCGTTTTCGCTCTGTGTCCTTCTCTTCCCCTAACTTCACATATGGAATTAAGCATCTGTAGGTATCTTTATGGTACATGCTAATTTCATCTAAATTAGTGGTATCCAGTTTCTTTCATATTGAGTATTTCAGTGAATTCTTTCTATTTTAAAATGTTCATTAGCACACCCCCATTTAATTTTTTTCAAAAATTTATTTACGTTTGTGTGTGTTTGTAAGAGCTGTATGAGTCTGTAAGTGGCTAATTCCCTGGAGCTGGAGTTTCAGATGTTCATGGCTTCCCTGATGAGATGCTGGTAATTGAATGCAGGTATATTGCAAGAACAGGAAACATCCACTTAACTACTGAGCAGAGCCAAGCCACTCATCTAGTCAGCAAGGAAATCTTCGGGTGATGTCATTTCAGTTTACCTTTATCTTTGAGGACAATGTGAAGGTTACTTAGGGTGTGATCCTCCTGGGAGTCAGAACTTTGCAACTTTAGTGACACTACAAGTTCCGTTATTGGTTCTTGAAGAGTCTCAGATTGGATTGGGATGAGGGATCTGCATCTTGATGAAGGCAATGAAGTCTGTGACCCTTTCCGGTGGGCAAGGTGATATCTACACAGGTGAGTAAAGAGAATGATGTAATTGTAATTATGACCCTAGTAGTTTATTTCACAAAACAAAAACAACAACGCCCAAAAAACCAAAAACCAAAAAAACCTCCCAAAAATCCACCAAAAGCTGGTGGAGACGAGTAACAGTTACTCTCATTTGTGGATGTGAAGAGTCTGAAGGGTTGAGTCTGGAGCAAGACCATAATGAGGTTAAGCAATGAAACTGGTGGGTGCACAAGCTCTTTGCCATCGGAACTGGAGATACCATCGACGAAGACAAACTTCTAGGTAAAACACCAGATTCACCAAATCAGTACACTGGGGTTTTAAGATAATAAGGCTACATGAATATACTTGTGTGTGGGTATGTGATTAAAATGGAATTTATGCCACCTGTGATTCTTAAATCCCTCTCAAATAGGGATGGTGGAGTGGCATGGAAGAAGGAGATAGGAGAAGTCTTATGTATCTTTGTTGCCTGAACCCGCTGGGACGAAATATCCGACAAGTAGTAGCTTAATGGAGGAAGGGCTCATTTTGGTTCACGGTATCAGCAGGTAGCAGAGGAGGCAGGCTGGCAGATGTGAGGTGACTAGTCTTACAGCATCCAGGGTCAGGAAGCAGAGATGAAGAGGCAATGAAGTGTGGCTATAAAACTGACAAGTGTCATCCCCCGTCATCCACTTTGGTCAGCAAGGCTCTCCCTCTAGTGATCCACTGCCATCAGCAAAGCTCAGCCTTTAGTCATGCACTGCACTTCGGGTCAGCAAGGCTCTGCTCTGGGGAACCACTTCTCCTGTCAGCAAGGCTCCACCCCTTAAAGGATCCATGGTGTTTAATAGTACCCACCAGCTGCGGAGTGGTTGTTCACACACACCAGCTTGTGGAGGACATTTCCTACTGAAACCATGACACTAAGTTTGTTGTAAACCTGCCTTCTCTCAGCTCCGTTGGCAGTCCCTCTGTGTGCATCACAAAGCCAAGCCCTTCTGGCATTCGGGGACATTAGAATCAAGACGGTAGCTCCTCAGCACTGCTTGGTCAGCTTGACATCTCTCTTGACATCTCATTATTGAGAAGCCACTGAAGCTGCTAGAAGAAACTGCTTTGCGCATAGAAGCTGAAGCAAGAAGGCAGTGTGCTCTGTGGTCTAGTAGAAACTAATGCTAAATGTAATTTAGAGAACACCCACTCCTGGACTCCTTTCTCCACCTGCAGCTTCGACTATTTCTCTTGAAACAGAATTTCCTATTCACGAACTGATTTATTTATCCATTATAGACAACAATACCTACTGTGGCTTTTGCATTAAGTAAGCTTACAACAATGATGCAGACTGATGTGTGCGTGGGTTCAGTCCATGTCCACATGGGGCTCAGGTGGGCCTCTGCTCAGCTTTTTCCTGGCTGCAGTTAGGCATCTACTAGGCTGTATGGTCACCTGGAAGTTTAGGAAGAGATGAATTTTCAAGCACACGTATGTAAGTTGCTGTCAGAAACTTGCAGCTTTAGGAAGCATGGTGCATATTGGTTGCACGACACCCACACGTCTGGAAGCTCACTGTAGTGTCCTTGATGGGACATCTTCTACAAGTGGTTCCTAGCATGCCTATATGTATCGTTGATGCCAGGAGAAGGCTATATGCTTACCGTCTATTATGTTTGAAGCCTTTACTTTATCTCACTTAAAATTAACATAAAATAATGAGTTTCATTATGATACATATGTTGAATACTTTACTCTTATTTATCCTCTTTCCTTACATCTCTCCCCTGTTCTCTTTCTCTCCTCTGGTTCATCCTCCTCCTCCTCCCACAGAAAGACTGCATGTCAGCTATAGAGACATTTGCATATCCATCCATGTCTACTTCTATCCTGTTCGTGATAGCTAGGAAATAGAACTCACCTAGCTATCTATCAGCAGATGCTGGGTTAAAATGTGGTATATATACACACAGTAGAATTTTATTTAATTGTGCATTAAATATATGTATATATTTATATGTGCATCTATACTATAAAAGGCATCCAGAGGATGACATTCTAACTCTTTTGCCTTATAAGGTAAACTGATCAAGCCATATTTTGTTTTATTTTTAAAAATTAAAAAATATTTTTATTGGGGCTGGAGAAAATGGCTCAGTGGTTAAGAGCATTGGCTGCTCTCCCAGAGGACCTGAGTTCAATTCCCAACAACCATATGGCAGCTCACAAGTGTAACTCCAGTACCAGGGGTGTGGACACTCTCACACAGACATACACACAAGTAAAACACCAATGTACATAAAATGAAAAATAAAGATAAAGAAATAATTTAAAGATATTTTTATTGAAAAATCTTTCAAACAGTGTAGCTTGATTATGTTATCTCCTCACAATTTTCTCCCAAATCCTCCCTACCTCTCTACCCACCTAATTTTCTCTCTCTTAAAATAAACACAAAACAAACAAAAATAAACAGTAGAAATATAGAAAAGAGAAACAGAAAATCTACAAAACCAAAAATCAAAACAAGCAGCAAAAGATCAGCAAGATAAAATATGTCCAAACAAACAAAGGTGAATGTAACAAAAGTCCACAAAGACACCACTGAGGTCATTCTGTCTTGGTGAACTACTCCTAGGCATGGGGCCTGCCCTGAAGTGTGGGTAATGTGCCCAGGGAGACTCAGCTGGAGAAAACTGATTTTTTTCCTTTGCCAGTGGGTATCAATTGCAGATACTTTCTTGGTTAGAGGTGGGGCCCCATGTCTAAATCTCTCTCTTTCAGTGCTTGGATCATATCTGGCTTGAAGCTTTGAAGATTTTCTGCATGTTGCCATAGTCTTTGTGAGTTCATGTGTGCATTAGTTATATTTTTATTTTATTTTTTTAAAAAATAAACTTTTATGTGTATGGGTATTTTGCCTGCATACAGATACAGATATAGATACACATATACATAGTTATGTATCATGTGCATGTAGTACCTTTGAGGGCCAGAAGAGTGTGTCAAATCCTCTGGGATTGGAGTTACAGATGGTTTTGAGCCACCATGTGGGTGCTGGGAATCAATCCCAGGTCCTTTAGAAGGAGAGCTAGTGCTCTTAATTGCTAAGCCATCTCTCAGTATAAAACATAGTTTATTGGCTAGAGGTAAGTCACAGATACCTTCACACTCAAGAACAGTGGGCTATATAAAGGCATGGATCGGTTATGAAAGTGTCTATCTTTTCCTTAAATTTGGTTTTGTTAAAGACATCAAAGATGTCCTAAAGGGTGACAGTTGTTTTTGCATGCTTTGTTTATCAGCTCTTGGAAGCATCTAAGATGTAGTGTTTCTACTATCCATGACAGATAAATGGTACATCTAGGACTTAGGTGATAGTGTCATACCCAGGAAATTAGACTTACATGCATTTATCTGTTTGTTCAGCCATGTATGTACATATGTATTTATGTATGTATGTATGTATGTATGTATGTATATATGTATGTATATACATATGTATGTATGTGTATCTATCTATCTATCTATCTATCTATCTATCTATCTATCTATCTATCTATCTATTTATTTTTGCAGTGTTCAGGATTGAACTCAGGGCTTCATACACACTAGGCAAGAGCCCTTGCTACTGCGCTCTCCCAGCCCAAGCATGTGCTTTCAATCATTACTCTGTGCTGCCTCCAGTATTTCCCAGTTGATCTTTGTATATAAGGCTCCTTCTAGGCCTCTCCACCAGCCGAGCAAGATGCCCAAAGGAAAGAAGGCCAAGGGGAAGAAGATGGGCCTGGTTCCCACTGTTGTGAAGAAACAGGAGGCCAAAAAGGTAGTCAGTCTTTTGAGAAAAGGGCTGAGAAATTGGGCACTGAGTAGGATATCCCGCTCAAAAGCGATCTCACAAGCATTGTTAAACGGCCCTGCAACAAGGCTGCAGAGGCAGAGAGACATCCTCTACAGGAAGATGCTCCTTCCTGTTCCTTTACACAGGTTAACTCACAAGACAAAGATGCTCTGACTAAACTGGTGGAAGCTATTAGGACTAATGACAATGGCAGATAAGATGAGATCTGCCGTCACTGGGGAGGCAATGTCCTGGGTCCTAAGTCTGTCACTAGAATAGCCAAGCTGGAAAAGGGAAAGGCTAAAGAACTCACCACTAAACTGGGTTAAATGTATACTGCTAACTTTTATGCACATAGATATAATTACAAAATTAAAACAGACTGACCTCTTTGTAACATTTGATTATCTTGTCATTTTTCTCCCTCCCCAAGTCTTATGTAGTCACCTTTTATTTCTCTTTTGTTTTTCCACTTGTAACTTTTTTGTTGTTGTTGTTAACTTTCCTATTAATTACATTTTCCACAAGGCTTCACCAACATCCCCCTTCCTTCTCTTTCCTCAGGCATCACATTCACTCCCACAGTCCTAACATGCTTGCTGTTTCCAACTTCTTATCCCAAGCCAATCCTTCAACCTGGATTGCTAACTCCTACCTCCTCAAATGGAGCAACTTCCAAAGTAAAAAATGGGTCAAAATGAAACTTGCCCTTGATGAGCAGAGCTGGAGGTTCTGGATACATTTGTGTCTCTTGCTTCTTGTTCGCCCTGTGTGTTTCTTTAGTCCTCAAGGAGGTGATGCTACTCAGCTGGGTCACTGATAAATTTTGCAACTGTTAGGAACTCAAATGCAAATATCTGTGCTTTCCAGTGGTTACCCCTGTGAAAGGGTCATTTGACCCCGCAAAGGGTCATGACCCAAAGTCCGAGAACCACTGCTCTAGGAGATAAATCTAGCAGATGAAGGAGACATGGTTCTTGTCCAGAGCTGTGTATCAGGCGAACATATTAGGTGAGTTTCTCAAGTTCAGAAAATATTTAACAATCACTTCTTTAGTGAATGGCACAGTGCCCTAACATAGAAGGTGTTTGTAAGATGTCTGTTGATGAGAGACTGATTAATTATTTTAAATAATAACATCAATCACATGATATTAATTAGATTACTGTATGACCGTTTTAATGGAGTCTGCTCCAAAAACAAAGCTAACTTTCCATTCCTTTCACTTGATACTTACCATTGTACCTGATAACTGAGGTGTGTTCACCAATCTTGTTGTGTTTGTTGACTGTAACTATCAACAAAATGAACAGAAGACTTCTCTCCTGGTTTAACCAGCAATAACAAAGCCCCCGTAGTAATGAAGCTCTGGCCTTGAACTGTGAAAATGATCATATTAATGAGACAAGAGCATCCACACACATAGAGTAAGGGTCTTATTGTCCATCCTTATCCCTAGCCACAGTCTGCTCACTGGACGCAAGGAGTGTAATCAATCTTTTGAGTCCATTCCAGAATTTGTCTTTGTATTAGAATACAGGCTGAATCATTCATTTGTGTGTATGTGTGTGTGTGTGTGTGTGTGTGTGTGTGTAGAATTACATCTATATCTATCTCTAATCTTTGTCCCCAGTCAAAAGCATACAGCTTGTACCGTATAAAACTTCCATTTTTCCTTGACATAATGGGCATCTTTTCATGTCAGTTCAGATAGACCTATAGTGTTCTTTGACATATTTGTGTGACATTGAAGGTTTTGATGTTTACTTAACCATCTCTCTTGATTGACATTTAATTTGTTTTCAGCTTTGTTCTTGAGTGTGTTTGAGCTTATATAACTTCCTCTTCCTCTCTAGAATAGTGTCTAGAAGTTAATTGCTGTGTCATGGAGGTGCAAGTATAAAGGATTTTAGACATGTTCCAAAATTTATTCCCAAATGGGGCCACACATTTCTCTTTATATGCATGTTCAAAGACATTCATTTCTCACAGCCAGTGAAACACATAACAGAAAGCTATGTCAAATTCCTTGGCTTGAAGGGACAATTGTCATCTGGGAAGGGTTTTCAATTTGCTTCTGGAGGGCTTCCTGGGACTCTCAGGCATGGATGTGTCTGAATACAACAACGTTGTCAGTTCTCAGTGTCTTCTGCATAGGAATGAACCCTCTATAGAGTTTATTTTTGTCTTCCCAGGGATTTGACCTTCTGAGAAGAGATTCACTAATTTTATTTAATTCAGAAGAATCAAGAAGGTTTCTATATCTCCCACTTTCTTGAGGACATAGGTTTCAGTGTCCATGTCAATAATTTCTAAGCCTGGCTGATCTTCCTCTTTTCTCAGGTGTTCAAAAGACAGCAACAATAACATTAGTGTATTTCTCAGCATTGAACCAAATCCAATAGGATCAAATTATCAGAAATGAGTTAAAGGGATTCATATATTTAAAAGTCTCCTGTAATTTTTATGTTCTTGGTATGTAGGCTGCAAACTAATGACTATCAATATATATAATAATATATAACTAATATTTGAATATACACATACATATATATATACAATATATTGAATAATATATTGTGTATATATGTATATATTTAAGTATTAGTTAAAATATTGGTTATAGCACACCAGATAACATGCAGAGAGCCTTGCACCCTGGAATTCCTGAGATCCATCTTCTAGATAGCTTCTACATGAGTTGGTAGCTTTGTGTGTTCCTTCCTCTTCTGAACATGTAGTAGTTGCCACAAATAAGTGTAGCAGCTGTCAACTGTGAAACACTGATTTATACCCGGTCATCACAGCTAAAATAGAGTTGAAAGAGAACAAACCTTGCAGCTTTAGCCTGTTTCCATGGTGTTGTTTCTCCAAGCTCTGGTAAGTTGACTCCTTTGTCATCCCACCACCTGTGAAATCTGAGCTACAGTGAAAAAGCATTTGGGGTTTCCAAGTAACAGAAACAGATTCAGCTCTGCTAAGCTGTAAGGTGAGCGAGCCATCAGCAGTGGCAGGAAGGATCAAGTGAGGGTGGGGAAGCCTCCTAGGAGGTCACATGTAAAACTGGAGTCTGAGAGACCAATGGTCTCAGCACTTCCCAATGTTGTACTTAATAGTGACAAACCACTGTGTTTCCACCCAGGAGATACAGTCATGATGACAATTCAGTTGAGGTGGTGGTCATTATATACGTGGGCAATTCTTATCCAAAGCCCAGAATCTGGCATGAAATGGTCTGCAATTTTTATAATGTGGGAATTGAGTCTTGGTGAGTCACCAAGGATGAAGTCAAAACAGAGAAGAAACCAACTTGAAAGTGGGAGGACTGAATTTGAGGGAAAGGCTAGAGCCATACTTACTGCACATTTTGGAACTAGGACTGTGTCAGCTTCCTGTGGCTGTAACAGATTAGCATAAGCTCAGAAGTTTGCTACCTCACACTTCTCAAGGTTAGAAAGCTGTGCTGGTCTTAAGGAATAAATGAATGATGGCAGCCGCACATAGCTCATTCTAGAATCTCTGGAACAGCTTCTTATGTTCAATCCATCTTTGAGAGGCTGCCTCATTTGTTTGTCCCTCCATCTTCCAAGCTAGTGATGTAATTAATACCAGTTCAGAAGTTCCCCCATGCCATCAGTTCCATTGTAAGCCCTGATTGTTACAATGGTTTCATGAGTTTATCTATATGTCTAAATGCATAAAAATATACGTTAGTTATCTGAAGATTTGGTTCATCAATTATGTATCAATAAAATTATAGTACTAGAAAGTTGAAGGGCTGGAGACATGACTTAGTCACAGACTGTTTGTTTGCCACTCACAAGGCTTTGGGTCCATGCTCCACTATTACAAAATAAAATATTAGCATTTAAGTGTCATCTTCCCATCTGCTTCCAATCCTAATGCTCCTGCCTCCCTCAATCACTTAAAAGAATTCTCATGATTACAGTGTCTCTACCTAGATAATTCAGAATAATCCCTATCTTAGTATAGTAACCCCAGTCAGTTACAACACCCCGTTTGTGGTAGAAGATAAAGTGCTCATAGGTTCTAGAGATTTGGAGGTGTGTGGTTGCAGAGGGCATTATCCTGCCTACCACAAAGACCAAGAATCTAAACCTAAGAATAAAAACTTGACTCAGAGGACATATAAATTCTGTTTGTCTGTCAGTCAGTCAGTCTGTCTCCCTCCTTCTCTCTCTTTGTCTTTCTCTATCCATGTGTCTCATCTATGTATCTATGTATTCATCCATTTATCCATCTATTCATCTATCCATCTGTCTATCTGTCTGTCTATCTATCTATCTATCTATCTATCTATCTATCTATCTATCTATCTATCTATCTATCTATCTACCTACCTATCCATCATCTTTCTCTCTCTCTATGTATATGTCGCTGTGTATGTGCGTGTATATATTCTATCTGTAAAACCGAAGGCATGGAAAAATAGTGGTTTTTTTTTTCAGATTTGGACATTATTTACTAGTGATTTTTAAAAAACTTTATATTGATTTTTTTTTTGTGAATTTCACACCATTTACCCTGATCCTACCCATCTCCCTGTTTCTTCATATCTGCCCTGTGCCTTTGCAACCTCCCCTAAAAAGAAAATAAAAATTAAAATTTAAAACAAAACAAAACAAGAACAAAATCTTGTCATGTAAGCTGTAATATGTCACAGAGTGTCATACAGTACACCCTTTTGTCCACACACTGTGCCCCACAGTATACTCTTTTGTCCACACATCTTTACTTACAAATGAGTCTGTTTTGAGGCCTCTTGCTTCTGCTACACTTTTTTTTTTTTTTTGAGACAGGGTTTCTCTGTATAGCCCTGGCTGTCCTGGAATTCACTTTGTAGACCAGGCTGGCCTCATACTCAGAAATCTGCCTGCCTCTGCCTCCCGAGTGCTGTGCATGTGCCACCACCGCCCGGCTTCTGCTACACTTTCAATGCTAAATATTCTCTGGGACCCCTCTCAGATATCCTGTTGTTGCCCTTTGGATTTGCAGGGCTGAACCCTTCACTTGATTCAGCAGGTCTTGGTGGGGTAGATGTTGGAGAGGGCCAACTCAAAGCCTTGTATTTGGACCTAGGTGGTAGCTGAGGTGGTCATCTTACCAGATCTGCACCCACACCAACAGGGCGAGCTCTCCAACACTACCCTGGCTAGCTCACCCAAGGTGGCAGTTGAAAGGTCAGCGTCAGTTCTCAGGCTCTCACGCTCTGGGGTGGGGGGTGGGGGCGGAGCTCACTCCACTCCCTCCTTCCCATGCAAACAGAGCCAGCTCTAGCTTGCTAGGTGAGGTGTAGTCTTGCTCTCTCAAGTGCTGAACTTTGCATGACCTTGGGGCCCTCTCCTGCCTGCTAGATGAAGATAGAGGGCATTTCTTCCTCACTTACACCATCTCAAGGCAGACAAGCGGTGGGGCCAGCTCTCCTATATCCATGCCCTCAGGATGGCTCACTCTACTGTGCTGCCCAGGTGAGGCTTACTCACCTGAGTGCTGCAACCAGTGAGGGCCAGTACTGCCCAGCTCTTGGACATCAACCATGGTTCCAGGTGGCAGCTCAGACCAGGGACGTACCCAGTGCCTTTGGTGATAACACAGGCCACAGACATCAACACAGACCCCTGCTACTGTGTGGTCATAGACTCAGACATGGCCCTCAGTGTCCAGGACTTCATCAATGCCTCAGGTGGCAGGGCAGACCCCTCACATCATCAGGCTGCCACTCACACATCCACATCTCCAGTTCTACTTCTCTTCATAGAGCTTAAACCATTTATCTTTCTTTCTCTCCCGTCCGTCTACTACATTCTTGCACTTCATAGCGGCTCCCACTGTGGGAGGGCCACTTAGCAGGTGGGGTTCTGGGTGTTCTCCTCCACACCCTCAGCATCACATGGCTGTGGGCAGGCTCACTAAGGAAATCTTAAAGTTGGAGTGTACTTATAAGACTTGGATAAAAACGCAATACTTTCCCCCATTATTTTCTTCAAGTCATGATTTAGCCAACTTTCATAACTCTCCTACTATGTTCCAAGCACTGAGCTATGACTTCACAGATCAGTGAGACTAAGGCTGCTGTGGAGTGGGGACTCTTGTAAGGATGCTGTGGATCTGAAAGCAGGGATCACATATTTGGGAATAAGTTTGGTAAAAATAGCATTCCAGAAAAGGCAAACCTTTAGCTGAGCCTTGAAGAATGGCAAAGCAATAACTCAGTCAAGAAAAACAAAAGGTTAGGAAGATGGTCTCCTCCCTCCTCTTCATCCAGGGAGTATACTGATGCCCTCCATCATCACCATCTGGACAGATGTCCATCACTAAAGGAAGATACATATGGCTCAGAAGGAAGAAAAATCAGGTCTACTCTATTTCCTAAAAACCTTTCTCCTGCCAATAAACTTAATCCAGAAAGTATTTTTTGGATTTGAGGCTTAAAAACTCATCTAAAAGTGATCTCATGTTTGCTAATGGAAACAAACACACACATACAAAACACACACGCACACACACACATCTACATCTTTCTTACATATATTGATTTGCAAGCCTTTCTTCATACTAGATAACCTTCCCTCCCCTAGGCTCAGGGAATATCAGAGAAGAGAGAATACAATCTATAAGAGCCAGGATGGGGAGGAACTCTGAGAAAGGCGGTGGCTGCGGCACACATCAACTCACAGCAGTTGGGTTATCCATACAAGACTTGCACAAAATGAAACCAGTTAAAATTCCAGCATGGTATGGGGGCAGAGGGATTCTGAAGGGCCATTCCCTAACTGGGAAACTACTGCTAGCTGATGGTTACTGGTGGAGGGAGTGTCCCTTTGGACTATGACTGCTGGTAGGTTTCCCAGAGTCCCACTGTATGACTCCATACCCATGTGCATGTGGACAGGCAGTCATTAGGCTCAGTAGGTTATAAAAAGTAGGACATGAAGTTGAGAGGGAAATGTACTGGAAGGATGCCTGGGAGGCCGGACAGATGGAGGAGGTGGTGAATATGACTAAGATACATTTCATATATGCATGTATGCATGCACGAAAAAAAATCAGAGTAAATAAAAATATTATTGAAAAAAGCAACTCAGGTGCAGAAGCAGATTTTAGTGTCCCCAAGTGAGGCACTCAAGAGATATTTACATATTTAAAATGGTTTATAATTATGGGCTTCACAACCTGGCAGCTCACGTTTAAATGCTCAGTGTTAATAGCGTCTCGAGTAGCCTCTCTTTGGTTGTTTTCCTACCTTCAAAGTGAGATAATGAGAGTGTAGTGGTCATCGATTGTCTGTGGGGATTCAGTGAGTTCTATCACTTCACACCATGTGAGGGAATCACAATAAAATTCAATACTTGCTCGCTGCCATTGTTCCCCCGATTTCCACAGTAAAATAGGTGTTTAGTAAATATTTAATGACACAGATTATGTGTCATCTTTGATCAGGGAGAAGACCTCAATAGTCCCACAGGGGGTTGTTCTTTCTCCTGTTTTTTTTTTTTTTTTTTTTTTTTTTCAGTTAAGAAGCCAGAGTACAAGATGTAAGAAGGCCATGGGATGATGGATCAAGACGGCCCCAAAAATAGTTAGAATCCGTGTGTCTAGACTATCAGTCTAACGAATCTGGCCAACAAGAAGGCAAGAGGAGACACTAGGAATGTGGTTGAGGGCTTGAGGGATGCTAGGATCAGCTATGAATTCCACCAAGGAGTTCACAGGGAAATCCAGACTCCTATCACTTTAAAAAGCCAGCACAGTTATTGTCCAGGGCTCCTATTCTGCCTTAATGAAAAGCACTTGAAACTCAGTGATCCACCTTTTCTGTGTCCTGTATGACTTGAAGAAAAAAAATAAGGAAAATATATAAAAGTGCAAGCAACGTGAGGGTCCAGGGTAGCACACAGAGATAAGAAAAGCTTGCAGTTTACTGGGACTGGAAGGTGAGAAGAGGTGCCACACCCATCCTTCCCAGACCTTCAGTCATAGGTTGAAGCCTTGGACTCCTAATTCCTGGGAGCTTTAGAGTATGTCCTCCATCCTCTTCCCCACACCCCAGCTTCCAAAGAGTAGCAAGGAGTCTGTGTAAAGTTCAGGTGTCTGAAGTCAGACTCTGTGAAAGACCTTCACAGGAAAAATGGAAAGCACAGGTTTTGTTTTGAGGGTTTAAGCTCAGTCATTTATCTTATTTTCTACTTGCATATAAAGTTAGGTTTCATAATGGCATTTTCAAATGAAAGAATACCATCTTAATCTCCCATCCCCTTGACCACCTCTTGCATGTAGCTCTATTACATGTTCTATGGTACTATGGTCTCCTTGTAGCTCGAGCACAATTCTCCTTCCTGTCATCTACAGTTCTTCTTCCCTCTCATGGACTCCTTTCTGACATCATAGCTTATACCTACACTCATTTCCATTCACTAATATACATACTTTCATAAAAATGTTATTAGAATCTGCACATGAGACAGAACATGTCATTTTTGTCTTTCTGAGCCTGATTACGTTGCTTAATAGAATTCTTTCTAGAATTATCTGTTCTCCTAAAGAAGTTACATTTTTTTTAGCAGAATAAAACTCCATTGTCCATATGTATGGATATTTTCATTATCCATTCATCTGCTGATGGAAATCTAGGGCGGTTCAATTTCCTTGCTTTTGTGAGTAACGCATTGATAAAGACGGATGTGCAGATAACTCTGTAGTATGACATCTGCAGTCCTTTTGGTAGGTATCCAGGAGTTATAACTTGTATGATACCTTTACTTTTACATTTTTGAGGAATTTCCATACTGATTTCTACAATGGCTGGACCAGTTTACACTCTCAGCCAGCAGCAGTGAATAAGAGTCCCTGCTCCCCACCGCCCTAGCTTTAGCATCTGTTACCGCCTCTTTTCTTGACTTTTTTCTCATCCTCAAACCATGGCATCTTGTGTTGTCAGATATTTAAGGTTTTATTCAGCTTCCACATATTGACTGAACTGGTTGGTTGGTTGTTTCCAGGACCTACTCAGATGTCATGTATACACATATGAATATGACTTATATAATTTGTGTGCCAGAACACTTTATCACAGGCCATAGTCGAGTCAGTAGCCAAATATAAGGAAATTCTAGATAAGTAAAACTAACTAGAACCCCACAGTATGCAAAGTACATTCCTTTTTTTTCCATGATGATTCTTTTGAAGAATAAGATTGCGAAGAGTACATGTAGGAGGCTCAGTAGAAAGTGCCTCTGTAGCTTCAGCTTTTCTTATCTCAGGCTGGAGATGCTGGTTCCTACTATTTCTGCTAGTTTCACAGTAGACTAGTGTGGACCTGAGCTCTGTAAACAAGCTGATTCCTTTAAACAAGTCTTTCTCCAGCCTTACCCACCAGCACCATCCCCACATGCTGAGGTTTGACTTTGGTCACTCAGTTCACTGACTTTCCTTCACATGTATCGCTCGCTCTCACACCTCATCAAGGAAGCTTCTTGTCTCAGTAGATGAGGAAGACCATTACAGAAAGCAAAAATTAGTTAAAATGCAGAGGGCTGGTGTAAAGTTTCCAATTCCAGCTAACACATCAAAAATGCAAGCTCTATGTCTGGGGCTCAGGGAACGTGGTAGAAGAGGGGGGCAGAAAGATTTATGAACAAGGACTGGAACATCTGCAGCAAGATAATATCATCTCTGTACGACGGGGAAGCTGTACCTACAAAATCTCAGCAATATGACCTGCACAATGACCATACCAGTTGGCACACCAACATAATTAGGGGAAATCTCACAATCCTCACCCCTAGATGACAAGCTATAGGAGATTGACAACTACTGAGAAAGAAGGAACCAGTCTTTCTTGGTATGAGTCTCCTGTTAGGCTATCCAGTTCTACACACACACACACACACACACACACACACACACACACACACACAAAACCCAACAGGTTGTATACGTATGTAACAATAATATTTAAAGAAGAGGTTATTAAGTAGGAGACACAGGAGAAGTCAGAGTTGGACAAGAAATGAGTAGAAATGATGTAAATATAGTATGCATATATGAAATTCTCAAAAGAAAAACTTAAGTGTTTAGTTTTTACTATCTATAACTGTCTTAGCTATCTTTAACTGTCAACTTGGCACAGCCTACAGTCATCTGAGAAAGGAGTCTCAGTTGAAGTGTTACTCAGACCATATTGGCCTTTGCACATTTTTGGAGGACTGTCTTGATTGTTAATTGATGCAGGAGGGCTGTGGTGGTATGAATAAAAATGAACCCCATAGGCTCATAGATTTGAAAGCTTAGTCTCCAAGGAATGGAGCTTTTGGGAAGGATTAAAGGGGTGAGGAGGTGTGGAAGAAGTGTCATTGGAGGTGGGCTTTGAGGTGTCAAAAGTCCAAGCCAGGCCAAGGCTTTCATTCTCTCTGCCTGCAGATCAGAAGGTAACTCTCAATTACTTCTCTAGCATGATGTCTGCCATGACTTTTACCATGCTTCCGTCCCATCATGATGATAATGGAGTAAGTCTCTGGAATTGTAAGCTAGGCCCTAATTAAATGCTTTCTTCTGTAAAAGTGGCCGTGGTCATAGTATCTCCTCATAGCAATAGAGCAGTGACTAAAGCAAGGGCCTAGCCTGCTGTGAGAGATCCAATTCACTGGACAATTGATCCTGGTCTGCATAAGAAAGCTAAGGAAGGAAGAGAATGTGAGTGGGCAAGCAGTGTTCCTTTGCTAGTTCTGTAGTACACTGTGGGCTATGAGCGAGTTCTTTGGTCAGAGGTAATATTATGTGGATTAGCAATCAGGACTACTTTTAAAGCTCCTGCCTTGAATTCTTGCCTTGCCTTCTCTCTGTGATGGACCGTATCCTGGGAGTGTAAGATGAAATGAATCCTTTCCTCCAATAGGTTGCTTTTGCTTACAGTATTTTTATCACAACAGACACTGAACAATAGCACTAACCAAAATCCTGCCGACCATGTCCCAGATTTTCCATGACCCCTTATGATTAGGTTTCTGCACTGTCATATCCTCCTTAGAACAAGCCTTGGGCATTCCTTTGATCTCACAGTGTCCAGTAAACTTCTGTTTGTTATTGATCTCTGTTTGTTATGATCCTCTTTTCTCTGGGATCTTGCCACTCAACTCCCAGTTTAGAAGGCATCTCCACTTTCCTCTGCAGTATATCTTAACTCGCAGGACTGTAAATTCTCTGAAGACAGTCAGCCTCTCTGGGTCTTTGTTGCTCCCTCTGTATGCAGTATGCAGACATTTGGTAAGAGGTTAGTACATGGAACTGAATAAGAACTGACACATCCCATGGTGCAGAGTGACTTGGTCCATGAGCAAAGAAGGGAGAGGAAGATTGATAAAACATCGGCATGTGTCTGGAATTTCAAAAATGTTCAGTACTTGCAAGTTTGTTTTATTTTCCGTGCAAATCACATATTACACAGAACATTGTTATGTAGAGGAGCTATTGCTGCCATTTTTTTCCCAATTTTTATTAGGTATTTACTTCATTTACATTTTAAATGCTATCCCCAAAGTCCCCTATACCCTCCCTCGCAGCTCCCCTACCCACCCACTCCCCCTTCTTGGCCCTGGTGTTCCCCTATACTGGGGCATATAAAGTTTGCAAGGCCAAGGGGCCTCTCTTCCCAATGATGGCTAAATATGCCATCTTCTGCTACATATGCAGCTAGAGACACGAGCTCTGGGGGAGCTGGTTAGTTCATATTGTTGTTTCACCTATAGGGTTGCAGACCCCTTCAGCTCCTTGGGTACTTTCTCTAGCTCCTCTATTGGGGGCCCTGTGTTCCATCCACTTCTGTGTTTGCCAGGCACTGGCATAGGCTCACAAGAGACAGCTATATTGGGGTCCTTTCAGCAAAATCTTGCTGGTGTGTGGGATAGTGTCTGTGTTTGGTGGCTGATTATGGGATGGACCCCTGGGTGGGGCAGTTTTTGGATGGTCCATCCTTTAGTCTTAGCTAAAAATTTTGTCTCTGTATTGCTGCTGTTTTATAACAACAACAACAACAACAAAATCTAAGAAATTAAGCAGTTCAGTGTGGATTGCAAGGCTAGTGTGTCTGAACACAGAATGATACTTCGTGTATGAAAAATGCCATTGTCCATGTTTTTCTTATATTCTTTGGAGCTGAAGAGTAAGAAGACATGGTCTCTGTTCTTGGGGAGCTCAAATTTGTTAGAAGGAACAAATAGGACTTCATGAACTATGTAGAGTAATCTGAGACAAGAAAGACCCAACCAAGGTGGTAGAAAAACAGTGGTCTAAAGCTGGGGTGTTGGCAGTGCACACCTTTAATCCCAGCACTTGAGAGGCAGAGGCAGGCGGATCTCTATGAGTTTGAGGCCAGCCTGGTCTACAGAGCAAGTTCTAGGACAGCCAAGGCTACAGAGAGAACTCCTGTCTTAAAAAACAAAACAAACAAAAAAAGAAAGAAAGAAAAGAGAAGAGAAGAGAAGAGAAGAGAAGAGAAGAGAAGAGAAGAGAAGAGAAGAGAAGAAAACAAAGGAAAGAAAAGCAATGGTCTAAAGACCCTGGGGTTTTGGATGTCTAGGTAAATGTTGGCCACCAGGCATGAAACTCTGGGTGCATTCTCTAGCACCCCATAAACTATGCATGGTGGCACTCAAATGACAGTCCAGAACTTAGGATGAAGAGGAAGAAGGAACAGAAGTTCAAGATCACCCTTGGCTACATAGTGAATTTAAGGACAGTCTGGGATATATGTGATCCAGAAAGGGATGAAGAAAAAGAAAAAAGGAAGGAAGAAGGAAGGGTAGACGGGGTTGATAGGCATTTTATCTGAGCTTAGGATTTTTCTGTTGTCCCAGTGAGAAATATATTTTAGAAAATAATGAAGAATTGTCTAGTAGAGACTCCTGAGACTGGAATTGACTCTCCTGAATCTGAAATTCCTCTTCAAGAACTGAATTGCACATTTGAAGAAGAGGCTATAGAAAATATATTGGAATTCTCTCATCCTAATTGTAAATTAACTATCTCTTGTTTGAGGCACTTCTTGGGTGCTGAGCCATAAAGATTAAGAATTTGTGCTCAGATATAGGCAAAGATATGAAAGGGTCTTCCATGTGGTCACTGGGGAACCTAGACAGTCCTAGATCTGCACTGTCGTGAGGGAAATGGAATGAGCTGGTGTAGAGCCAGCACCGACTTCTATAAATATGGAAGAGAGTAGATAGCTTTCAAAGGGGAGATGTGTTGCAACTCTCTTCATTTTAGCTGCCTGTTTATGCTCTCTGTACCTCTAAAGCCCCCTTACTTACTGCCAATGGCAGGGTAGTTGTATACCCTTCGATACTCCTAGAGCTATTTTAGCAAGCCTTACTTGGTGTGTTTGTATGCATACATATGCACTTGTGCCTGTAAATGTGTGCCTATGTATGTAGAGCGAAACGAGGAGGCAAGCACCCTATGTGAGGGAAAGAGAGAACATTTTCTTAGTTCTTGTAGAAAGTAGAACCCACCTCCTGGATAAGAAGAAGAGGAGGAAGAAGAGAAGGATGGCTGGATGTGATATGCTTGCTGTGTTTTATACTGCTAAATTTTGTATCAGTCTTAGCCAATATCATTATTTTCCAGGTGAGGATAATTTTGAAAAATAAAGTTATGCAGTCCAAAAAAGTCCCAAGAGAAGACTAGGAGAGATTAGACAAGAATACTAGCACCAGTGGCTTGGCAGTGATTTGGCAGTATGGCTCTTGATTCTGTATTGCAAAGTATGGAATCTAAGAGACCAGCTAAAGAGTTGCCCAGTTTTGCACACCCAGCAAAAAGTTGGCATGAGTCAGACAGGTTGAATAAATTTAGCCTGCTAGATCACTCCCAACAGCAACACATTTTGAGGTTTTTTTTCTAGGTGGATAAAGCATTGGGTGTGAGTAGGGTTAGCTCTTGAAAACTGGACAAAAATAAGCATGCAATATGGGCACCCTGTGCAGACAACACATTAGAGACAAAAACCTTACGAGATACATTTCTGCAAGAATTCATCTCAGTTAAGAACCTATACCTTGAGATCAGAGACTGCCCAGCCAGGAACTCAAGAGCTCTTCTTCAGTGCCCTGAAGACCGTAAGTCTTTCTGACAATGGGGAGAATGAGCTCAGAACAAGTCATGATGGTTTGGGAAACCAGTTGCAAAAACTCAGCATTGAGTTCCTACTATGTGTTCACGCATGTGTGTGTTGATCAGTGGTCAGTGCCATTCTTCACACTGGTTTTGAAGACTAGAAAGACGAGTCTGAGACCTTGCATAAGTCATATGGAGGAAAGTGTAGAGTGTTCCAGTGACACAACACATGATCAGAATGTGTTGCAACACACCAGGGGACAGAGCTGTGACAGTCCTGTGACAGTCCTGTGCATAGGGCAGGTGGGGGAGGTCTCTAGGGAGCATCAGACATTATAGTGCTACCACGCCCACAATCATTTCTCTTGCACATGACTCAGGCATAGGTAAATGCACTTCCTGAGACCCAAGGGTAGGCCAGAGTCAACACTCCCTTCATCAGTGCTAATAGTCATGAAGGGACAGGCAATTTGTGCAATACATAAAGTGAAGGAGGAAATAATGAATTCTCTTAATTTCAGGATATTTCTGGGGTGCATTTGCTGATGCACAAGGTCTTCCCTGAGCCAAGGTCAGAGCTGTGACAACACTGAGCCTCTGAAGAGGGTGAGAGAAGGACACACAGTGGGTGGCCACAGGGAACTGGTCTGGCCTGGTCTGGCCTGGCCTGGAAACAGCACTTGCTGATCTCCAATCAGATGGTTGCCCTGCAAGACTTGCAGCCCGTCTCTCCAGGATCACAGGTAATAAGGTAGAGCTGATGTTAATGGTTTATGACACGAATTCATTTTGAGAACTATATGCTTCAGCCATCGCTTTTATTTTTCAATTTGGATCTGTTGGGTATTAATAGCTTTGGGGCTGTGTTTTCCATTTTAATCTTGCTTTTTCTCATTTCCAAGTAGATTCCTTCTTTCAATTTACACAAATATTAAACTTCTATTTCCTGCCACCCATCACCTCCTCCTTGCTGCTTTCTTGTTCTCTCTGCTGACCTTGTTACAAAACTTTACTTTAATGTACACACTCATACCAGACCTACATTCTTAGCCCCACTAGTTGCCATTGCCTTTTGCTTTAGCCACACTTGGCTATTTGTAGATTTTTTTTGTCTACCATGCTAGCCAGCCTTTTAGTTGCTGTGACAAAATGTCTGAGAGAAACGATTTCGAGTGAGGAAGGATTTATTTTGGTTCATGCTTTCAGAGGTTGTGCCCTGGGGTCAACTAGTTTCCTGGCTTGAGGTGAGGCATCTCATCATCATTTTGCATATACTCTGCATGTAGGAAATGCATACCGTTCAGTGCATCTGTTTTTTTTTTTTTTTTTTTTTTTTAGATCTGATGAGATAGATGGTGTTGGTTTCAGCAGGGTCTGCTCTAACAGAGTAGTGCTTATCTTCATTTGAGCCATCTAAAGAACAAACATCTATTTCTTATACGTGCTTCTATTTTTCTCCAAACCTCAAAACCCATCATAAGCCAGTTAGCATCCTCTTCAAGCTCAGCTGTGCAGGGTGGGGATGAATTAGAACTCATGAGAAGACACGCCTGTCAATAACAAAATCTATTTCCAGGTTGCTTACGCTGCAACCACCACAGACCCATTTAATAAACAGGAGCTATAGTTCCTCTCCTTCTATCAATAAGATGTCAACGTACAGGGAAGTTGAAGAGTGCATTCAAGGTCATGCAGCTGGTTTGAGATCATGGCCAGGTGTGTTGTTCCAGAGCCAAGTTCTTTTTGTGGGTTTGTGGGGTAGGAGGGAGTTCATAGGCATATGTGAGTACACATGTATGAATATGTGTGCTTGTGAAGGTCACAGGTCAACTTTGGATGCTGCTACTCAGGGGCCATCCATCTTTCATTTTTAGGTGAGTTATCTCACTGCTTTGGTACTTGATCATTAGCATATTTGGCTCTGAAGGCACCTTCTCAGCACTGGAATTATAGGATGTTTTTAATGTGGGTTCTGGGGAATGACCCCAGACTCTCATGCTTGCAAAGCAAGAATTTCACTTACTGGGCCATCTCCCTAGCTCCCAGTCATGGTCTTCATTCTCATACTCTTCTATGAACTTGGCAAAGTCTTGTTTTCCAAGCTACTATCTTTGAGCAGTAAATGTCCTAACTTGATAGTCTTTAGATATGTTGCATCCAAGGTTGTCTAAGTCCAAAGCCAATCCTACATACCTCACTGGATTGAGAGAAGGGCAACCCCCCCCCCCCCCCCCCCGAGCTTGCTTTCTACTCTGGGAAGCCTCCACAGTGCCCAGGTTGCCTTATGGCTGAGTCATGGCTTTCATGATCCTGGCTGGCAAATTGGAGACACCCTTAATTGGATGTTGAAAAAACTCTGCCTGCTGCACAATGGCTCCAGCTGAAGAGTTATAGCTGTTTACTGTAACACAGAGACAGTCCCATTAACAAGAATGATGGGAGGCTGCTCCATTGCATTACTCTTAGCAAAAGACTTGACAAATATGCTTTGTAAATGAGAGCGCTCCAACAGAGCAAACATATAACACTGGCTCCCCACCCCCACCCGCCCCCCCCTTCCCAGGGAGACTTTGCATGTTCAATTCTTTTATACATTATTCAAGGCTCCATTTTCTGACGGCATTCATCAATAGTGGTGCCTATGGCAGGGAGAAGCTTGTATCAACTGACAAATGTAGACAAAGCAGGCTGCTTAACCCAGGAACAGAGGGTCAAGGAACAAACAGGGAAATTGATGGTGCCCACCATATTTCTGTAGGAACGGAAGAGCAAATGAACACTATATGTCACTGCTTATCACACAGGTAAGAAGTGATTTTGAACAGCTCAGCGAGGCCTACTTAAGGAATGTTGATGGATCATTCCCAGACAGCTTTTGTTCCAGACTGTAGTTCATTTTGTCTACAAAGAGGCCAAGGCTCAGTCAGGTGCCACCCATAGCCAATTTGCTAACCCCTTCTTCAGGAACAGCAGGTGGGGTCTGCTAAATAAAGCGATGGAGCTGTCCAAGGTACCACGGACAATGACCACAGGAGAGGGTTCCAGTACATCTACCGGACTGTGTCTGTAGGGATATGAGTTGTGCTACCCTGAAGAGGAAAGAAGGAGTTTGATTTTGGCATTATTAATAGCTGGTTCTGACCCTCGTTTATCACTGTGTGAACAAAGTAGTGACTGAATACTCCAATGACTAACCTGGAAGTGGGAAGAACAATGTGTTCCTGTCTCACAGGACTGAACTCATGATTGCTTATGTTTATGTACAGGGAACACAACGTGTCCCCAGGAGGCACTTGGTGGGTGTTAACTAATAAGTGTCCTGTGAGGTAATAATTTTGCCAGCACTGTAGGGGATTAAGGAGAGGCCAAACTGCCATCCTGAGACAGTTCAGAGAGGCAGGAATGGAAAATTTAGAATGCCTGGTTTGGGGTTTCAGTTAAGGTTTGAATTTAATTGTATTGGTTTATATCAGTTGTGCATAACGAAGGGTTTCATCATGACACTGTCATACAAGCTTATCCCAGACTTCAATCACATTCACTTCCACATAATCCTTTTCCTTCCCTGTTCCTGCTTGTCCTTTACATTCCCCAATAGTCTCCTGGTTTCATGCCTTTTCAAGGTGTCTATGTCCACATTCATTTGTTCAGGTTATGTGAAGGTGTGGGCGCACTTGCATGCAGGGGCACTTGGAGGCCAGAGGTTTGCCACAAGCTCTGGAGTTGCTTCGCAGATGCTGTCTCCATTCTGCATTTGAGACAGGATCTGTCACTGACTCAGAGCTCACCAAGTGGACAAAGCTGGCTGGAGAGTGGGTCCTAGAGATACTCCTGTCTGTGCCTCTCCTTGCCAAGAGGCCAGTGTGTGCCACCATACAACTGACCCTTTATATGTGCTCTGGAGGTTGAGCTCAGGGCCTCATTCTTGAAAAGTCAGTGCTTTACAGATGGGGCCAGCTCACCAGCCTTCATGTCTTCATTTTAAATGCAAATTCTGTGTGTCGTAGGGCTGAGATTGGCTTTCTAGTTCTACCTCCCTGGTCTCCTGCATGTGACATAATTCCATTCCTCTTTATGAACACTCCATTGTATATAACTTTACATTCTGTCTATTCATCTCTTTTGTTGATGGGCAGGTAGGTAGGTTCTGTAATTTGGCTATTGTGAATAGTGCTGCAAGTCTGTCAGCTAGCTATTTATGAAAACCTCATACAACGTCTGAGATTTGGTTTTTGCTTTCTGTCAAATAGAGAAATTTATAGGTATTATCTATAAAGCACAGGATAGGGTATCCTCATAATAAAAATTAACTGGAGAGGCAGTAAGATGGCTCAGCAGGCAAAAGAGATTGCTGTCAAACCTAATGACCTGAGTTCAACCTGAACCCACACAGTGCAAAGAAAGAACCTGACTCCAGTAAATTCTTCTGACCTCCATGCACGAGCAGGTGCGTATCCCTTCCCCCAAACATGAGTAAATGTGATTAAAAAAATAATACTGCAGGGAACTTTGGTCTGTGATGTTTCCTGGATGAAGAATGGAGTTGAGGGGAAGAGAAACCTTCAACTTGTCTTCAGCTCTGAGGCAGACATATCTGTGATGCTGTGATGGGTAGTGCAGTTAGTTTATCTTGGTTGGGGAGAGTGGAGGTAGACACAACCCCAGGTGAGAAATAATAAAATAAGATAAAACAAAACAAAATAAAATGTATTGAATGCCTCTTTGGAATTGTCCTATCTAAAACCCACAACACACATTCTCCTAGGAAACTGTCCTCATTTGCAGACTGTCCCTCACATCCAAAGGAGAACACAGAGCAGAATGGTGCCGGGTCTCCGTGTTTATTCTCCGCCATCAGGTTGATCCCACGTCTCTCTTCTGGAGGGTAAACCTGAGGCTCCCTGGAAATAGTTTTTCCTTTTACCTTGTCATTGGCACCAGCTATTTCCAATATTACCTAGTTCCCAGCCAGACATCAAAACACTAGAAAAAAAATGCCTAATTTTCTGAGAAAAATTGGTTTTCTCATTTCTGGGGAAGTCACACTTAGAGTTGCGGTGGCCGAGACAAACAGGTGTTGATACCGGAAGCAAAGCCCAGAGATAGTCAAAGGTTTGTTCCTCTTATAACCCTGTGCAGGAGAAAAGAGAGGTATACACACATACCCCCCCCACACCTCACACACACATGCATACACACACCACACATACACCACACACACACACACACCCCACACCACACACACACACACACACCACACACACACACCACACACACACACATGCACACAAACACATACATAGACACTTGGCTTCTGATGGCAGGAGAGCTGTTGGCCAATGATGAGCAGCAGAGTGGTGTTTTTAGGGGTTCTGTGCTGGGGTTGAGCCAGGTTACTGACCATGAGGTTCAGAGCTTCTAACCTCCAGGTAGAATGTTTAAACAAGCTTCTGGACCTCCAGACAGAGAGGCCATCAAGGCACAGACATGCCCACTGTTTGTCTATGTGCTTCAGGAAGGGCAGATCCTTCATGAAAACTACCATATTACTAAAAATCACTGGGGTACTACTGAATATAACAAAGTGAATGTTAACAATGTGCTTAACCAAATTATCCCCAATACTGCCACATCAGCAACCAGTCAATATTAAATGGTTACTCAGAAAACAGTTACTATTCCTTCATTTATATCAAGTCTTAGAAATCTGGTGTGGATTCTGCTATGTTGCCTGCCCCAGGGTGTACAAGAACTGAGTGTCCACATGTGGCTGCTGGTGGTTATGTGCGCTGGGGGAGGGTTAGCCTTCTCAGGAAGCTTGCCCAGTCCTTTTAACAGAGCAGCACATACTTCCACATGTCTCTCCCACTGCCTTCCCATGGCCTATGTATGTCGTTCCCACTGACCTCCCATGTCCTATGTCATCCCCATTTCCCTCTCATGTCCCATGTTACTCCCACTGTCTTCCTGTGCTGTGTCATGTCACCATAGCTTGTATAACTGTCTTTGTATCTTGTCATTGCTGTTTGCAAATTTTGAATTTTATTCTCTGTTGCTTCCTACAAAATGTAGTGTCTCAAAGGGTCTTTTCTTCCCCATCTTTGGAAGAAGGGGACAGCAGTGTCTCTGGGTCATTGGGGGTGACCTCTAGTTTCTACATCCTGAGAGCTGAGCCACCCCAGTGGGGAATTGAACCCAAAGCTTCGTGTGTGCTTGAGACGTTTTCTCAGCTGACCAACATCCCCAGCCATCTCTAAGGCTTTTCCTGTTGCTTTCTTGGCATACATAGAATTTGCTCAGGAAACAGCTTTGTGTTCATAAGGGGAAATATATGCTCTATAAAACCAAGGCTATTAATAGGGCTTATGTTGGGAATGCAGAGGATATAGGAATTACATCATTGACCACCCCATCAGATACCCTGTCTGCATCTCCCAGGCAGCATTTCTTCACTGCAGTCATTTGTAAGCTTGGGGTTCTCCCTCCACACCCCAGTTGTCTTCTGTTCCAGTCACTGAGGTGCCTTCTATTTTAAGTACTTCTAGTGTATGTACTTAAAGGAAAAAGAAAGACTGTGCGTCTGTGGGTATCTATCCCTCATCTATGCTAATCTGCCTGTTCTTATGTAATTTGTAAGGTGGCAAAGCCTGACATACTATTGCAGTCTGGGAAACCAGGGCCGTTTATCAGCCCCTGCCTGCTGCAGCCATTGAATAATTCTCTGCTGCCTGGAAACAGCAGTCTGCCAGATTCATTAAGTCTGATGCATGCAGCCATTCGCCACACAGATAAACTTAGTATAGCTTCCTAGGGCAAGAAATCTTGCATATCTGGAGTTCCCAGCACTGGGCTTTGCCCCTTAGCCTATGATGAAGGTATGTGTGGACTTCCTCAGGGCAGTGTCAACCTTTGCCAGTCAAAGCTTGAATTCACAGACTGCAGAGATATGCCCTGTTATTGCAAGAAGCCTGGTGTGTTGGTAACTATATAATATGCAGACCGCTCTGGGGCTCCTTCTAGCTCAGAAACCCATGTTGGGTTTGTCCTTCTCCTGTACGGGGCATGGAATTACACAAGGGACAGGAATGTGTCTTTGTAACTCTAGATTCTATCCCAGAGTCTAAAAACTATATACACTTTTGTTGAAAGGATCAGCAAATCAGATACAGTTTGCAAGCTTTTTTTTCTTTTTCTCATGTAATTAAGCTTATTCACATTTCTTCAACAAGTCTATGAGGAAGTTGTGATTTTCACTCTGCTAGATGAAAGTGTTGACCTGCATTGGTGGCACCCTAAAATACCCGACTCACTTGCATGTTTAAAAATGAAGACGCCATCTCATTCCAAAAGCCAAAGAGAGTTTTTAGAGATTGTACCTAAAGAATCAATACATTACTTTCATGCATCTTAGTGAGGCAGAGTCTGACACTGATTCAGGTTCCACAGTCTTCTCCGCGTTGTTTTATCCCGTGCACAGAAAACACATAGCCTATCATCTTATCCTTTGATCTATTAACCAAATACTAAGTTCTTAAAAAAAAAAAACATGTTGATTTATTTACTTTGCGTGTGAATGAATGTGGACATATGTCATAGTGTGAATGTGGAGGTCAGAGGACAACGTGCTGGACTCAGTTTGCTCCTCCTACCATGTGGCTTCTGGGACCGGAACTCATCTCAGGCTTGGGGACCACTTCCTTTGCCTGCAGATACCTCTCACTGACCTTAAACTCTCATTTCCTCATTGATAATCTACCTTATGCAGACTTGCTCAAGTTACATAAAATGAGTCATTGACCAACTGGACCAAGATCCGTTGCCTCTTGGTGTTGACTGACTAGTAGAGACTTGAACTGTTTTTGTGTTTTCCAAAGTTTCAAAGTTAATTATTTTTCCTAGTACTCCTAAGATAATGTTAGGAATACAATTCTGGGGGCTGGACGAGACTGAGGACCAGAGTTCAGATAGGCAGCACCCCTGTAAAATCTAGATGGGTGTGGTAACCTGAGTTCCAGAGGTGAAGATACTAGATCCCAAGGGCATATGATTAACCCTGGTTCTGCCTGTTGTCCTGGGGCACGGTTCCCTGTCTGTGCAGGAAGGTAACTACCTTCATACCATAGGTAACAGAGAGGACTGAAGGAGGGCAAGTTATCATAAACTCGCCAAGTTTAGAAGGCTGAAGCTGAGAACAACTCTGGAGTTGAGCCTAAGGCATCGAAGACTGGCCCGTGTGGGATATTTCTGGAGGCTGAAATCATCACATAGACTTTTGGTAACTATGAGAAATTTCCAGGAGGTTGAGAGGTGCCATGACAGCCACTGAAGACTTTCTGGGTTTACGCAATTAGAACTTGGATGGCTTGAAGGTGTGGGGTTGCCAAGAAGCAGGTAGTAGGTCGCTGTCTACAGAAGAAGCCACAGGAAGAGGGGCAGTCTCTATGTTCTTGCTGCCTGCAGGAGAAGGAATTTCTGGAACCCAAGTTCCAGAGGCGAGGTTCCTGGAGGGCAACTAGGACAGTAAGGGAGTGCAAAACTTTCCGACTAAGTATACAACATGGCTCTACTATGTTCAGGAATGTTCTGGATCTTTTCTGGATTGTGTACTAGAGTCAGATGACACAGGCTTAGTTCCTGGCTTTGTCATGTATGCTGGGTGACCTAGGAATGTCACTTCTATCAGTCTAAGTTTCCCTCTGTAAAGAGATGTACCCATCTCATGGTATTTTGAGGACTTAGTATGGAATAATTAGTGTCAAGTTCTTAGGACTGTGCATAGTGTATAGAAAACCCTCTCCTAATGCTCTATGTTTCTGGTTTGCCTCTGAAAGTTCTTTTTCTTCCTTTCCTCCTCCTCCTCCTCCTCCTCCTCCTCCTCCTCTTGGATTTCTCCCTCTTTTAATTTCAAGTTTATCTAGCCATCAAATCCTAAAATCTTGCCTCTGTTTTGCTGCCTTGGGTCTTTAGAGTTTCCTCATAGAGATATAAATACAATCTTGGATTTCTCTAGTGCCTATTCCTAGAGCACTCTGGTCATGTTGTTGGAATTTCCAACCCCAATAAACCCATATGAAAAGCACAAAATCCAGATCTAACACTACACTAACTTAGTCCCCAGCTATAAGACTCCTTGCTACTTGCGGTTTCTTCCAGCCACACAGTTCTGGTGCACTGTGACTTCTCCTTCTCTTCCTCCATTCTCTCTTCTTCTCTCACCTACCTCTCCTCCTACCTGTCCCCCCAATCTCCAGTGTCCGGTCCCACCTTTATCCTCCACTGCCCAATTACAGGCTCTAGCCTTTTACTGACCAGTTAACATGGGGAGAAGGTTCACATGACATCACCTGAGTACTTGATGGTCTGCTTGTTAGAGGCAGCCTCTCTTGAGGAACCATTATAAACATCAGAATACAAATAGCATCAGGCCAACCCATTACATGTTATTAGTCTGTAAGGTCTTACTTTCTCATTGGGAGGAAAAGCATTTGGAGTAGAGACAAACAAATGAAAAGATAAAGTAGAGGGAAAAACTGAATAAAAAGAGAGAATTTCTGTTTCCAAAATAAAAAAGAAATAACTTCTTCTCCTTATTTACTATATCCCCATAACCATTGGTGGTACCCATCACATTAGAATCATTAAGGCATGTGGGTATCTTTCCTATGAAACTATTGTTGAAGCATTCTAAATCATCATAGTTAAGAGAAGGAAAAGAAATGTGTTAAGTGAAAGGTTTCTAGGGGAAAATTCAACCAAATAGAAGGATTTTTTTATATATATAATTAAGAGAGAATGGTAAAGAAATAAAACATAAGGGGCCTGGCATCTTAAAATAAATGCAATGATAAACTCTTTACTGGCGAAGTAGCAATTCCTTTGTTGGATTTTTGGATCTGGCTTTTCTTATTAAGGCTGATGCTGAAAGCTGGCGTTTTGACAGGAACAAGGAGCGTTTGTCACTATCTGGGAAAAAGATAGATGCTGAATGACATTTTGGAAGAAATGTATACATTTTGAGTCTAAGAGCTCTTTTTCCTTCCCAGGAAAATTCCACTAGCAAATGACTGATTGGTTATCTTCAGCTCCCAGTTCTCATGGCTATTTGAATGAAAACAGAAATGAAAATTTCTCTTCTTCTCTTCCTCTTCTCATTCTCTTTTGCCCTCCCTCCCTCCCTCCCTCCCTCCCTCTGCCTTTGACATTTGAGTGTAGCAGAAGTTGTCTTTGTGAGAAGCATCTTTTCCAGGTAAGGGCGCCATTCATAGTTGGATAAAGCTTGATTGATTCCAGGGATGAAGACGTTGAGTGCCACAGATACTTTCTACAGAGTGCTGAAGTCTACTCTGTGGGAGGGTAGTGCTTCTAATTTTAAGTCCCTCTTAATAATCCAGGTAAATCAGGAGGAGAACAAGACAGAGATGAGGCAAGCCACTCGGCAGCCTTGGATTCCTCTGATAGCCAACTGTGAGGCATAGTGGGAGCAATTTGTTGTCCATCTCCAGTTTCCTTCAAAGCAGGCATTCCAGAAGAGGAATTCCTTCTCCAGCTCCTAGGGACGGGGGTGATGAGATAATGAGGTGAAAGATGTTGAAGTTATACAACTAGATGCTACTGTGAGCATGAGGCTGACTTTGTGACCATGTAGACATGAGACAAGGAGTTACATGTAATAAATAAATGGCAAAGAACAGACAAAAATCCAAAACGGTTCTACTGGAGCCATGATCCATGGCAGAGAGCTGCTTAGCCTATGTGATGTCCTAGGTTCCATTTCCAGTATTGCAAAGCACACAACAACAACCAATGTCAAGCAAACCGCACATGACCAAAAACTCAATTTGGAGAAGCATCTTGACCAATCCCACTTTCCATCAGTTAGAGGGACCACATGTCTCAGATGCCGATTTGTTAGAAAGGATGACTGACCTGCTGTAAACCTGAAGCCCAAATTTAAGCTCTGGTAGCTTGGTTTCAGGAGATCTTTTGCATGATGGCTGTTCATACTCCTTTCTGGATGAGTTTTCTTTTATTGTACTGGCCAGCTATACTTCCCAGCTGGTCCTCAAAGCTGGGGAGTTTCACCATCTTTAATAAGTCTTCAGAAGTGAAGGAAACTGATAGCCAGCTGTGAGATCAAAAAAAAAGAGTCATATACCTGAGTGTGTTAGTGGACATCTGTTACATCAGTAGTAAGGATACTGAAGTATGGCAGCCATGAATTCAGAGATAAGTCTGGGCTACATAGTGAGACCTTGTCTTAGGGGAAAAAAATAAAAAGAAACAGACATATCCCAGACTATAGGGTACAGTTTGTTGAAGACTCACAAGCAGACACATGGGCAAAGTGGAAGCAAGGTTAATATAGAACCTTGAGCTACGTACCAGAGGAAGAAGACAAGAAAACAATTATTTTCATCGAACTTAGAATGTACTTGGTTTCAAGCTATCAGAAGGGCCTCAGACACTGAAATGCTTTCTTTTCTTGTGGCTCTTACAAAATACCCAACAAACACAACTGAAGAAGGAAGAAAGGTTGATTGTGGCTCACAGTTTGAGGGATGCAGTCCACCATGGCAGGAGGAACAGAATACAGGGAATGATGACTAGCTGTTGTCATCTGCCCTTTCTGCTCTTTTCCCCTCCTTTAGTGTGAGCACCAGGCTCACACTTGAGTTTAAGGTGCTTTTTTCCCTGAACAATTAAGCCTTTTAGAAGCACTCTCATAGACAAGGCCAGAGGTGTGTCTCATGTGACTTCAGAATCATTGAAAATGAGGTGCCTGATATAGCTGTCTCCAGAGTGGCTCTGACAGGGCCTGACAAAGACAGAGGTGGATGCTCTCAGCCAACCATTGGACTGGGAACAAGGTCTCCAATGGAGGAGCTAGAGAAAAGACCAAAGGAGTTGAAGGAGCTTGAAGCCCCATAGGGGGAACAACAATATGAACCAAACAGAACCACCACAGCTCCCAGGGACTAAACCACCAACCAAAGAGTACACATGGACCCATGGCACCAGCTGAACATGTAGCAGAGAATGCCCTTGTTGGACATTAATGAGAGGAGAGGCCCTTGGTCCTGGGAAAGCTCAACGCCCCAGTGTAGGGGAATGCCAGGACAGGGAAGCAGGAGTGGGTGGGTTAGTGAGCAGGGGGAGAGTGGATGGGATAGGGGGTTTTCGTTTTTGGAGGGGAAACCAGGAAAGGGGATAACATTTGAAATATAATTAAAGAAAATATCTTTTTTTTTTAAAAAGGAATGTGACAGTGAAGATAGCTAACACAGGTACATTCTGGGGTCAATGGAGCCTGCATGTCATCATTAGGCCACACATGACTTTTGAGGTTTTATTATCTATAATATGCTGAGACATAGTTTATGAAAACAGGCCAATATTATCCAGTGGCAACATGGAAGCTGTAACTCAGGATGACTTCTCTCACGTCCTCACAGTAACATCAGACCTTCCAGGGAGCCATCAAGCAAAAACTTATATTTTTCTCAAAGCAGGAATCTGGAGCAAGTAAGTCTGTGTGGATCATGGAAACTGCCCCTCAGTGGACAGTGATGTCTCAAAGGTGTCGATGCCAGTAATTTCTGGATTGATAACAATTCCCAAAGGACCATCCCATTTTCTTTGTAATCATTTCCCAACTTGGTGGGTAAAAAAAAAAAAATCAGTTACACTTATAAATATCTTGACCGTGCTGCAGTATCTGAACTCATACTCTCTGGGAAACAGTAATGATTAGAGATGCCTGTGTCACTCTGGTGAGGCAGCTTAGTAGGTAAAGGTCCTTGCCAGCAAGCCTGATGCCCTTTCTTTGATCCCTGGCACCCACATGGTAGAAGGAGTGAACCAGCTTCACCTGGTTGTCCTCTCACTTTCACACATGTGATATATTACATGTACACCCATACACATGTGTATACATGCATGTGCATGTGTATGTATGCACGCGCACGCACACACACACACACACACACACACACACACACACACTAAATAACACAAAAATAACAACAAATACCTTCTCCCTTTTCCCCCTAGAAATGGCTAACCACATAGGACCACCTTGCCCTTGCCTATTTCTCCAGTTCACCATTGCACATGCCCTCTGGGAATGATGAGATTCCTTCCATTCTTGCCCATGCTTTTCACAGACAAGTGAATGACCTCCTTGTTTACCTGCCCTTATAACACCCCAAGTCTCCTTCCTTTTCTTGGAGACATTTCCATTAATGAATATTCTTTAGATTTCTATAGCCTAAGTAAAATCAGTTCCTTAATTGTCTGGTGTATATTATCTTTGACAGTACCAGGTTCTACCATTTTTTTTCCAGACCAAAGGGAAATTCAGGTCACTGGTCAAGGCCATAAAGGGGAAAAAAAACCAGAAAGAAAGAAAAAAGAAAGAAAGAAAAAAGAAAAGAAACCCAAGGTTATAGGGAATCAGCAGGGATGTCCTAAAAATTAGCTAGAGCTAGACTAAGGAACAAAAGGAAAATTTATATGCAAATGAATGGGCATCCAAAGCAGCTGCTGTAAGCCAAGCCCCACAGCTTCAGTAAAAAGAACAGGAAAGATATGGAGTAATACAAGCTGTCCTTGCTGGTCTATAAGCTTTCTTTATTTTATTATAGTCTTATGTCTTATAAATATGTCAACACTGCAGGAGCCCAAGGCTCCAATATGAGTTCAAGAGCAGCAGGTTGGGAATTGCAGAAGGTCTCTAAATTGTTGCACTGTCAAATAGATGTCCTCAAGCACTGATGTTCCTCAAGATTCCATTTTAAAAGGCACACGTGTCTAGAAGTTTCAACCCTGACTCCAGGAGCCACTATCGATGACTAGTGAGTGAGTCCAAAAGTACAGTGTCTTTACATCAAGGTCTGAAAAGCCGGGAACAGTGTGTTTGGTCCAGAGGCAGCAATGAAGCCAGGGTGAGGTTGGACTGTGGCTTGTAGCTGCCCTTGGCTCTTTCTTCTCCTTCCCCATTCTACATTTTCTGTTTCTCACTGATGTCTCCTGGACCATTCCCTGGGAATCAGTTGTCCTTGAATCCTTTGTTCAAGGTCTACAGTGGGGAGATCAGACACAGGGGAAAGAAGTCAGAAGAAAGGTGTAAGGAAGAAAGGGAGGGAAAGAAGGGAGCAAAGAGGGAGAAAGAGAACAGTACATGTCTTTCCTTTCCTTTTTTCTTTCTCCCCCCCCCCCCACCAGAAAGCCAGGCAAGGGACAATGGACAGAGCCTGGAATTCATTGTGGACAACCTCATACTTGAATTCCAGCTCTTTTTCTTTCCAGCTGTTTAATTGTGGGTGTGCTACTTATGTATTTGAGTTTCAACTGTCTCCTAGTTTTGAACTTGAGATTGTCGCAATGATTAAGTTACTGCTTTCGGCTGGCCCCTGCTGGGTACTCTGTTGAACACATCATTGTCTCACTAGCGAAGTCTCTAAGAAGTCTTTAGTATCAGTCAGTGTTAACACTATTCTGCTCCCCTTTGTCTCAAGTAAGCCCAAGTCCTTGTTCTTCCTCCTTCATATCTGTGGCTGTAGGAAATGTATGTTGAAATAATGTAGTTTCAGCTTGATAACTTTCAAATTCTTAAGACCTCAGAAGTTTGTGATCTTTTAAAATTATTTAAAAACAATTTAAATAATCATTTCATTAATTCTTGGAGAATTTTACACAATGTGTTTTGATCACATTTACACCACCCTCAGCTTTTCCAAAACAATGCTAACCCTGTGTTCTGAATTGGAATAGATTTTGTTTAAAAATATAGTTTTCCAGATCCTGTTTGGAGGATACAGGAGGCCTCAAGGAATTCAAGAGTTTCCGGGGTTGGTAAGCCTTAGAACTTAAATTTGGAAGCCTACAACTTTGGGTTCAGAGTCTAGCACTAACCTCTAGACTAACGTTGCCCTCTTATGTTCTCTGATTTCTGCTTTCCACTGTGCAGCATAGACTCAGCCAGGTTTCAAACCCAAGATGACCATTCAGCACTATTTCCTTGGAAATGCTGCTTCTCTGAGTTCTCAAACCCAATGGCCTCTTGGTCCACTTTGCCCCCATTGGGTTGACACTTGGCTCTGCACATCAATGAATTCATTCTTAGATGTCAATGAGCACTTGTCCATTTAGTGCAAAACAAATGGGCTGATGGTGCTGAGAAAGCCTGAGATGACACCAACAATCAATCAAGTGCTCCATGGGTCCACCTAGACCTGGAAGGCAGCCGATCCATTACGGCTGATTAAGACCACGAATGACAAGGAGCCAAGACCTTGCCTGTCTGCAGCTTCTGAGACAGGGTAGAGGTTAGCCTATGACTTTGGCTAAGGACATGGTTGTTGCTGGTCATCATGTTCCTGTTCTCAGTCACTTACTCCTTGATTAGTGTATTGCCTCATGACCAGTGTATGTAGCTTATTCCACAATGCCTCCCCATGTCTTCTCAGCATTCCCTCTTTAACTCCCACAGACTTCCCCAGTTTCCAAAGCTAAGCCTCCTCCTATGCCAGTCATCCCACTAGATATAATATTCATTATTCAATGAGGAGGAAGAATTGTAGTTATGGTTCTGTTGTGTGACTTTTTCTGTTCAGATAGGACATTAAAACAACAACAACAACAACAACAGCAGCAGCAGCAACAACAGTGCCATTGTCTAATTAGTAGACCTATTAGATTGCTGGGTTAACATACAGGAATAAAGATAACTTAAAGGCGGCTGTATAAAGGTAAGCCCACACTGCCATTGGGATGACTCACAAAAACTATATCTCTAGAGCTCCTTGGTTGACTCATGGGCAGCCCAAGCCATTAAAGTCTTTTTGTCCCCAGTGATTGTTGATTGTCACTGTCTACAAAACCTGGAGGGAACTACTTGTGAATCTTAAGTTTCTAAGACCTGTAAATTCTGTTTACTTCCCAAGCCTTACAAACTTCCTTCCTTGCTCTGGAGGGGAATATTTCAATTTGGTAAAAATAACTATAAAGTAAGTTCATAGGCACTTCCTGTTTTCATGATGCTTACAGTATTTCTTGAGACACTGGGAAGTCTAATCTAGTGGGATTAGCAAACTTTTTGCAAAGACCCAGATATCAAATATTTTAGTCTTTGAAATACAGAAAGTCTCATAGCAGTGATTCAGCTCTGCTATTATAGCAAGAAAGCAGAAGAGGCACCAGGTAAACAGAATTGGGTGTGGCCATGTCTAATATAACTTTATTGACTAAGACAAATGGATGGATTTAATTCATGGGCTGTCATATACAATGCCCAATATAGACCATTATTATAGATGTATTGATTCAATAATTAACCTATGAGCACCTCCACATGCCAGGCACACAATGCGGAATAGTAGACATTCTGCCTTCATGGAGCCTCTGGTGTATTAGAAGGACCAGACCACTCCTTTGCATTCAGTTATATGTATAATTGCTTTTATGATAAGCTTTTATGTATATTGTTTTATCTGAAGGATAAAGGCACATGATTGATGTGAACCAGAGAGAAGGAGAAGAGTCAGGAAAGGTATGGGCCATTAAAGAGAAGGAGCAATAAGGGGCTCATCCTGAGTGAGAGGAACTTGGTAAATCAAGAGACTCTGGCTTGCTGTCATTCTGGGAAGGAGCGTGAAGCAGGTATCCTTTTGGTATGTGTAAGTATTTTATACCTTTCCCCAGAAGCAATGGGAAGTGTTCACAGTGTTTTAAAGCAGGAGAGAGTAACACTAGGAGATTTGGGATTCAGAAAAATTTATCTGGCTAGAGTTTAGGGAATAGATGGTGGGGAATAATAAATCAAGGAAGCCTAGCCAGATAGTTCCAACCATATTTTATCAGCTTTGGCATAACACAGACTCTCATGGTACATTTCTTTTGTTCTATACTTACCCACAGAGTCAGATACTTAATTAAATGTTCATGCCTGAGGTCACCACACAGAGGCCAAAGCTACCCTCTTACAATGAATCCCTCTTGATAATGATAGTTTATTAATATGACTGAAGGATCTGGGGAACAGCTCAGTCATTAAAATTCATGCCTTGCAATCATGAGGAACTGAGTTTAGATCCTTAGTATTGACTGTGGCTATGTGTTAATTCCATTAATACCAGTGCTGTGGAGGTAGACTCAAGTAGCTCCCTTGAGCTCATTGGCTAGCAAACTTACCTTAATTAGTAAGTTACTGGTTCAATGTGGGACTCTGTCTCAAAAATAAAATGGAGAACAACTAAGGAAGAAACCTAATGTCAGCCTCTTGCTTGCACACAACTGGACACACACACACACACACACACACACACACACACACACACACAGAGAGAGAGAGAGAGAGAGAGAGAGAGAGAGAGAGAGAGAGAGAGAGAGAGAGAGAGAGAGAGCTGGACTTCAGTGTTCCAGGGGCCTTGATAGCCACATTAAGAGTCAGACTGCATGGAGCTTGTTAATCATAAGGGATACTTTGTGACATACCTTTGGAAGCACAATCCTACCTCAACAAGCCCAAATTTCAAGGTGACCTGGACATTCTGAAGATTTGCTTATGGCCAATTCAAGCCATGATCATTTTGCTGATACATTTTGAAGATGATATGACTATAATGCTGCCGAGTGTCTGCATAGTCTAAGGCACTTGCAACCTCTACTTGGAAGGCACTGATATGTAGCTCATTAAGCAGAACAGACCTTCCTGCTGAAAAGAGTAATAATTTGAGGTTTCAAATGTCATTCTTAGTTGCTATTTGGCAGGAATGCTGCAGTCATACTTTCTGTTACTATTAACTACAAAGGCTGGACAAAGTCCTCACCCTCTCCATTGGCAAGCCTTCATCTCAGATTCTCTGCAATGTGGCCATTTAGGCAATAAAAAGAAATGCAGGCTGGCTGCTGAGATGGTCTCTAGAGACAGCATCTCCTGGTAGCAATACCCTTGAAGAGTCCCTTTTCATGTTATACTAGATATGATAAATGTGACCAATGAAGTGACTATGGCTTTCAATGTGAAGATATAAAAGACTGGGGAGCTTCCACCATGGCCACAGAATGGATGTTGGATATCTCAGTCAGGAAGAAACTGCCTTCTATATTTTGAGCATCTTCTTATGGCAAGAAATTGGAGCCCCTGGTTAATGGTCACATGAATGAATTTGAACATAGATTCCAACCTCATTCAAGCCTTCAGATGATTTTAGTGCCTTGTCACAGTTGACAGGAAATTGCTTGGGAAGCCCCAGACTGGGGGGCAGATAATAAATTGCATCTGGATTCTGACCTATGGAGAACATGAGATAGTCAATGTGCCTTGACTTGTTTTTGTTTTATGCTTTAAGAAAATGTGTTACACAGTAGTAGCCAGCAGATAGGAAGAGATGAAAAAGTTCGGACTATTCCCATTATTCTGGTGTGAATGTCTACAACAAGATTGATAAGAAGGATCCCATTGTTAGAGTGCTTGTGATGGGTAGACCTAGTTGGGAGTTAGAAGTCTGTTATGGCCACCAACAAGGCAAGCAGCCTTTGCTTTCTGGGCCTTATTTCCTCTTGCTATTGAAATAAGAGGTTAATCTAGACAAGCTGAGGGAGGCAGAGTATCTTTGCTGGTTCTTGGGTGTTTGTGGTAGATCTGATGAATACCTGTTTTTCCACATGGGCACACTTGACTGTAATTGCACACACAGCCAATGCACTTGAAATGAGAAAAGTACACTTAGCCGTGTAGCAATGTTGAGCTACAGGGTGGGCATTTTGTCCATTAGTTTTCCTCACTGTTAACAGTGAATACCTGATATAGACTGCTTCAGGTGAGGAAATATTTCTTTTTTTCTGACTTCAGTAGTTTCTGTTATGGTAGCAACAAAGTGTAGTTGAACACAGGAACTCACATAAGAGTAGCCAGAGAGGAATAGGGGAGGGGAAAAAGAGGGACTAGGAAGAGAAAGAGAGATGGATATGTGTATATATATATATATATATATATATATATATATATATATATATAGAGAGAGAGAGAGAGAGAGAGAGAGAGCTATGTTAGGGCCTTCTGCCTTCTTTCCTTTTACTCTATCCAGCCCACACTAAGGTTGGGTTTTCTCAACTAGTATTAACTAATAATGCTCTTTGAAAAGAATATTATATTTTGGAACATCCTGAATAGTAAGGAGCTTTCCTACTAGATAGTATTTCAACTCAGAGGAAACCACTACACAACACATATATACAAAGAAGTGTGCCTTACTAATAGGAAAATAGGTGACAGTTTACTTACAGGAGCATGCAGGCTCAAAGGCAGCTGTATCACAAGAAGCCTACTTAGCATGGGTGAGACTCACCAAAGCTGGAACCCTGGAGCTCCCTGCATGACTTGAAGGCAGATTGATTGGCCAGAGTATCTTCTGTTCTGAGCAGTCCTTATTGTTTATGTAACAGCAGAGTGAGCATAAGCTTGTGCATCTGGTAAACTTCAGGAACTTCCTGAAACCTTTCAGTTGTTTACTTCCTAAGTTTTATGAAGTTCACTTTTGAAGGAGCTTTCCTACCAGACAGAATGTTTCAACTCAGAGGAAATTGCTACAGAACACAGATATGCAAAGAATTGTGTTTGACAATCTTCTAGGCATTTCTTAATCCAAACAAGTTGACAGTCAAGATGAATCATTTTAGGCACCACAAAATATAGGAGTTATATGATGTTCCTACTGTCACCATTTACTTACCTAGGAAAAACTAAAGTTCAGCAAGCTTAGTTTTGCTCAAGGACACTTGTTTGTTCTATTGCTATATTACAAGTAGCCTCTAGGTTAGAACCTTAATATAATACACATTTATTATCTCAAAGTTTTGGTGAACTAGGAGTCTAGGCATAACCTGGAGAGTTTTTTTTTCTCCTTATAGGACTTTACAATGCTAGATCAAAGTTTCATATTGAATGCCTTCTCCACAGTAACACAGAGTTCTTGCCCAATTTCCTGGCAGTCACTGGCAGAATCTACTTCTCTGTTGGCATAGGACTGAGACCTCAGTTCTTAGAAAGGACAGTCAATGTCATGGTTCTTTGGTAATTTAAGAGAAGTTCTCATAAATTACCAAAATCCATCTTGCTTTTCCATTTGATTTTGCTTGATTAGATCAGGCCCACTAATATAGTATCTGGGGACTCTAATAGGCCCAGACATGATAAACATATCTCTGGTAGGCCTTGCCTTTCACCCCCATTTCCTCTGCTGTGCTAAAGTGTCAGATTATATTCCTAAAGCTAGCCACCAAGGTCTATTCACTTATTTGACCTCTTCCTCTTCCTGAGGCTGAATACCAGAGTATTAAAGTATTGAAGTCCAGCCATCAAAAGCCCCCTTTTGAGTATCCTAGTTAATGTGCCCCAATTAAAATTAAATACCTCATCCTAACATGGGATTTCTCTCTTTTCCTTTGTAAACTGTGCATTGTCTACAGGCCAGGTCTATCTTCTCTATCCAGAGGCAGTCCCTCAGGACAAATATCCCTTCTCCCCACTCCCTTGTTCCCTTCCTCTTCTCCTTTGTCCTCTATCTCCTATCTTTGTCTCTTATTCTCTGCTTTTTGTCTCATTGGGGCAAATACATCTCTTGTGTGCCGAGAACTTGGTGTATCTTGTGCCAAGGCCGGTTCTTTCAATCTCCCTTTGGATAAACTTAATGTGAAGTGACTTAGGACTTCAATTACATATTTAAAGCTATTTCACACTTGTCAACATAAGGCAAGCTCATCATTAAAGTGGTAGGCTAACCAAACCTAGACACTATTGCATATGCCAGAAAGATTCTGCTGAAGGGACCCTGATATAGCGGCCTCTTGTGAGGCTATGCCAGTGCCTGGCAAACACAGAAGTGGATGCACACAGTCAGCTATTGGATGGAACACAGGGCCCCCAATGGAGGAGCTAGAGAAAGTACCCAAGGANCTGNAGGGGNCTGCAACCCTNTAGGTGNAACAACAATATGAACTAACCAGTACCCCCNGAGCTNGTGTCTCTAGCTGCATATGTAGCAGAAGATGGCNTANTCAGCCATCATTGGGAAGAGAGGCCCCTTGGTCTTGCAAACTTTATATGCCCCATACAGGGGAAGGCCAGGGCCAAGAAGTGGGAGTGGGTGGGTAGGGGAGCAGGGTGGGGGGAGGGTATAGGGGACATTCAGGATAGCATTTGAAATATAAATGAAGAAAATATCTAATAAAATAATTAAAAAGAAAAAAATAAAGTGGTAGGCTATTAAAGTCACTGGTCCTGTCCACACTTAAGAGAAAGGGTGTATAAAGGCATGAACTCAGTAATACCGGCATATGGGGGGGCGCATGGGGATTAGGGTTACTTTAGAATCCTACCTACCACACTCAGGTACACAACAGGCAAAAGTGCCTCAGATTCAGATACTGGTCTATTTGAATCTTTAAACCTGCTAGCCTCTGAGGAAAGAAAATCACAGCAGCGATCTTAATGCCTAGCAATCTTGCTTAACAATAATGGCCTTGATATTTATCACTCTGCAGGTCAGGGTATTTCCATTGTCGGAATCAGAAACCTAAGTCAAATCACTTTAAGAAAGCAAGAGGATTTGATTTTCAACAAGGGACTTTTGGGAAGATAAAGGATCTTTGTCAATCTTCTTTGGGATCGGAGTTTCTTATTTCAGTCATCTGTGCTTTTATTCTCAGGGATCTCCCTGCTAAAAATCACCACTGGGAGCTACATGTTTACACCCCTTGGATTGGTTCCTTTCTGGCTGTTTTGGCAAAATATGTCCTCAAAGCAACTTAGCGAGACAGTCATTTTGTCGTATAGTTCCTCAGGAGCATAGTACTCCAGAGCAGAGAAGCGTGGATGTGGACCTGCAGGAGGAGCCTGTCCTAGCATTCACAGCCAGGAAGCAGAGGGACTGAGCAGGAAGTGGAACTGTGCTATAAAGCCTCCAGACCTGGGACTCCTGTTCTCCAGTGATGCTTCGCCTCTTAAAGGTTCCACCAACTTCTAAAACAGTGCCTCTATCTGGAGACTGGGTGTTTATACACACGTGCCTGGGGGAGAGGCTTCCCATTCAGACAATAGTCCTCACAGCTTAGAACCCCACAAAGGGAGTCTGACTTTCCTAGTGTCCAAATCCTAGGAAGACTGAATGAATCTTACTCTGTTTTAGGCTGTGCTAGCTGGATTTCCAGTGTTATGACAACATCAGCTTACAAGCAGAAAAGGTATGCTTTGATGTGTAGTTTCAGGCCACAGGGGTCTGTGCAGAGGCAGCATATCAGGGCAGAAGCACACAGTGAGGGAAGCTGCTTCTCTGACACTGGCCAGCAAGCAAAGTGCAACCTCACTTTTTGTATGGGTGTGCAAGCTTAGGTGTGCCTGTGTGCTCATGCGTGCCTGTCAAGGTCTGACAATAACCCCAGGGTTTTTTCATTTTTAACTTATTTTATGAGATATTTTCTTCATTTACATTTCAAATGCTATCCTGAATGTCCCCTATACCCTCCCCCCATCCTGCTCCCCTGCCTACCCACTCCCACTTCTTGGCCCTGGCCTTCCCCTGTATGGGGCATACCAAGTTTGCAAGACCACGGGGCCTCTCTTCTCAATGATGGCTGACTAGGCCATCTTCTGCTATATATGCAGCTAGAGACACGAGCTCTGGGGGTACTGATTAGTTCATATTGTTGGTTCACCTATAGGGTTGCAGACTCCTTCAGTTCCTTGAGTAATTTCTCTAGCTCCTCCATTGGGGTCTCTGTGTTCTATCCTATAGATGACTGTGGGCATCCACTTTTATATTTGCCAGGCATTGGCATAGCCTCAACGAGATAGCTATATCAGTGTCCTTTTAGCAAGATCTTTCTGGCATATGCAATAGTGTCTGTGTTTGGTGGCTGATTATGGGATGGACCCCTGGGTGGGGCAGTCTCTGGATGGTCCATCCTTTAGTCTTAGCTCCAAACTTTGTCTCTGCCTCTTCTTTCATGGGTATTTTATTCCCTATTTTAGGGAGGAATGAAGTATCCNCGTGTTGGTCTTCCTTGGTCTTGATTTTCTTGTGTTTTGGAGATTGTGAGTGAGGTAACCCAATCATAAAAGAGCTCACTTGATATGCACTCACTGATAAGTGGATATTAGCCCAGAAACCTAGAATAACCCCAGGGGTTTTTGATCTGGACCATCTATGCTTGTTTTGAAACCAAGTCTCTCACTGGCCCTGGAACCTACCAATCAGGCCAGTTCCCACTGTGACTAGCTTTTACATGGGGATGAGCACTGCTGCTTTGGGGATTAAGCTTTCGAAACACGAGTTTTGGGGGGGTCATTTAAGACTCAAACCATAACAAAGATCCAAATTCTGTCTGGGTTAGACTGGTCAGCTCCCTCTTCTGGAAGGGACAGAGGACACCATGATTAATAACCTTACTAGAGTTATTAATCTACAATGCCAAATATGTAAACAGTCTGGTTCTAAAAGAAGAGTCAGAGTTGACCAATAGGAAGAAGTGATGCTGGGCCACTGAAAGCAGTGTTCATTAGCTAAGTCTAACGGTCAACGTCTATCCTCTGTCTTGGGAAATATGCATGCACAAGACCTTCTGGGTGTGTATGAGGCCTCAACCTTCAACTGTTCAGAACTAAGGAACTTCATGCAAGTTCCTCATTCTCTCTTCAGTTCCCAACCTCCAAATTACTAAGATGAGGAAGGGCTGGAGCTAATGTATTGAGTGAACAAATGATGTGCTTCCTTGAGCTAATTATTTCTAAGCTCGGTGGTGAGTTCATTGCTGATTTAGATTCGTTAACCTTATTTTAGCCTGGGGAACTTTCTCCACAGTAATCCAGATTTTAAATGAGCTTACCTCCAGGCGAGCCACATTAGCTTGCATCCTTCCTGTTATGGTGGCCTCACCCCAAGGAGCTAATACAACTTAATAGCATGGTTTAGAAAAGGTGGAAGATACCCTAAGGATGGGACTAACCTTTACTTTATGAGCCTTTCAATAAAGGTATGGAAGAATCCGTTGAAGGGTCTGTCACTCCTCAATGTCTAGATATTAAACCCTCTCCTCACAAGGGATAGAATTCCCTCTGGGAATTGTCTGTCCCTAATTTCTGCAAAAGATACCATCTCTGTCATTTGGCTTATGTGTCTCTGTGCCTTTATTTCCACCTATATGAATCTCTTGGATATTTTATCATTTATTTCTCCAAAGCTTTGACCTCATTTGGGTTGCTTTCTAAGATTTTAAATTTTGGAACTTGCCCAAAAAAACAAGCCTCTGTCTAGAAATGATCAACAGTGTTGATAAGTCAAAGAGCTTCCTTTGCTTTGCTTCCATAAAAAGAGGGAAGTGGAGTCATGCTCAACTTTCTACAAAATTTACAGGCTCAAGGCCTTGACTCCATCTTGGCAGCTGTGTGTGCAAGGAATGAGCAATGAGGAATGTCCGAGCATTAGAAGAAGAACCTGAGGGTTTGCCTATCCCTCCTTCATACAAAACTCACTGACTTCTCTGCACATTCCCAACCCATACTACCTTAAAACCACAGGAAAACAGAATTCTTGGGGCAGAGAACAAATGAATCATTAAAATGGAAGGATGCTGTAGGTGGCCTTTTCTCTCGTGGCCCAAATATACTGGTGGAGCAGCAAAGGCTTTCTTTCCCCTAGCCCCTGGCATAGAGGTAGGTAGCCATCAAGCATGCTGTTGATGATCTCGGTCTTCTGGAATTCATGCCTTCCTGTCATTTTCTCACCTCCTGTCATCTGCTCCATTGCATAGTGGGGGCACTGGAGCTAATGTCACAAAGACATCACCTCTATCATAAAACAAAAGCCGTTGCTAGGTGCTCAGTGCTCTGGCGACCTCCAACTTGCAGATAAGAAACTGAGGTTCAGATATTTGCTTGTCCCAGATTGCCACTTTACACGTGGGAGACTCAGAAATCAAGCAGCTCTAGGGTGATCATACCGTGTTGCTTCTTCCTCCTGGACATCCTGGTCCCAATGCCTATAGATAGACAAAGCTCCAGAGAATATTATCAGATAGGAATTCTCACTATGCACCACATGCTCTTGGTGTAAATGAAAATTTGATATCTGTCCAACATTTTGTCCAGGCAAGGAGTCAGAGTCACATTAAGAGAGTTCTTTTGAGGGACCTTTATGAAGAGCTTTATTCTCCCAGGGACCATTATCAGAAGAAGTCCAGGCTGGCATCCCATAAGTAGAAACAAAATAGTGACTGCCATAAACACAAGATTCCTGCAAACCAACCTGGACCCAATTAAGATGACCAGGCATGTGTAAACATGGAAACTTTCTGTTTCCATATCTCATTGTGTGCTGGCTATCTACCATATTTTCCATATCATGGTGTATGGATGGTACACAATGGACTGTAAGTCATATTGTCCAGTTAAGGGCAGTCAGCGGAGGCACACAACAGCAACGTAACAGACCACACTCAGAAATATTCAAGCTAGCTTGGGGAGGTTAAGAGCTGTAACGATTAAGCCCAGCCTCAGACACCTCGCCTTTCTTGCTTACTCACCAGGTAATTGGGACACTGTCCAATCTGCTGCCACAAATGGGAGCCCAGGAGGATTTGGTTTATGTACTTATTGCTCAGGAGCTTAGGTTGGCTGGTTGGTTTCTGTTTGTGTATTGCTTTCTGCGGTTTATTTGCACGGGGCCAAAACCTGTCTATTGTTACCTGCTTCAGTGTGACAATGGTTTCCTGATGGAAGCCATGTTGGCAAAAAGAGCTGCTTCCTTACTTGTTTGAAGTATGAACTTCTGAAATGAGCCTCACTGTTTGTAGAGTCCCCATCTTAGGCAGCTTCATGTCCTTATAACAGTATCTGGGACAATCAACTTAATTGGAGAAGAGATTAATATTGACTCATGATTTCATACTTTTTAGTCCATGGTTGTCTCACCCTGCTTCTTTGGGCTTGTGGTAGAATAGAACATCAGAACACCTTGGCAGTAGGGTGTGGTGGATGAAGTCTGTGAACCGCATGGTGGTCAGACTCCATATCCTTGCCCCGAGCATGTCTTATAATGACCTTACTCCCTCTAACTAGGACCTCCTCACAATTCCATCATCTCCCAGCAGTGGCATGAGTTGGAGCAAGTTGTTTCAAGCCAGAGCCTTTGGTAGATGATTATCTAGACTGAGGATATGTTCGCATGGCCCAAGAAACCTAAAGCAATGTCCAGAGTGAAAACAGGGGCAGCAACTGAATGTAGTGAAACATGCTACACATTCAACATGAGAGGACTCCACAGTCCAGGCCAGTCTGAGATAAAAGTGAGAACCTGTCCATTCTTGCTAATTTTATCTGTGGACTTGCCACAATTTAGAACAATACAAGAAGTATCTCAATTAAGGAACTGCCTAGATCAAGTTGGCTTGTAGGCACGCCTATGGAGATTTTAAAAAAATTATTCATCTTTTGGATTTAAAATACGATTTCAAAAATTCTTAGAATCTTTCATACATTTTAGACAATGTATGCTGATCATATCCTTTCACTGTGACCTCCCTCCTACTCTCTATAGCGTTTCTTACCCTCTCTCCTTCCCAACATAGTGCCCCCAACCTTGCACACTATTCAAAGCTCAGGGAAATCTGCAGAAGAGGAGTAGGAGAAATGGGAAGGAGAGCTGTGGATGCTGACTTCTGGACATGACATGGCTGTTATGCACATAAACTTGCAATGGCTGTGGTTACCCACATATGTCCCGCACATGATCAAGCCAGTAAAACTTCCAGCATAGACATGGAGGAGGCCCTGGTGTCCTAACCCTAGCTCAAGAGCCACTGGCATTTGATAGCTGCTGAGGAAGAATGAGTTACTCTAGGACCCAGCATGGTTGCTCATGTTCCAGTGGATAGCCACACACATATGAGCCTACAGGTAGCACTAACTGACTTAGGTGGTTATTAGTCACAACAAAATATAATGAGTTGTCATGATTATTGATTGATGAGGGAAGACCCACCTTGAATGTGGGTAGCACCATTCCCTAGACAGAGGGAGAACACACCGCAAATGTGGGAAGTACCATTCCCTAGGCAGAGATACCTGAACTGCATGAGAAAGACAGACACTAGCTGAGCAGAAAAAAAAGCAAGCCACATCTATGTATTTATTTTCCTCTGTCCTTAACTGTATTTTATATGAGTTTGTGGGTTGGCTTCCCTTCAGTGATAGACTGTAGCCTGGGATTGAAAGCTGAATAAATGTTTCCAGCCCTTATGCTGCGATATTTTGTCAGGTTATTTTATCACAGCAACAGAAGCAAAACTATGCCACTGTCTCAAGGAGGGGTGGAAGGACAAACACAGACCAAAATAAGCAAACAAAAATCTGGAATGGTGGTAGGTCTATTGGCATCTGGTGTGTAGAGCCCTGAAAGGCTGCTAATCACCTCACACTGCACAGCAGAGCCCTACACCCAGTGTAGAACTCCCGGACCTACATGCCAGTAGTACCAAGACTGAAAGCAAAATGGTCAAGATGGTCCTTCTGGGAAGGAAGGATGATCTGATGCAGGAGATACTGCCCACAGCTAGGTGATTCTGGTCCAAGTCTGATGGTTTAGTCACTGCAGCTCTGACTCAGTCAACTCCAGGGAACCTGGGGGCTCCTGCATGTCACTAGAGCTGGAAGGCCTCCACTTCTCACCCTGTTCTAAACAGTGATCAATCCATGACTGCCCCAGAGGTCTTCGCCTCTTCTCTGAGAAATTTCTTTTCCATCTTGCTTATAGATTGGTTTCAGGGGAAACATCATGTTAGCCCTTTCCCTTAGAGTGGGCTTGACCCTCAAAATTATTTTGAAAAAGTTTTCTATCTTGCAGAAGAACATTGTGTGCAAGGGGTTATATCTTTATCTTTGGAGAAAGTATTGCTTCACTTCTTTTTTTTTTTCTTTTAAAATTTAATAGTCTGAACTCAACCTTACAATCAAGAGAAAAAGAGAAAGAGACAAGAAGCCAGAACTAAAATCTAAATTGAGGTTGTAGAATCCAACTCTCCACTCCCTGATGCTATGTGAAATGCTTTGACTTTACCACCCAGTGATGCTGGGAAATCAGTTGTCTATCAAATAGTCTCATTAAAATGGTTTTAACAAAAATTTATTGGTTTGATTTTGTGTTCCAGACATGGGTTGTGTCTCAAAAGCATCTTGTGTAAGGAAGTACTGTATAAATATGAGACTTATTATTAACAGTTCATGAAATAACATGCAAGGTGGGTAAGGGAATGCCAACGGATGGGCAAATTAGTTAGAGTGCAATTTACAAGGTCCTCTCATGTTCTCCAGGGGTCACTGCACACCGGGATACATGATCATTAAATATGACCCTCAGAGGCACTCTGTCGAGAGGAAGGGAAATTACTCAATTTTAAGACAAGATTTTAAACAAGGGCCAAACCATTTTATCTACTTGAATTTGGGTCACTAATTATATCCACTGATCTTTGAGTAATGAATCATAAATTGCACAATGCCAATGAACACCCTTCCTGTCCCTTTTCATCATGAAATGAGATTGCTACCACTTCCTCTTAGCGATGTCAATTACATGTCTGTAAAAGAGACAGACTGAGGAGAAAGGTGATGGTGGTAACATTTCAGGGACACTGAATTTAGGGTCTCTGATGTACTGATGTTGTGTGTCTTTAGCTCATTTTGTCTTTCTCTCTGACTTAATTTTCTCATTCTAACAGGTTACCAGGATATCTTAGTTTTCCAAGTCATTCCTAACTCTCAAATTCCAGGACTCTAAGTAAAACTTTATTTGTGATATTGAGGAAAATACACCATTAAAATAACTGAACTAGATCTTTTCCAAAGGCAGGTTATATTTTCAAAAATGTGATTTCTTCGAATCTACATGATTTATGTTTATAATGAAGCATGCTTAAGTAATGGCATGGGGGATTTTGGATAGTAATGAAAGAGTCTTCATAGACCCTTCATAGATCTTCATATCCTTCATCCAAAAATGTAGGGTATGAGATGACTCAAAATCTGAAGAACTCTGTCTGTGGGAAATCCTGGATCTCACAGTTGAAATGTTAATATGCTGTACAGAATAATCTATAGCCTATGTAGATAAAGTGTGTGAAAGCAGTGAATTTTGTTTTCAGACTCATATCCTATCCACAAGATATCTAAATATGTTTATGTAATTGTTCCAGAAAAATTAAAGTTCAAACCACTTCTCGTTCTAAGCATTTTGAATGAGGGTTACTTAAACCCACAGGTGGTGGTGGTGGTGGTGGTGGTGGTGGTGGTGGTGGTGGTGGTGTGTACTTGTGTGTCTGTGTGCATATGTCCATGAATATGCTGGAGGGGGATGTTGGTTATCTTCCTTAATTGTTTTCCATTTTCCACTGAACCAGGAACCACTTCAGCTAGACCGGAGACCAATATAAGTTTTCCGTGCCCTATTCTTTCCCCTCCCTGTTTCAAAGCTATGCTATAGGCCAAGCCCAATTGTTTTCCTTGCTTATTTGTTTGTTCGGTTGCTTTTGAGCCAGGTTCTCTCTATGTCATCCTAGCTGTTCTAGAATTCATTATGTGGACCAGGCTGGTCTTGAACTCACAGAAATCTACCTGATTCTGCCTCCCCATTGGTGGGATTGAAAATTGGCCCATCCCAAACCTTTGTGTGGATGCTGGGAATCTGAACTCAGCCTTGTTTGCTTTGCGAGTGCTTTGACCCAGTTCTAACCACACAAGTTATTTAACTCTCCTTCTCCCTTCGTCCTTCCCTTGCCTTCTCCTCTCGTGCATTTTATTCCCTTCTTCTCTTCATCACTTCCTCTCTCTTGCTTTCTTCTTCTCCCTCTTACTTCCACTCCCGCACCTCTCTCTTTGCTCTTCTCCTCTATTCTACTCCCTGTGAATACAGTCATTCTTTCTTCTAAAGAACCTGTTTCAAAAAGAAAATGGCAATTGAGGACGACATGTGAAGTCAACTTCTGGTATCCACATGCATGTGCACATATGTGTACCTGCACACACACATACACACACACACACACACACACACACACACACACACACACACANACACACACACACACACACACACACACACACACACACACACACACAGGAACACATACCTGTACACACCCAAAGATGTTTTTTGCACTACTGTTTAAATGGAAAATAGGAAAAAAATACCCATGAAGGAGGCTGAAGACGGTATTGTCTGTAGGTAGGGTGGTTTCCTTTGTGTAAATGATAGTAATTGGTTTACTGGGATGTAAAGATATCTCTGATACAAGGAAACACAACAACAACAACAACAACAACAACAACAACAGGCCCCAGATAGCTGCAGCATGGCTGGTGGGACATTGTGTATGTTGTGTATGCATTATGTAATGCCTCACTATATCCAGGAGATGTCTAGATGGCTAGACACTGTCTATAATGTCACAGGCTTTCCAAGGAAAATTTCCTCTAAATTCCCAAGAGCAGAGGGTAAATACACACTGCATAGTCAAGAAGTAAAAGATGAAAGTGGAAAATAATTTTCAGGGGTAGGTGGGAGGGAGAGGGAACCAGGGAGAATTGATGAAATAAAAAAGCAACTAGTCAATAAGTCCTGTTTTTCAGGGCTAGCCTGGTGCTGTCCTCAACCATAGCTTGAGCAAACAACCTTGCTTGGCTCATACTTAATCCCACATGAAGTCTTTCAAAGTGTAAAATTCACTGTGATTTATTTTTTCCCAGATGTAAATATATGGCAATAATACAGTTATAAAGCTGGCATTGTATTAAACCATAAATTATATCTGACACATAATAATGTTGAATTACTCTGGAAGTCCATCAAAGTGCAGTGGCACTGCCAACAAACAGGTCGCTGTCACTTGCACCAGCCTGTCACTTGCTGTGTAATGAATAAGTTGTGGGGATCGCGGCTGTCAGGATCAAAATGGAGTAAACTCAGCTGAGAATGCGTAAGCTACAAGCCGGGATGGTGGGGCTGCAGGCTTACACACTCATTCCTCTGCTCAGTTATTAGGGGCATTAGCTGAAGATCTACTTTGCACAATTCTGGGTTCTGGAAGCAGGTAGAGCAGCCTCACTGTCTCCAAACACAGAACACCAGGATTTACAAATTAAATGCTCAACTCATTATGTAGGAAGAGCCATCTTGCATGATGACTCCTTGGAGACTTAGTCTCTCCTTAGCAGGGTCGTATCATCAAGACCAAGGGTAAAGTTGGGCTTTAAAAGCTGGCCGAAACAGAGAAGGGGAATTAGTTAGAATGGATGGAACTAGAATTTGTGTATGGTAATTTTAGCCATGTTATCTATAAGGTAAAGAAGCCCACTTGGGATGAAGTCAGTTGGGAAATACTTCCAGAATGAAGACTTTTATACCTACTTGGTAGCACCGACAGTCTAAGTTATGTTTCATTTGACTTTTGTTTGGTTTTGGAACAGGGTCTCAGCTAACCCCAATCAGCTTGCATCTTACTGCATGGCTGAGGATGACTTCCTAATTCTCCTATCTTCACTTCCATAGAAGCTGGATCTCAAGCTTGTGGCACCATTGTCTACATTTGTACATGACTTCTGGGGGACTAAACCCAGGCCCTCATGCTCAGAAGGCAAGCATTTTACTGAGCAAGCTGTCTTTTCAGCACTCAGCTTCAGTTTTACCACATGAAAAGAATATCGAAGGTGGTCCGTGGGAAGGCTCTGTAAAACTAAGGATGTACTTGGTTGCTGAACTGCGTATGCAGCCATGGTTGAGATGGGTAATTTTGTGTTACCTGCATCTCTACACAATGGGAGCACAGGTTAGGAAGGAGAGTGGTTGAAAATCAGTATGGCTAGCAGGAGGAGTGAAAATGTTTGGTGTTGCTGAGAATAAAATGGGAAGCAGAAAGCTGGAGGGGAATCTGAGGCAAGAGCAGGGTTCAGGCTTACAATCTATGTTCTCAAGGAGCTGAGGTACTGTGGAGCTTAGAGTCCAAAATGGACCCCTCTACCCATGTTACAGAACTTGAGGTTTCTGAGGCTGAGAAGATAGCTTACTTTGCTATCTTCTACAAAGACCCAAGATTAGTCCTCAGAATCCATATAAAAATCCACGTATCCATAAACGACTGGCCTACATGTACAATCACAGTGCTTATGAGGTAGAGATGGAAAGACCTCTGGGGCTTGCTTCTCAGTCAGCCTCAGCTACTTGGTAAGTTACAGGCTTGTGAGCAACCCTGACTCAAAAGCCAAAATGCATGGCTCATGACAGCTGAAATTGACTTCTGGCCTCCATATACATGCATGCACACATGCGTGTGCACACAAATATACATGTACGCTCTCTTGCACATTACATATTACACAAACCATGTTTGGCTTTTTATTGGGGCAGTATGGAGCCATTGATGGTTAAATGAGAAAGAAGTGATATCATATTTGCATTTTGCAGTTATTCTTCTGGATGTCATATGGAGAATTAAATGGAAGAGGAAAGGTAGAGATCATTGTTATAAACAACAGTGTGAGAAATGGTGCAGTCCTCAGGAGGAAGGATTCCATGCGTTCGTATTTCTCATTGTGGGTGTGGATCTAGGAAGCAGAGCTGCCAGTATGTCAGTGGGTGGAGGGATGTAGTTCCATCCTTCAGTTCTGCAGGAGCAGCAATCAGGTGCCACAGAAAAGGGCAAACATTTATCTGCTCCATCTCCTCAGTGGTGTCTTCGTGCAGCGAAAATTGTGAAGTCGATAAGTGGGAGGTGTGATTGATTTCATCTGGTACTCCCCAAACCAAGGGTGGTCAAGGCAGTGATGCAGACCACAAGCTGACTTGGGAAGATGAGAAAACCAACCCCAATTTGGGAGGCAGGCTGTTCCTAATTGAACTGTTGAGGGAATTTTGATAAATGACCCCGCCAAAGCAGCAAAATTAATAAATCATGCTTGAGCCTGAAAGACTGTTTCCTGAGGGACAGCAACAGCACTCAAATCCCATAGATGCTGGTGTTTTGGAGGTTTCTAGGGCATGGGCCAGGTATATGTGATCTTTCTGTTCTCTCCAGAAGGGCTGGAGGGGTCATAACCACAGTTAGCACAGTCACTATTTGGTTCTTTTCAAAAATAGCAAAAAAGTTGTATTCTGTGAGCAAGGACCACACTGTCACCTAAAACAGAAGGTTAAAGATGTCCTTTTCAGAGTTAGTGATGGGTGAACAGGTTGTAATGAAGAGGAAGAATCTCACACCAATGCAGTCATATGCCAGAGAAGAAAAGGGAGACGGGGGCATTTTGTTGATGTGATAATCTCTTTCTTCCAAGGGTTAGCACCCTAAACATAATCATTCTTTCCAGTATCCTTCCTCTCGGTTTCCTGGACTCTGAGCTGGCGCACTCCGTCCCACCAAGTCAAATGCATTTGCAAAGAAAAATAAGGTCCAACCTCAGCACATGACCTTGCATAGCACTTGGGGAGCACTTCCAAGTGCACGCTCCGAGCATCTGTCTTTTAGAGAAGAACAGAATGAGTTTTCTGGGAAAATGGGATGGATTGTAATTCTCATACTGTTGGCATTCCAGTTCCCTCACGATAAACGATGTAACACTAAGAGAGAGAACTTAGCCTCCCACCCTGAATCTTTGCAGTGCTGACCGGGGCAATAACCTCAGGCACTTCATACTGAGATAGGATTTGGAAGGCAAGGGGCCTCTCACCAGCCACTCTTGGGAAATACATCTCTTTCACAAATATATAAGAATATTCTCCTGTCACTCATGTTTTTGTGTGTTATCCACATGTGCAAATATATGCACCCGTGTGCACATGTGCAAGTGACAGAGGAGGACATCAAGTGTCTTGCTCTATTATTCTCCAGCTTATTCTCCATCTTAGACAGGATGCCTCACTGTGCCTGGAACCCACCATTGTTTGGGGAGACTCACTAACCAGGAAGCCCTAGTGACCCTCCTGTCTTACTCCTCCAACACTGGGGTTATAAATACAAGGTGGCCACACCTGACTTCTTATGTAGGTGCAGGGAATCCATACTCAGATCCTAATGCTGGTGCAGTGAGCACTGTAAACACTTTGCCCCCTCTATCTTATTTTGCTAAGACCATCAGGATCCCAAGGGAAAGGAAGCTTTGAAAGAGTTCCCAATTAGTTATTAATTAAAAATTAGGTGAATTTTTGCAAGGCATAAGATTCTAAAGAATAGCCTTTTCTTTACCCTATCAGGATGGCAGGGTAAATATAAGATGGTCATGAGGTTATAAAGAGCTCACTACCTTCAGAAAAATGGGTGCAGAGTAAACCTCCTCTCATATCCTCCAAGTGGTATAGTATAGTTTTCTTTCTTAAGGGGATAACATGACTGCTACATCATGTATCATGGGACTCACCTTGATTACTCCATTCTGCCCTCGACTGCATGAGATCTTGAGAAATGACAGACTGTGTGAGAGGTAGAAGGTTAATAGAATGATGAACTCCATCATCACAGAGCTGTCTTTCTCCTATTTGGTGGTGGAACTTTCTGGTGAGCCAGTTGCTTTTGTGTTAGCACTGTCCTGCAAGTAGCAAGTCTAACAAACATATCGGTCAACTGAGTCAGGCTCTTTGCTCTGTCATTGGTGCTCCATCTTGGATGAACATCTTTTTATTCACATCTCCCTAGGGAAAGCAATCAAGTTTCCAGGAGCCCAGATATGATATATGCAGCTTTGTTCCAGAACAGCCACTTGGAAGTCTTGAATTTTCTCTGTGAAAGTAATTAACTATGTAATGCTCAGAAATCACCCATGGCTAACATAGGTGGTAGCACTGGGGATCCATCTAAGTTAAAATGAAATCCCAAGATGGGAGAAAGCCTTAATCCTATATAAATTATTAAATTCATCATTTTTTTAACCATGCCAAACAGGTACAGGGGTTTATTCTATGTGTAAACTTGACTGAGTAAGATACCCAGAAAGAAAATGAAACTATTTCTAGGTATGTCTTTGAATGTTTCCAGAAGTTGTTACCATTTGTATCAGTTGACCAAAAAGAAGAAGAAGAAGAAGAAGAAGAAGAAGAAGAAGAAGAAGAAGAAGAAGAAGAAGAAGAAGAAGAAGAAGAAGAAGAAGAAGAGGAGGAAGAAGATCATTCCCATACATATAGTACACACCAGCTGGTTGAAGCTTGATGTGGGCAGAAAAGTGAAGGAAACATAAATTTTATTTCTTTCTGACCTGATACATTGATCTTCTCCTGGCCTTAGCCATTGTAAATCCTTGATCTTAGGTCTCCAGATGTGAAATGATTTACTGTGCATATGACACATTTTAGGGGATTCTGGACCTCTCTGTAATGGGGTGAGGCAATTCCCATACTAAGTCTCTTACTGAATTTACCCTACTGTGCACGTTTCTCTGGAGAATGCTAATTATTGCAGACTAATTGTCTATAATGAAGCATTGTTCTGGGGATGGCGATGGAGGTCAGAAGAGGCTTTTGGATGGCTGGATTTGTAGCTGAAATGTGACAAGTGAGATTTATGTGAAGGGAGATAGGAAGAGGTACTCTGCAACTAGAGGAAGAGAGGTCCATGTTGGGAACGGGAAGCACAAACATGAAAATACAAAGCATGCCTCAAGCGCATGTTCATCTCCTTTCAGTCTACAGATCGGGTTTTGTGAATGGACAAACACATCTGTGTTCAAGAGCTGGGAAGATGTCTGCCGTTACTCAGTTCCTCCACTCTGAGTGATAATATAGAGATAAATTAGAGTAACTGTAGTGGCTAAAGCTGGGGTTCGTTTGGGTAACTGTGTTACAACAAGTCTGTGAGTATGCGTATTCCTAATACTTTGAGAATTTTCTGTAGCGTCAGAAGGGACAAGACAAGCAGATTTGTATTGCCATCTTTAAGGCCTCCTGCTTTATTTGGAGCCATAGCATGCTTTTTTTTGCTTTGGTAGGAATATTCATTTCTCCAATGAGGAATGAAGAGCAAATCACAATTTTTGATTATATCTCTCCAATGTTATGAAATTATCCTCTTACAGAGAGTCTTGTCGCTATTATGTAGATCACTCATTAATGCACACATTCAGTTCTTAGTCCTCCAACAAGTGCCTGTTGAGTTCCCACTGCAAGACAGGTGTATTATTAAGTTCTGGATTTAAGGTTCCTATGATAGAAAAGTCCATGTCTTTGAGGAACAAACTTCTGGCTAGAAGGATGGTTGACAATGAAAACATAAGGACAAGTTAAGTAGAGTAACCCTCGAGAGGTCATGGACTCCACTGTGAGAAACTATGGAGATTACAGGAGGGAGGGAAAAGATGATTGCTCTTATGAAGTGACTCTTAAGCCGATACTGGAATGACAATGAGTAGTCAGCATGGAGAGCTTTAAAGGGCTGAGTTGTCCCAGCCAGAACATTGCAGGCTGAGAGAAAACAGATGGGAAATATGAGAGAGGTGGAATGACTCATTCAAGGTTGCATAGCTGAATGATGTGTCCAGAGGGATCTCTGTGAAGATCTTCTTTCTAAATCAAGGATGCCTTTCTTATCCTATCTTCCTAAGACCGTCTTTGTCTCAATATTGTAGGAATATCAGGCAGGTCAGTATTTTTCCTATTTTTATTATTTAAATATCAGTGGTGATTACATCATGCAGTACAAGGGAAAGACTATATGCAGGTTCCTTGATGATGATAAAGAAATAAATAGGGATACCTATTTAAACAAAGGGGCAATGATTTCTTTCAGAGGGTCCTCTAGTTTTTATGACCCTTGAAAAATCCTTGGTAGGATTCTAGTACCATGAGAATCTCCAATTTCTATTCTCAGAGAGGTTTCCTCAATCCTTTGTCCTGCCTTTTCCCATCCTAACTTTTATGCAAATCTTTAATACATTTCTATTGCTAGTATTTAGTACAATATGGTGTTAGTGAGCTCTGAATTCCTTTCTATTGCAAGTATTCAGTACAATATAGCATTAGCATGCATAAGAATGTTGGGAGCCTGAATGATGCCCAGAATATTTTATCATTGGACAGGGGCCTGGAATGTCTTTCAGTTGTGTCTTGATCACTGCTGTATTGCTGTTAGAAGGCCCCATGAACTTGGCAACTCTTAGAAAAGAAAATATTTAATTGAAGGCGTCCTTACAATTCAGAGGCTTATTCCATTATCATCAAGGTAGGGACTATGGGGACAGGCATAGCAGGCATGGTTCTGGAGAAGTAGCTGATAGATATACCCTGATATGCTGGAAGAGAGAGAGAGAGAGAGAGAGAGAGAGAGAGAGAGAGAGAGAGAGAGAGAGAGANAGAGAGATCCTGGCATGAACTTTTGACACCTCAAAGCCCACCTCCCAGTGACATACTTCTTCCAACAAGGTGGTACCCCCTAATCCTTCTAATCCTTTCAAACAGCGCTACTCTGATGACTAAGTAGTCAAAAAAAGGGGGTATTCTTATTTTAACCAGTACAACTTGATAGAGTGCTTGGATAACATACACAGGACCCTGGGTTTGATACCCAGCAGCACATGCATGCCTAAAATCCCAGCACTGAGAAGGTAGAATCAGGAACAGTTAAAGTTCAAATTCCTTGGCTGCACAGCAAGTTTAAGGCCAGCCTGGGTTACCTGAGACTCTCATAAAAGAAAACCTGAACTAAAGTGAACCAAAAACCATTTGGCAGTATTTTTTTTTTTTCTGTAAAGGGTAAAATGTAAAATATGCTTCACTTTGCAGAATGTTTGCTCTCTGTATCATTTCACTCAGCTACTGAAGTGGGAAAATAGCCATAAATAATTTGTTAGTTAATGGGTGTGTCTGTGTCTCAGCAAAGCTTTATTTCCAAAGCAAGTGGCTGATGGACTTGGTGTCTGGAGTTTCCTGAAGCGGGTTCTTTATTTATACATTAAAGATTTAAAAATAAAATACAGTATGTCATGTCCTCTTTTCCTGTCCTGCCCCCAACTTCTCCATGTCTCACCTCCCTCTCAAATTGGCAGCTTTTTTTATTATTGTAAAAAATATATAAATATGTGGGGCTATGGGTGCAGGGGAAGAGAGGGGCGGGAGAGAGCCTGCATCCTGCCAGAGTTCTGGTGCTCTGGGAGGGCAGACATGGGATGACTGCCAGATGCTTTCCATGTGACCCTGGGTGGGCATTTAGCTCTATGAAGTGACTGACCCCGCACAGCAGGGGGTGGACAAGAGGCATCCCCCCTCCCCCCTACCAGGTTCTCCAGAGGAGCTGAGAACAGAATAAGGGCCCTGGGGCGACACTCAGCCCTGGAGGGGAAAGGAAGAGAGGTCAGGGGGAGAGGGGGCACTGGGTGGTTCCCATGCAGGCGAGTGTCTTTAGTCTGGGCCTTGATGAATAGACAGTCTATGGTTTTAGAGCTTTATTGTAGTAAGGCAGGAGTAAAGAGAGAAGATAAAAGAGAGAGAGACTGGCTGTGGCCACATAGAGGGAAGAGGGAAGAGAGAAGAAGGAAGAGAGAAAGAGAGTTAGAGAGTAAGAAAAGTGAAGGTTTAGAGAAAGAGAGGCAAAAGCTTAGAGAGTAGGAGAGCTTAGAGAGCGAGGAGAGGCCAAACAGTCCCTCTTATAGTGGGCTTGTTATCTTGCTGTTGCTAGGTAACTGTGGGGAGGAGTCTAGCCAGAAGTCCAGAAGCTTCGGACATTGTCTACATGACTGGTAGCCACATGCCTCTCTTGTGGGGGCTGTGGAGGCGGTAACTTTGACAGGAGCCAGCGGTCCAGGAGACATGAGGGAACGCCTTCTGCCCCATGTAGGTGGAAATTACCACCACCAGGTTCTACTGGGGATCAAGACCTCAGCTCCACTGGAGACCAGGCTGTCTGTGCGCAGCCCATTGCCCCACATAAATATAACCCACTGAATACATTTTTTTCAGTGGCTTGTGTGCATTTGATTTCAGGGCTGACCACTTTGTATCAGATAACCAATTAGGGGACTCTTCTCTGGGAGAGGCTAATACTTCCTCTCCCAGCACATGTATTTCCTTGAAGTTCTCTGTCATGGAGTGGGGTCCTGAGATTTTCCACACCACATTGAGTATTATTGTTCAGGTCTTGTTAAAGTGGCCGCATTGTTCAGTTATGGATATAGCTTCAATTTTGTTTCTAGGAGATACAATCTGACATCAGAGCTCCTGGTCCTTTGACTCCTACAGCTTTTATATCCCTTCATCCACAGTTTTCCCTGGTCCTTCACGAGGGAGTTTTGTTTCAGATGTGTATGTACTATGATATGTTATGTTTTTTGTAATTGTATTCATTTTCTGTAAAAAGCAGCTTCCTTGATGAGGAATGATTTATACATATTTGTGGGTATAAGGGTAAGTCTTAGAATAAGTTAGGAACTATATTGATTTAGTAAGGTGGGTTAGTATTACTCTCCTAAGGTCCTTGACCTCACCAGATCTAGGTAATTGGTTATGCTTCTAATCCTACACATAATGTCTCTCCTATTGAGTGGGTTTTAACCCCAAGTTGACAGTGATGGTTTCTGAGCACTACTCAGCTGGAAAGGAAAATGAAGTGATGAATTTTTCAGGTAAATGGGTGGGAGTAGAAAAGATCATACTGAATGAAATAACACAGACCCAGAAAGACAACCATTACATGTTCTCTCTCCTCTGTAGTTCCTAGCTCCATCTTCATATTATGTAACACAAAATAATCACAGAAACCAGGAAAGTAAAAACAGAACATTGAAGGAGGTAGAGAAAGGGGATAACAGGATATAGGTGATGTGAAAGGGAAGTGGAAAAACAAGAAGGGGCACTAATTGTGGAGGGAGAAGACAAAAGAGAACATCAAAACTGTTTGAGAAAGATGTTTGATTAAAGCTATACCACTTGGGTAGACAAGTATCTACATAGGAGCCACAGACAATGTAATAGAAACTCATGTAACAGATAGGACAAACTTCCTTTGAAGTTGTTGCCCAGGGTAGTCCAACTGACTCCGTAAACAATATAGGTTACTGATGTTGCCCTTGGTTGTCTCTCAGAGGTTGAAAATAAAGTCCCTATGCTGAAGATACACTTATGACACAGAACTTGGAATCAAGCTGAATCTAACCTGAAAGCTGTCTTCCTATGGTCTAGCTTTCACAGTGTCAGAAAGAACTATGTAAGCTGTGAAGGGGTGAAGCAGCTATGACCGGTGGTACTATCCAGCTGTGACCCCAAAGATCTGCCACAATGTCCAGCATGGCAAGCTGTCCCCAAAGATACAGCAGTGATTCTGGCTCTCACTGATTCTCATAGCAACCCCCTGAGACACATGTTGAAAATATGAGCTAAATGTTTGAGCAATTATGATGCACTAGAAATATTCCCGAATTAGAAATCAGGAGAACATTTTCTAAGGTCACTCAGCCTCAAATGCTGTGATGGGTGATGCTGATTGTCAACTTGACAGACTAGATTCACCTTGGCAACCCATCTCTGGGTAGGTCTGTGAGGGAGTCCTGGATTGGGCTAATGGAAGAGGGGAGATACACCTCAAATTCCTGGGAGAAATAAAAATGAAAAAGCACACTGAACACTGGCATTTATTTCTCCCTGCTCCTGCTATTATGAGTGCTACCAAATAATAAATTATACACTCAAATTATGAACCAAAACTCAAGGACTGCATGGACAAAATCTGCACAAGACCAAGCCCTCCATCCTCCGTGACTGCATGGACAAGATCTGTACAAGACCAAGCTCTCCCAAATCCCAGTGTGGATGGAGGAGGGGACTCATGATGTTCCACTCTCAGTTGAAGAGCTCTTAGAAAATGATGGCTTCTAGGGTAGAGATGGTTTCAGTTTTCTTCAGGGATGCCAACCCTGAGAGGCTGTTCATGGTCTAGTGGATGACCCTCCATCTATGTACAGAGTGGTAGCACTAAGTGGACTCAAATGTAAAAGATAGCCCATGAGTTGTGAGGGAAAGTGGTATGAGAGGATTTGGAGGAGAGGGACTATGGATTTGATCATTGATACTTTATAGGCATTTATAAAACTATTAAGTAATAAAATTCATATTTTATATTTATTCATGTTATATGTATGAGAACTTGCACACATGTGTATAGATGCCTATGATGCCAGAAGAGGACACTGGAGCCCCAGGACTTAGAATTATAGGTGGTTGTGAACTGCTCAGTGTAGATTCTGGGAACTGAAATCTGGTCCCCTAAAAGAGCAGAAGGGCTTTTAACGGTTAAGCCATCTCCAGTTGCACAGCCCAGGTGTTATGGGGTAGACACCTGAGGTAGAGAACACTGGCTTACACCCCCAGCTCTGCCCACTGTCATCTCTATAACTCATGGTGGGGCTGGTCTTCTCTCAGTCTTCATCTCTCATCAGTGGATGGAGTTAAGAACTAAGTCATTCTTAGTTTTACTTTTCAAATTCAACAGGCAATGTAATTAACACAGTGCCTGGAATATAGGAAGGCTGTATTAATGTTCACTATTATTTTTGAAATGTTGGCTATGATTAATGTTAATAGTTTTTATTATGGTAGCAGTAATCATTATAGTAATAAAATTGGCAGTGACTGGGGTTACTGAGAGCAATGAGAGGAAATAAAGACAATTTCTTTATAGTTGGTGGGAAACTGAGTGAGGTTCTGCAGACCTTCTTTACTAGAACTTTCCTAAAGACTACTTTTTCCTAAATTCATGAACCTATGGTGAGAAAAATTCTCTTCAATTTCTCATACATTATTTGGTAATCTGTAATTTGGATGACAGTTGAGATTCATGTAGTACTGTTTACTTGAAGAAAGCCATTCATCCTACTAATTTAGTGGGAGAGGAGAGAAACAGAGAGAGACAGAAAGACAGAGACAGACAGAGACAGACAGACACAGAGACAGACACAGGCACAGAGACAGAGATACAGAGAAAATCATAGAGATTATGTTAACTAAATCCAAACATGGATGGCGACTAGAAGGGTCTGGTATGGTCACTTCCAGGGGACATTGAGAAAACCTGTCATGGGTGAAGGCAACAAATGAGCAGCAGGTGGCTCCACAGAAGGTCTGCATGAGGGTGTTGGGAAAGAGTGACTGGGCCAAGGAAGGAAGCCTGGAGTAGATCCTTCCCTCACAGTGGCTTGAAGATGTCAGTCCTACCCATATGTTCTTTTTTTTATTAATAGATATTTTCTTCATTTACATTTCAAATGCTATCCTCAAAGCCCCCTATACCCTCACCCCGCCCTGCTCCCCAACCCACCCACTCCCTCTTCCTGGCCCTGGCGTTCCCCTGTACTGGGGCATATGATCTTTGCAAGACCAAGGGCCTCTCCTCCCATTGATGGCCGCCTAGGCCATCCTCTGCTGCATATGCAACTAGGGACACAGCTCTGGGGGGGGGGGNNCTGGTTAGTTCATATTGTTGTTCCTCCTATAGGCTTGCAGACCCCCTTTAGCTCCTTGGGTACTTTCTCTAGCTCCTTCATTGGGGGCCCTGTGTTCCATCCAATAGATGACTGTGAGCATCCACTTCTGTATTTGCCAGGCACTGGCATAGCCTTAAAAGAGAGAGCTATATCAGGGTCCTGTCAGCAAAATCTTTCTCTGCCCATACGTTCTGATCAGGAAAACAACAAGAATGCATCCATGTATAAGTCACTCAATCTGGAGTCCTTTGTTAGAGTGGCTCCAGAGAACAACACCAGCATTGCCCACCCTTTCTCTGAGTTTTTAATGATTATTGGTGTCTTTTTAGACCTTTCTACATATCCGCATATTCCTCTGACTTTGTACCCCCGCCCCATCTCTCAGTCTTGTATTTCTGTCATGTCTGTCCTTGGATAAATTGCAGAATGTTTAGAACACAACCTGTCATTACAGACAGGTTAATCCATGCTTTTTATTTTTCCCTTTCCTTCTTCTCCATTTCCCCATTTCCCCCCAACTCCCTGTCTGGACATAAAATAGAACTGTAATTTATTTTTCAGGATTTATTGTCTCTATTGAATAAAGTTTTATGACCCTTAGTCCTAATTTTAAGGCAAGTCACTTGAGTGTTTTACATTCCTCCATTTGGGAGCAGAGTCTAAACTGAACTGCCATTTGTAAGTGACCCCTGTTTGGTTCCATTTGTTGCCTTGGTGGAAAATCTTTAGATTAGATGATTTCAAACTACCGGGTCTTCTGTTACCCAAAGACATGGCAAAATGTATGTTTTCACTCTCCCACCTGAGGTTTGGAATTAGTATATGATGTTGGAGATATGCTGATTTGTGTAACTTAATGAATATTAGATAACATAATGGACATTTTTGAGGTTTAATAGAAGATAAATTTCCAAACTTCTGTTGCTAAAAGACACTGTGACAAAAAACAAAACAAAAAAACAGAAACAAAACAAAACAAAACCCCAACAACTTGGGAAGGAAAGAGTTTATTTGGCTTATACTTCTGGGCCACTATCCATCATTGAGGGAAGTCAAGGTAGGAACCCATAGGCATGGACCATGGAACACCACTGTTAGCTGGTTCTCTGTCTTGTTCACAGGATTATGCTTAGGTAGCTTTCTTTACAGGTCAGGCAAGGCTCCTTAGCTGGGCTCTCCTGCATCCATTACCAATCAAGGCAATGTACCACAGACCTGTGCTACATTCTTTCTAGTAGTGACAAGCGCCAACAGGCCCCCAAAACCTGGGCGCTGTCCCGAGGCAAAAAGTTCAAGGAAACCTAGTCTCCTGGAATGGTGGCATTTTGTACAACGAATGTTCCAATGTCCTTGATTTAGTGGGAAAACAGATCCATGTGCTTTCCCTTAATACATAGCCATGTTAGATCCTAGGCAGTCAGTCCTTGAGCTGACCCTGGGTCTAGGCAGCTAGTCACTGCCCTACATAGGAATTTACCACTCTCTAGGAAGAAGGAAGTTTGTGATCTAAAGAGGAACCAGGGTGGATACTTAGAACCATAGGTAGCTGAGTTATACCCATACACAAGCATTACAATGGCCTAGGAGGAAGGTGTACTGTAAGAACTATGGCAAGGGCCTGTAGCCCTTGCCCCCAGCTACTGACTTTAGGTGGAGCTGTTTTTGATCCCAGCTGTTAACATTGAATGTTATCCCAGTTGGTTCCTGCCAGCCCTTCCAGGTTTGCATTCCTCTGTTCTGTGTAACTTCCCTATTTTCTTCTGTATAAATAGTCTGATACTCAATTTGATAATTCGCATTCAGATACCACACTACCTTGTGTCCATGTCTGTTTGTCACCCCACATTCGACAAATCCTCGCTCACCTGCAACCAGAGATCCATTCCCCGCAGATCAGGGACCCCAGAAAAGTCCATCTGCGGCAGACCTGGCCACAGAACAATGTAATGGAGGCAATTCCTTAGCGGAGGTCCTCTGTCAGGATGTGTACCTGATAATCAGTATTAGAATAAATATAAAAGTATTTACCCTTTGAATGCTTCCAAACACAGAGCAAAATAAAGCCTAGCTTCATTTCTGCAAGAAGTTGTAAAATATTCCATCTGTCAGGTTGCAAGTCATTGCCACCATTTTTTTTCTCGCATCTTCCTCTAATAGGCTGAGCAGCAAGCTGACATTCATTTCCAAACAATATAGGTTGGGGGAAAGGAAGAGCGGGGCTTGGAAAATTAACAGTCATAGATTTACTTCTCTGGCACCTGTTTTGATTATTGGATTAAGAAAGTTCTGGCAGCTACAACTGGCTCTGCCAGATGTTAAGGAGCACATTTCAGGGGGGATGTAAGTGGTGTCAGAAGATGTAAGGATCATTCATTTTAAGAGTGAGCTGTCCGGATCAAGCTCTGTTTAGGCTGTCAGGACTGATCTCCAGCATAATGAAACATCAAGAACAAAGGGGCAAGGAGACATTGATGAAGCCCAAACTCATCTCGAAATATAAAAATATGCTGAGTTTTAAGACAACACCCCGACTAGTGTCAGTTCATTGGCTGGTAGAAACCACTGACACCCAGGGACAAACCTTTGTTTCCTGCTCTTTGGTGCAGATTCATCCACCCACTCTGTGGAGGTTTGTAAAAAATGTTCTTGGGGGACTTATCTGTCAGCCACAGGACTTAGGGAGAGCCACAACCCCCGAGAGATCTCTGGGAGATGGATGGCGATGAGGAGAAGGCAGGCACCTCTTAGTGATGGTGTCATTCATCATCCATCCAGAATCAGCAGGCGTGTGCTGCTCAGAGCACTAGCATAAGCAGCTTCTGACCACACAAACATGGAGTGCACCCACATGAGAAAACACACATGCTACACAGGGATGCACAGAGTGTGTCCACACAGTTCTTCATAATACAAGGCCATCAAAATCTCACGCTTGCTCACAGAACTCGACATATACAGTTTTTCATCAAACACCTTCCCAGGCCACAGCCTCATCTGCTGGAGAGAAATGGACGACAGGATTGCCTGACTGCAGTCTAATGTTGATAAGAGGTAGAAGATATATTGTCTATAGAATCCTGGATGGTTACTCTGTTAAACAGTTTTGCCTGGCAGGAAGATCTGGGTTTGGAATACAGTTCTTAGACTTTCCTTCCATTACAAACAAGGGTTACCATTTTATTCTGTTAGCTGGAACATGTCGATGAAGCTGTGTTCATGAAGCAATTACATGGTGTAGGGATCAGGAAACCTATATAGGAGCTTGTGAGAACCTAACAAGGCTTGTGAGACTGGAATTCCCTAGTACTGTCAACCAGTATATCATCCTGATGATGCCTTGTGTGTGTGTGTGTCCTTGGAGACAGGGTGTTGACCTGCCTGAGGCTACACAAGAACACAGAAGGACATCAATCTTCCTAAATCACAAGCAATTATACATGGAAATTAAAAAAATTAAATAAAGCGAATTATTGAAAACAAAGTTTTCTCTACATCTATCTTTCTCTGTGTGTGCATGTGCTCATGTGCACTCAGGTGTGTGATGTGTGCGAGGACATGGAGGCCAGAGGTCCACGCTGTCACTCTTCTCCATGTTTCTCCACCTTTATCTCTTTGTTTTTAGGGGCTGGAGCTGGAAACCAAAGCTTCCAGTCTGGCTAGGTTGTTTGACTGGTGAGCACTAGGGATCCCCATGTCTCCATTTTCACACCATCAGGCTTACACACATGTGCTTGGCTTTTTAAACAAGGGTTCTGGGGATCAAGTTGACTTTGCTCATGACTATGTGGCAGACATTTACCAACTGAGCCATGTCCTAGCCGGGCATTTTACATAGCATTGAACAATTTGACCGCATGGATTTGTCTTTTAATAAGAGTCATATTTCTTTAAGCCATTCACTGTTTCAAAGGATATTTATTTCTTTAAAAAAAATAATGTACAGGGGGATTTTTTTTTTAATTTTGTCTTAATTTGGATACACATATTTTGATTATGGATTCTCATTTTTCAGTTTTCATTTTGTTTTCGCATTAGTTTTTCTCATATTGGTAATTTGTGTTTTCTTCTTTGTTCTCCATCGATCTTGCTATAGATGTACCTATTATTTTTATTAATTCTTCTTCTTCTTCTTCTTCTTCTTCTTCTTCTTCTTCTTCTTCTTCTTCTTCTTCTTCTTCTTCTTCTTCTTCTTCTTCTCCTCCTCCTCCTCCTCCTCCTCCTCTTCCTCCTCTTCCTCTTCCTCTTCCTCCTCTTCCTCCTCCTCTTGTCCTCCTCCTCCTCCTCCTCTTCCTCTTCCTCCTCCTCCTTCTCCCATAGCTGTCTCCCATAATTGACTTGGAGCTGTATTCAATTTCTTAAGTTTTCTATTTTCCATGCTGTGTAGTATTCCACCTTGTCTCACTTCCTTTCCTCACTTTGCACTTAGCTTCCTCTTTCCTTCATCCTGCTGTTTTCTGGTGAACATTGAGTTTCTTCTGTTCCTCTCATACACTAGGGCTATGCTGGGTGTTCTCCTAGGAAGTGATCCAAAATTTTCCCTCAGTTCTCATCCTGAGGTAGATATGAGACCCAGGCTCTACATTTTTGTTATGACATCATTAACTTCTTTCAGCTCCTGAGCAGTTATAAGCAATTGAGAACTTTGTTCTGGACATTGAATGTATTTATTTTATGTTACTATGTTTATTCTGCATCATAAATGCAACAAACTAATTATATTTTATCTTAAAAATGCCAATTTTATCTATCTTGTGTGTGAGTGTACTGTGTGTGTGTGTGGGGGGGGGTGTATGTATGCGTGGGTGCATGGGGAAGCCAGAAGAGAAATTTGGCTAGCTTGCTCTGCCTTCCCTACCATGCTCACCTGAGACAACATCTCTCACTGGATCTGGAACTATGCTGACAGTCAGCACACTCTGGTGATCCTTCTCTCTCTCTCTACTTTCCACAGGATTGAGCTTTGAATGTGAGTGGCCACACCTGGATACAGGGTCAGGGGACTTGAACAGAGGTCCACATAATGGTGCGGTAAGTGCTCCACTCACCATGCCCTAGCCATTTGGAAATCTCCTGCCCCCATAGATTTTTAACTTTAAGCGTCTTCAGAAAATATTTTAGTGGTGATTTCTTTTTCCCCCAACATAATATTTTATTGATTATTTGGGACTTTCAAACGGACTTCCCAGTCCTCCTAGATCTGTCCTCTCTTCTGAACTATCCCCACCCACACCCCCCCAAAAAGAAGAAAAAATGTTCAATTTGCCCATATACTCAGTAAAGCATGGCCAAACTCCCAGTGGCCAGCTTCTTAAAGAGGGCTGCGTTCTTCCCTACCCAGACCTCCACCAGGAGCCATCAGTTGTGAACTACACTCCAGCATCATTACCACAAATTTTAAGAGTTCTCTTAGATGTTTTTTTGTCTAGGCTGTTATTTTTGGAGGGTTGGGATGGGAGTAGGGGTTGTCATAGAAACCTTCTGGAACAGTAAAACTAAGATATCTGTCTAAGGCTTTTATTCAGTCTCAGCTATCAACCCAAGACTTCACTATCAATTGCTATGCATCTATTTTTCATGGCCGTGACCTTTTTCAGTGCTAGGGATTGAACATCGGACCTTGTATGTGTTAGACAATCAAACTACCACTGAACCATATCCTCAGAACTCCTTCTCTCTTTTACAATTTTGAGGCAGTGTCATTGTGTAACACAGGGTGTCCTTCAAGTCTTCAGGTTAGCCTCTTAAGTAGCTGGGATTAAAACCTGCACCACCAGAAGTGGCCCAATGAGAACGTATTTTGAGACTTTGTCAGGCAGTGCACTCAGCCAGGTAAATCACAGATACTGTTGTTGAGTCTCTACTGTGATCTGTTTCTAACTAAATTGAAACAGTAGTGTTAAAGAGTTGAGGAATTTATTCCTGCGTTCAGTATGATGAACCTAGGATTCAAAATTCCATACCACATTAATTATCATGCCATTGCCTACTTGTTTATGTGTGCCACATGAAAAACACATTCTTGATGTCCTAGCCTGGTGATTTCATTGGTTGACCTATTCCTTTCCAGTTAGGCAGAAAGAGGTGGAATTTCATCTCTTATAGGGAACTTCTTTACATAGGTTCAAGTAATTTAATTTGGACTTGACCACCAAATCCTTTGTGCTGAAAGACATACAAAGGACTATTTCTCTCTGCATTCAAATGGGGCACCATGGAGGAACACAACCCATGCCTAATATCCTGCAGTGTGGATAGTCGTTCTCAGCATGGAACACAGACCCCAGGTAGGATAAAGGAGGTTGATCCTTAGAACAGGTTCCTGGGGACATACGCTTAGAGTACATAAGAACTGAAGGAAAAAAATCTAGCCATGTGCATGCGCAGACACACACACACACACACACACATACACACACACACACACACACACACACA